>NC_137972.1:69721971-70073797 GCF_963924665.1 Micromys minutus
GGATTATGGGTATGTGTTGCCATTCCAGGATGGTATTTCTTTTGTCTGGTTTGTTAGTTTGCTTGTATTTGGATTAGACACAGGCCGTTTTTATTTTCCCTTAAACTGGCAAGCATCCGGGAGTTTCCACTTTCCCCAAACCCATCCCTTTTTCTTCTGCCCCAATGTTTTCTCTAACTTTGTAATGAAGTTTTTAAAAATTCCTAACTGACACAAAATGTTCTCATTAGTCACAATGACACATCCGCCACTCTTTTCATCCTGACCTGCAAACAGACCACAGCAGAAAACCCACCATCTTTCTCTAAGAAGAAAACAGCTCAGAGAGGCTTCCATTTTCAGGTCTGGGGGCCAGCTCTTTCATGTCTTTCTTCACTGCAGAAAACAAAGGTTCTCGGACAATTGCTGATGTCAAACCCAGCCTTTGGGCTGAGGAAATACAGTTAAGTCTGAGGATTTGTAAGGTGACATCCGGGGAGGTTTGATTTCACAGAAAGCTTGGTAACCTTCAAGATTTTCCCCAGCGGGGAATGTTTGCAATTCGATTCTACTGGAAGGCAGGCTGCGATCCCCTCACCGAACCTGAAGGCAGCCATGTGTTCTCTTTGGGGACCTCCGAGATAACACTATCCCCAGACTTCAGATAATTCACATTTTATACCAAACACAAAACCTTTGTGGGATTGGTTTTAAATTCCTTACTGTTGAGTGGCGACTTCCTGCTTAATCGAGAGAAAGGGTAACATACACACGGGCTGTGCGCTGTCTCGGAGGCAAACAGCTCTTACGGTGGGTCGCAGACAGCTGCATAGAGCTGACATCAATGAAATGTCATCAAACTGATTAAATTCCTGCAGGGGGAGGAAAACAAAATCCATCATCAAGAAGCAGCGATTGTTTCAAAAAGAATGCCAACGTAGCCCTCCCCTACTCGGGGCATCTCTGCTCTCAGACTCACAACTTATGGCTACTGTCAATCACACAACCCACAGCCAAATTGCTTCCTGTCAGAGCACTAACGGATTCTCCAAAAAAATGTCACCTCCAATTTGAGAGTCATCTCTCCTATTCCCTTGTACCCCAAGGGTGGGTAGCTATAAAGTTTCTACAAAGGACTGGGCAAGAAGTGCTTCTAGCTTTGTGTGGCACATGGCCTCTGGTGCAGTTCTCCAGTTGTTCCTGAGGCAAGTAGGCATGTGGTGTAGGTGCTGTGTAAATCAGCTCTGGCCCTGCTTCCATGATTATGTGCGTGCTGAATTTAAAATTTCCTTATAATACTGACATGTTGTGGAATAGTCGTCTATATATATATATATATATATATATATATATATATATATATATATATATATATATATATATATATATTTAACTATTAACAAGTGTAGAGACTTTTTTTTTTTTGGTCTTGGGTCTTTGTACAAAAATAGGAGGTTGGATGAATGGGGCTATGGGTTGTAATGTGTGAAATCCGCTCGAAGTCAACATTTCTCTCACGGGAAACTTACAGAGATAAAATTTCAGTAAGCTGAATAAATTGGTTCTCTTAGTACCTCTTTGTAAGCAAGTTTGCTCCAGTTAGCCATGGTTGCTAGTGGCCCTGGAAATATTAAATGAAAAATGCCAGTTATAAATGATGCGCTAGTTTAAATCTCACGTTGTTTAAAGCAATGAGAGAGAGTCTTGAAATGTTAGGCTCTATCCTGCCTGGATGTGACCCATCACCGTGTCCAGTGTGGCTACTTCTTAGATGTTTCTTATCCCTTTATCACTCAGTGGCCTCTTGGTTATCAAGCAGATGGACCGTGCAGGTATCCCTGATACCTGTGTTCCTGTAGCCCTTAGCTTACTTAATAATGGCCCTAAGAAATTATATTGGCTAGACTATTACAGCATATTGTTAGAACTGTCCTATCTAATTATGTATTATTATTGATGTTGATAACTGTTTACCGTGTCTCATTCATCAATTAGTTGCTAGCATAGGGTTATACATATGAGAAAAGCACAGAGAATACAGGGATGGGCCTTATCCTTTGCTTCAGATCCTACTGAGCGTTCTTCACAGAGAAGCGGCGTCTCTGTACAGTAGAGAGCAAGGACAGCCCTGTGTGAATACTGTAAGATGTTGCCATGGGTACAGCCATGCCAAGGGCCCCAGTGCCTTAGTCCATGGAAGTAGCAAAGCCTTCCCCAGGCAAAACCTTCCCAGGGGGAAGCTCAGAAGGAGGGGAAAGGCTTCCTCTGCTCCTCATGTGGATGTTGATAGTGTGTGCAGAAAATGTCCAGTATAGCTTTTTTTTTTTTTTTTTTTTTTTTTTTTTTAATTTTGCCCCTGGATGATACTGAAACTGCTCTCCTGCAGAGGTTGTGCCTACCCAGAACAGCTAAACCTGTCTCCTGGATTCAGCTCCTAGTTCATACATTCTAGCACCATCCATCCATCCATTCATCTATCCATCCATCCATCCATCCATCCATCCATCCATCCATATACCACACATTCATCCACACATCATACATTCGGCCTCCTAGTTCAGCTGTAAACATGACTTAGGCATTGCATATACTAAACAAGCTGAGCTTCCAGGGTGCTGCCACTTTTCCAACAGTGAGCCCAGTCCACCCGATCCCAGCTTTCCTGTGTATCCTTGTGTCTGTCTTTCCCATTGCCTTGCTCTCCTAGTTAGGGTTCTGGGACCCAAAGATTAAGTGACTTAGGAGCACCTGGGGACATAGCTCAGACAATAAGGTGCTTATCTGAGAAGCATAAGAACCCGAGTTCAATCACCAGCAGCCACATAAAAATCCCAGGCATCGGGCTGGAGGGATAGCTCAGTGGTTAAGAGCGCTGACTGTTCTTCCAGAGGTCCCAAGTTTAATTCCCAGCAACCACATGGTGGCTCACAACCATCTGTAATGGGATCCAATGCCCTCTTCTGGTGTGTCTGAAGACAGCTAAAGCGTACTTATATGCATAAAATAAATAAATCTTAAAAAAAAAAAAATCCAGGCATCATGGAGGTGTGTGCCTGTCATCCTAGCACTGGGGGAGGAGGAGCCCTGGCTGAATTTGTGAGCTCCAAGCAAAGCCATAGACAGAATAAAAATGCTGTAAAGGGAGTAGGTTGTCTTCTTTGAAGATAACACCCACAAGGTAGTCCACTGGCCTCAACCTGTGTGCACACACTTCCATGGACCCTGGTACATATTTGTGTACCTGCACACACACACAATACATATATATACACACATACACACAATAACAAACGTTATGTGATACAGAATAGTTTATCAAAACCCCATTGCTTTACTTTTTTTTTGTTAAGTTTAGTTGTGCAGAAAAACTATGCTGAATAAATCCAGCAAACACTGTAGTTTTTAAATTATAGTAATGATCTTCACAAGGAATTAATCAATGATCATTTTTTTTTTCCCATTTCACAAGAGGCAGTAATTACAAGACCCCCTCCAACCTTAGTCTGAGGTTGCTGGCTGATTGTACAATACCTATCTAGGGAAGACCCTGAAGTTTTACTCTATGTTCATGGAGATACCAGACTGCACATTGATGGATTTGACTCTGTGTATGTTGCTCTGAACGCACTTGATCTTGTCTGGTAGATTCTCAGCTCACTTAACTTGTTTTCAAACTCCACACTTAAAAGGGCTTCCCTTTTGAATACTCGCAGCTCTTTCTTATTTAAGAGTTAGTAGGGTTGGAGAGATGGCTCAGCAGTTAAGAGCATAGACTGCTCTTTCAGAGGTCCTGAGTTCAATTCCCAGCAACCACATGGCGGCTCACAACCATCCCTAATGGGATCTGATGTTCTCTTCTGGTGTGTCTGAACACAGCTACAGTGTACTCATACACATAAAATAAATAAATCTTTAAAAAAATTAGTACTTCAGAACTTTGTATAATGTTCTGGAAAAAAAAACCATTTAAAACTTTTAAAGCTACTTTCAGACTGAGATATTAGGGTTTTATGACAATAATGGAATTACTGTCAGCATTCCATAGGAAATGGATATAGAAGGCAAGTTTCTGATTTTCTTCTCTTTTTGACAAAGTCTCCGTATGTAGTCTAAGATGGCCTTGAACTACTAAACTCAAATGACTCCTGTCTCAGCCCCATCAGTCCTATAGAACCAACCTTATGTCCAGTTAAGATAATATATCTTCTCATTTCTTCTATGAATTATAATGTAGCTGTTCTTTGTCTTTTAAAACTCCCACAAGTATTCTAGAAAATAATGCTCTTCCAACCCATGCTGTAGCTGTGGGTGTTTGTTTTTTGGGGGAGGGGGTTGTTTATTTGTTTTTAGATTAATTTATTTAATTTATATGAATACACTGTAGCTGTCTTCAGACACACCAGAAGAAGGCATCAGATCCCATTACAGATGGTTGTGAGCTATCATGTGATTCCTGGGAATGGAACTCAGAACCCCTGGAAGAAGAGCAGTCAGTCAGCCAGTGCTCTTAACCGCTGAGCCATCTCTCCAGCCCTCTTTACTGTTTTTTTTTTTTTTTTTTTTTTTTAAGGAAGCACATCTCCTTCACTAAATAGTAACAACTGTTACAACAGGAATTTGTTTATTCATTAAAATCCAGGAGCTGGCTGGGCGATTATTTAGGTGCTGAATTTTTACTGTTTAATTTCTCTAATACCTTGGGAACGACTCAACAGCTGTATTTTTAACACAGAGGAAATTCTTGTGTTGATAAGTAAGGCCAGATGAAGGATATAAGGATATTTAAGAGTCCTCTTGGGACAGAGGCCATATCAAACACATGGCTAGGTCTTTGCTGAGCCCCTCCTCTTAACACAGATATAAAATGGCATTTTTTCTTTTATGTTGGCTTAGGGCCCAGGGCAATTTTGGTGTCAGTAGTGACTGTTAAGTGGCTGAGTCTGTTTTAAAAAGACTCAGAAATATAGCGTCTTATTTGTGGACAATCTGCTCATCTGTTTAGGAAATCTGTCATTATTTCTGAGCATGTCAGTCCTCTGAAGTGGTTGGATGTGAGACTAGCTAAAAGTTTTGTTAGTTCTAATGTAATTAGTAAAGGAGATGAGCCTTTTGTGACAGCCATCAAGTGTCAGCAAGTATCTCAGGGTAAATCTGTCAAGGAATGTACCCAAGGCATTGGAAGGGAGGTGTCCTTAGCTGGTTCTAAGGATTGCTGTCTCAGAAATCTAAGAACGTGATTAAGCTACGGCAGGTATAATGGTATGAAATGCTTGTTGAAATAGCACACAAAAGCTATTGAGAATAATCCATGAAAACCAAGGTTGAGCCAGATAAAGTGGCTTTATTCAAAACCTGTTACATCAGGAAAATGCTTGGGTTCCAGAGCCAAACCATGTCAGTGGGAAGCAACATAGAGCAACCTTTTAAGGCAAAAAACCAAATCAGGTGGGGCAAGGGCAGGGCAGCCAACTAGGTATATGTGCCTGTTGTATGTTTCCAACTGTCTTTCACGCCATTTTAAGTGGGTTACTAGCTGTCAAATACTTCAGATGGCTTCCCCAGATAACTTGGCCTCGTTTTGATTCTGACTGGGCGCTAACCTACAAAGCATAGGAGGAGATATTGTGGTCTAAGTTCGTATGAGGCACCTGGGACCAGACGGTGTTTCTAGAAACTCAGTTGTTTCTTAGAATTCAGCCTAGTACAAGATGAAGACTATATACAAGATGTGAGTCTCTGAGACTAAAGTGGTTTCTAAATACACACACACACACACATATACACATACATATACACACATATATACACGTGCATATATACACACACATACACACACATACATATGTTTAAGGAGGTAATTCACCTTATAAAAGAAATATACCTTTTTTTTTTTTTTTTTAATTACTGTATGCGTAGGTACCTATGCCATGGTGCCAGTGTAAAGTGAGAGACAATTTTATCAATTCAGTTCTCTCCCTCCACTTTTATATAGGTTCTGGAAATTGAATTTAATTTACCAGGACTCACTGGAAGCACCTTTACCCATGGACCCATTTCTCTCAGGACTGTTACCTAAGCAACCTTGTACTCACCCCAGATTGGACAACAGACCAAAGGACAAAAGACGAAAGTACAGCCACTAGCAAACTCCAACTTGGAATCAATGAGTTTACTGGGGTTACTTCCAGGATTATGGGTGAGAGATTGCTAACGGAGCAGAAAGAAAGGCAGCTGGAGCACCAAAGCCCAGCACCCCAGCCTAGGTGACAGCACACACAAGCTGGAGCTCACTGTGCAGTCTGACAGGCTGGAGGGTTGGCTCTGTTGGTCTGAGCCCTTTTCTGAGTATTTTAGCTGTTCTCTACTCTGTCTAGTAATCTGAGGCTAAGTCTCAGGAGGCTTCACTATTTAGATACTCCTTGGAGGGAGGGGGCTGGTGAATCTACTCCATTTCTGGGATTTCCTGAAACTATTCTGTGTTGCTTACTTCCTGTCTTTCCGGAAGTTATTTCACCTGTTTTCATGTTGTTTCCCTTCCCTGTAAACATTTGGTTTTAATAAGTTTCCTTTGGGCTGGAGAGATGGCTCAGTAGTTAAGAGCACTGACTGCTCTTCCAGTGGTGGTCCTGAGTTCAAATCCCAGCAGCCATGTGGTGGCTCATAACCATCTGTAATGGGATCTGATGCTCTCTTCTGGTGTGTCTGAAGACAGCTACAGCTCATATAAATAAAATAAATACATCTTAAAAAAGAAAAAAAAAAGTTTCCTTTAAGGCAGGACATGGTGGCTCAGGCCTTTAATCCCAGCATTCCAGAGGCAGAGACAGGCAGATCTCCTTGAGTTTGAGGTCAGTCTGGTCTACAGGGTGAGTTCTAGGTCAGCCAGGGCTACACAGAGAAACTGTGTCTCAAAAAGACAAAACAGAAGAGAAAGTTTCTCTCAAAAATGCAAGGCTTTAAAGATTTTTAATGCGCGCGCGCGTGTGTGTGTGTGTGTGTGTGTGTGTGTACACTTCAGACACACCAGAAGCAGTCTGGTCTCCCGGTTCCCCCAGCATCTTTCAGTCCCTACCTGACATAACCTGCCCCCCAACCTTGACCTTTCCAGTCCAGGATCTGGGCTGTCCTTTTTTTCTCTCTCTGTGCAGGTCCCTTTCTCTCTCCTTCCTCTGTCCCACTCCTTTCTGTAAGGAAAAGATGACAGGGCACCAATGAAAGGAAAAGTCACGGGGCACCAATGTTGTGAAAAGATGATGTTCAGGGTTTCGGCACCAATGTTAGGGGAAGGATGAAGAGAGTGGGAGGCAAGGGAGATGCCTCTGTGGGGCCCATGTTGGGAATCCCTTCCCCCCTGAGGGACCAGTTACACAATGGTACAGTATAGAGTTTATTCAGCTCATGGGAGAGTTAAGAGGGTGGGAGAGAGAGAGAGAGAGAGAGAGAGAGAGAGAGAGAGAGAGAGAGAGAGAGAGAGAGAGAGAGAGAGAGAGAGAGAGAGAGGAGTAGAGGTCGGCCATGAGCACGTGGAGGGAGAGGGGGGAATGGAAGGGAAGAGGAGGGGTAGGGGTGGGAGAGCAAGGCTGCAAGAGCACAAGAGCAAAAGAGCGAGGAGGGGTCAAGCAGCTCCTTTTATAGTGTCAGGTCACTGGGGCGGAGCATACCTGGCTACTGCTGGTAATTAAGGGGTGGGGTTTACAGAATCCCAACACTTTCCCCATGGCTACTTTCCTGGCCTTGATCCTTGGGGCCAGTGAACTCATCCGCCAGACAGCAGCTTCCTGATAAACCTGCCTATTATACAATCTAATCTGGTTGAAATTGACTCATTTCACCAGCGTCGGAAAAATAACCTATCAGTTACTGAAAAACACAAAGACGGCTGTATTGTAAAGGCACTTTGGGAGCTCTCTTGAGAAGCCCATACCCACTTGGATGTGTCTCATTTCCACCCCTTCCCCCCAATACCTATCTTTCTACTACTAACCTTAAATCTATGTCTAAAAATCTAGGAAACCGCGACTCTTCGACACACCGACTTACTCTGAAATTCTCTTTGGCACCGAAGTAAAAAATCCTGGCGTCACCAGAGCAGAATAAGTATTCCCTGCTATGCACAGTACGGAGCTGTGTTGTGTCTCCACTTACCGTGGACCCAAGGCCGCGCTGTCAGGATCCCAGATTGCTCTCCAGCTATTGGCTCCATCCTTCTCCCTCCCTCAGCCTCCCCAGTAGTTGGGACCTTAGGTGTGTCTCCATCATAAAAAAGGTGAAAGGTGAAATTTGAAATTACCCACCTCTGTAATCCTTCCAAAGCAACATCTTGAAACACCTATTTATACTGGAGGAAAAAATAGTTGACATTGAATATTGCTTTGTCAAATGAGCGCCTGCTTGGCTTTTTTAGTAAGTGGAGACTGTTGGGGAGACACTGAAAAGGGCAGGAAGGATTCCTGGATGCCCCGTGTTAGATGTCCGTTTATTACACTTTTGCTACTTTTCAGTCATGCGAAGGTTTTGAAAAGGGTTAATGCAAATCATTTTTGTACATAGAAGGGTGCATGGTGGAAAAATCTGTCCAGTACAGGCTTGGGTCACTGGGGGGGGGGGGCTTGCCTGTGTTTATGGTAGTTCAAGAACAGCAACAAACTCACTTTTGGCTCAAAGACGTTCTTTTTGTGGATTCAACTTTGTAGAGTCAAGGTTTGGTGAAGAGACTGGGCAGAGGTCCTGAGGAAGTGGGTGGGGGGTGGCGGGAGATAAGCGCTCGCAGCTGGAAGCAATGGAGTGAGGAGAAAACCCTCGGGGGAGGTGGCAGGGCGGGGCAGCCCCTGAGGAACCCGAGGTAGAAAGGTAGTGACCCTGGGGAATGGGGGTGGGGTGGTGGAGGTTGACTGGGTGGCCGACTCCGTACAGGCTGAGCAGGAGCATGGAGGCTGAGGCTGCCGGCGGAGCCACAGGTAAGGGGTGCTGTGGTCCCCATGTAGCCAGTCGAGGGCGAAGGACGCGTGGCGACCTGGGATGCTAGCCCGCAGAGTGTCGCACACCCGTCTCCACCGCAGCTTGGGGTGCAGTGCGGGGCTCACGGCGCGCTCTCTCTTCCTCGGATTCATAGACGTCCCGGGCCAGCGGGAGCTGGAGGGGGAAACCTTCAAAGCTCATACCCTCTAGGGCCCTGGGTTGGGTCCTCACCCGGGTTTCCGCTTCTGTGTCTTACCCCTCACCCCAACCCGCAACACCAGCCTTGGGGGACCTTGGACCTGGGGCTTGCTGGCCAGGCTGGGGAATGAACTCCGAGGTGCTAGACTCCCAGTGTCTGTCTGGGAAATTGGGACCTCAAAGGTGGAGAGGAGTCCGCACAGCAACTCACTCCTACTTTCCAGCAAGGACGACGCAGGAGGGGCCTGGGCTAAGGGGAGAAGTGTCGCAGGAGCCCACGCTCAGGGCCTGACTCTTTGCTGGCTTCAGGCACACGACCCACATGGCTCTTCCCGCCCAGTTTGGGTGAGGGGGGGAAGACTGGATTTGAAGACACTGTCTTGAGCCGGCCACCTCTGAGGCCTCAGGCTTCCTGGTCACAGGTGGCTGGCTGTGTCGCACAGGCAGTCACACTGCACACAGCCCCTCCCCCCTTTACTACCGCAGGGGCGCAGCATTTGGAGGCTCGCTCTTATGCCCTACTTTAAAGGTTGCGATTGAGTTGTTTTTCTCTTTTCAGGTGTGCGAGATAAGGAAAGAATGTAGTCACTAGCTAATTAAATGGATTAATAAGGATTTAGTTGATCTAGAGATTCAAGAAAAGGCTTGTCTTTAATTTTGGGAAGGGAGCTATTTCTCTTTTTAATTTTGTGCGTTTTTTTTTTTTTTTTTCTAGAAAGTTAGTGTTAAAGGCTTGGATAGCGAGTGCTGTTTCCAGTTTACACGCTGGAAAACTACAATAAAAGGGGTAAAGGTCCTGAAAGGTCCTGTTTTGTTTTTTTTTTGTTTTTGTTTTTTTTTTTTTTGATCTTCCTCATCTACAAAACAGGAGAAGCCCCTTAGGGCTTATTAGGCACAACATTCTTTAATTACACTCCCATCTGTACTAGCTGGTCTCCCTCCCCTCCCCTAGAGTGAGCAGGCCCCTCCCCACCCTCTCTTCTGAGAGTTTTCCGTACAGGCCCATTTAATGGGAAAAAAAAATTAGTTTCATTTTCTGGAAAAGTATCGTAGGCCTAAGACAGTTTATGGATTTTCCTGTATTCACTTCGACCTTTGCTGTGGTTTTGATGGCCACCGACGGCTCAGATGACACACAGCAGTCCCTCATTTATCATTTCCACATGTGTTAGATGCTAATGGGCTGGAAGCTTGCATAGTTGAACTCCTGCCTGAGCTTTGATAGCTGTTTCCAGAAACAGCTTGAGCAAGTCTCCGTCGACTGGGGGAATCCCTTTCTCTTTAGTAGAGAGGCATGAAAGGAAAAAGTATGCTTTCAGGTAAGGCCACATGCCAGCCTCTACTCAGCTTCACTGCTGAAAACCCGAGGAATGTCCTTCCTCCCGCAGCTGTGTGAGTTCTGTGTTCCCAGGACTGGCCCCAGGAGGTTTGGTTTGGGGCAGTACCATCCAAAGGAGATTTTGGGGGTATCCACAATAATTTACATTCTGACATACCCCCCTCCCAACATCCGTCTCCTCCCTCCCTCTCTCTACAAGATTTTAGTTTCCCTGATGCCAAAAACCTTCTTAGGTTCCACTGGGCCATCTGTTGCTGTCATTTTAGCTTAGAACAAAGTAGAAAGGATAGAGAAAGTCAGACGCAGCCTCCCTCCCCCTTCCTTGAACTTCTTCCCTTAGTTATGGCCTCATAAGGATTAGCTGAGGCCCTGTGTACCTGGGAACTCATGGCTGGGCCCTGTGTCATACTAACAGCGAACAGAGAGAAAGCCATTTATTTTGCCTTTTGAGAAGTTGGATTTTCTGAGAACCCGTGTTGCTAACAAAGCAGAAAGGATTGACAGATAACAGAGCTAGAAAGCAGGTAGGGGTAATTCAAGAAAAGTGTGTTGTTTGTGCGGCTTTCTGTGGAAGGCGGCAAGAGGGTCAAGGAACGGGAAGAGTGGGGCCTTCCCGTGTTCTTTTCAAAGGATGGAGCGTGCCCAAGGCCATCTGTTGGTTTGTTTACTTGTTTATTTTGAGCCTGCTACAGACCCGAGGAACTAGGACCCAAGGAACAATGACTGAAGTAAAGGCAGAGCCCTGAAGTGGGCTGGGGTAGGGAGCAGATATGTCACAGGCCCCTCTAAAGGGGCCAGACACAGCTATAGTTTGAAAGGCATTTCAAAGGCAAGAAAGGGGAGAACACTTAGGCCTGGGTGAAGGTCTCTCACCCTGTCACACTCAGATCACCAGGCTTGGTCACAAGCGCCTTTACCTGCTCACTGGCCTGCGCGTACACGCACTTGCGTGTGTGGTCGTGCATTCACTTTTAGGAACACTATGTCGGCTATAGTCCCGAACCCTTCCCAAGCATTACCACAACCGACCTTTCCGGCAGACAGAAAGTTCACAGGTGAGGAAACTGAGGCCCAGGGATGGGCTAGGGTGACCCGGCCACCAATTGGCAACATTGGCATTGAAATGGTGGTTTCTGGTGGGGCTTCCTACTCAAGCAGAACCCCCCTGGAGCCGTCTGCTGAGTGCCCTGAGCTCCCTCAGAGGGAGTGGAGGCAGCGGTTCCAGTTAGATGTTGGTCAAGTCCTCCTTGAAGGCTCTGCATCTAGGAAGGATTTCTGGGACCTGCAATCAGATGAATCAAGCTTGCATGCTTTGGGCAGTGTCCGGCAAGGCTCTGGGTTGCTTGGCCCCTAGCAGGGCCAGTTCTCCCAATAACTGAGTTTCTGTGGATTCTCCTTTTTGCGATTCTTGGTGCCCCGTGGTTTCTATGCTAAAGCCAGTTCTTGTTCACAAAGCACTAAACCACGACCGAGATTTCATGATACTGGGCTGGATATGGCTGGGCTCCCAATCCCCATCTTAAGTGTCTTGTGGACTAGTGGGATGGGGTGTATGATCGAGTGGCCAGAAGTCAGACTGAGCTGTGGGACGGAAGGCTGGCCGGTCTTTATGTCCAAACTCCGATAATGTTATTCCTCGCACAGCCCTGAAAAGTTCTGCGTTGAAGGACTGGAGAAAATAAATGTGCTTTGTGGTAGAGGAAAAAGGGCTTGTGGCTAAACTTGAAGCACTTTGGTCAGAGGGGCAGTCTGTCTTTTAAGGGTGCAATTACAGTTCTGTGCCTGCTGGTAGCCTTTGAAGGGCTGGGTCTCAGAGTACAGTTAATCAGGGTGGGACAGCTGTGATTTTGAAATGCTATGCACACCTGTAATCCAGTACTCTCTAGGCTGAAACAGGAGAATTGTAAGGTCAAGGTCAGCCTGGTCTGCTATAGTGAGTCTTTGTCCCCCCAACCCTCACACACACACAAAGAAAAAAAGAAAAAAACCTAGGCTGAAGCCTACTTGGCTTTACATGTCTTGTCTTGGGTTATAGGGTTACCTTCCCAGAGTCAGTTAACAGCTAGCTTGGTTAAGGGACCCCAAAGCCTTGTGCATTTAAGGCCATTTCCACCCCTGCTATTTTTCCTGTTCTCTCCCTGGTCTTTAAAACTCATTGCACCCACTCATTCAGTACCCCAAAACTGTGGCCTCACTTTTAAGACAAAACAGATTTCACTGGTGCCTATTGGTTCTCAGGACATCCAAAACTTCCATAGGTGCTTGCACCTTCAAGACAAGGACAGCTACTAGGCACTGAGTATCCAGAGTGAGCAATTATGGGGCTGAGATCTCTCTGCTATTCCAGGGCAGGATGCCAGGTCTCCACCCCGACAGCTTGACTTGCTGAAATTAAGATAAATGTGTTGTTCTTGGAAACCAAGTCTGTAACCATGACGTGAAAATGTCACTAACAGAGAGAAAGCTTCGTTTTCTTCTTCACTGCCTTCGCTGAAACAAAATCTGATTTGAATATTTCAAATACTTGAGGAGTAAGCATTGTAGAGTTTTCACCAGTGGGGAAAGCAGCTCACCTAGGTCAGCTTCAGGCATACTCTGTGATTCTGCTCCACAGTGCATATTGTTTAATATCTATAGAGGTACAGATGTTACAACTGGTTTGTAGTTTACTTGACCTTTGTATTTTCCTACAAGTGATTTCTGTAATACACTCATGTTGTGGATCACCCTGGTGTTTAGATTTTGATGCTAATTCTGCTTCCCTAAGAAAGGCAGCCTACGGCGGGGAGTGAATCCCATACTCAGGTGACTGCATTGGAATTTTCTCCCCCATTTTAACTTGTAAAATAAAGGCTAGAGCCCGTGATTGGGCAGGGGAAGGGATGGTGGAACAGAAAAGTTTGAAGGAGAAGGGAGAGGAAGAGGGGGTAGTAGGAAGCACGTGGCCTGGAGAAACCGCAGGTTATAAGGGATCTCATAGCTGGGGAACAGTAGTGTGCTGGTAGGTCTGCCCAGTCTAGGAGCACTGCTTGTATTCATATTAATTGAATTGTGTTTTCTTTGCACGGGCTTATTTGGGTTGGAGAGGTTACTACAGCACAGGTGTGCTGCTCACACTTGGACAGAGCCTCGTGGACAAAAGAGCTAGGTGGTTGGGTGGGTAGGATGTAGCAGGCACAGCCTGCACAAATCCCGGGGTTTAAGCTCCATGGTCCGGGGGGAGTCACCTCCATAGTAAGCTTGGAGCCAGGCTGAGACCCTGTCTTAAAAAAATCATTTATACAGAAGCGAAGATATCGCTTTATTCATGTTTTGTTCCCCACGATGCATGAACATTAGATAAAAATATTAACAAATATTTGGTGTAAAAATACGACTTAAACAAAATCTACCAAATAAAAATCTAGTTATTTTCGCATACATAACCATCTGCTTTTAATCATAATTAAAACGACAATAGGCAGATCATCTTTTTAAATCTTTTGCACTCTTTTATATTAAATGGCACCCCCTCCACCCTCGTCCCATTTCCATTCTTCCCGATTTTGAAATTTAATTAATTCTCTTTTTAAGTGCTAACTTAGAAATTTTAATATTCATAGTTGATTAATTATTCTGTGATAAGTCAAACTGTAACTTCCCCTGAAGAGTTTAGGGCCTTCAGATGCTCTCTCTCCTTTTGTCTCCTTCCCAGCTCACATACTGTGATGGTTTCTCAGCTTGACTAGTTTTAGGATCACCTAGGATACACATCTCTGAGCATGTCTGTAAGGGTGTTTTCCAGAGAGGCTCAGTTGGAGAGAAGAAATAATAAAATAAAGCCTTCCTGAAATTTCTTTAGTCAGGTCCTTTGTCAAAGCCACGAGAAAAATCCTAAGCACATGTGCCATTATTACATCATATTTTAAGTTCTATTTAATGTTTTCTTGCTCTTTAAATTAAGATGTTTTATGTTGTATGGTCAACATTGGCTTAGACTCTATCCAAGTTTATTATTGTTTTCTGGTACCCATTGCTTCCCAATGAGCCTTTTCTCCAAGATGTCAATTTCTTATATACTAATGTGCGTTAGAAATAATTATGTCCGAGGTCTGCTCACAGCAAACTTCCCAATGATATGTTTCTAAATATTTCTTTATTTTGTCTGACATCTTGGAAGTTATTTTTGCTGGACGGAGGATGAATGTTATTTTCCTTTAGCTCATTAAGAATGACATTCCATTGTCTCCTGCCTTCCATAGTTTTGTGGAGAAGGCAGCTGTCCACTTATTAGCAGCCAAGTGGAAAGATCTGTCCTTTCTTCCTGAATGCTCTCAGGGGTGTGTGTGTGTGTGTGTGTGTTTGCTGTTTTGCAGTTTGACTAGTGTGTTTAGGTGGGAATTCCTTTGGGGGATTGGTTAAGATTTTCAAATCTAAGAGTAGGTGTGGCCATGAACGGTTTCTTTATGTTTGGATTCGTCCTCATTCTTCTCCTTCTGGAACTTTCATTAAACTGCCACAGCATCATGTATCTTGCCCCTCTGTGCTTGAGTTCTCCTTGCTCCCTTTCCAAGCTTACCAGCTGTGTCTCTCTGTGCTGCATTCTGGGTCACCATCTCAGCTAAGATATTCCATTTTAAATACCCTACTTCTCTTTCCTCCTCAAGTCTGACTGGGCAATGTGAAAGGTCTCGGATCCTTTCATTCCTAACTGAAGTGTTTCTCAAGCACGTTTAATACCGGTGTCTCCTATAGCGTGTGGCTTCCGTGTGCCATATAGTCTGTGTGTGCTGCCTCTTGAATGTCATTGGTTTCCCCATATGCTCAGTCTTTTGTTGCTTAGTCTTTTTGTTTGTTAATTTTGGTTCTGAAGCCAGATGTCATTAAGTAGCCCCAACTGGCCTGGAGCTTGTTACATAGATCAGTAAAGCCTCAAATTCATAGAGATCATTCGTCCTTTGCTTCCTAAATGACAGGATTAAAGATGCACACCACTGTGCCCAGGAGCTTGAAGAGTTTTACAGGTCAGATTGCATGACCTTGAGGCCGGTACCCTTGTCTTTAGCCTAAACACACATGTGACTGAATACTGAAGAAGGTCAAGCTTGGCTTTTACCCATTTTCAATTCCCCGTGTGAAAGCTATCCTTCTGAAGGCTTTTCACACCTCTTAACTTCTCATGCTTATAATGCTGTAGTGAAGTACTTAGTGTTTTAGGGGACCGTACATCATAGTCATAGGACTAGTCTTCTGCTAGTATGTTCCTTGACCTCTGGTAATGCTACAGTCGTGATAGACCTAGGCTGCTTCCTGGGTAGTTCACAAAGCCACCACAATTGAAAGGTGCTGGGTGAATTTCATTTCAAATTTCCGATTTGGAAAGAGGGATTAAAGTACATCAGCTTGCCAAAACCTGGCTTACACGTGCCATGTGTCTTGTTACCTTCCCTGCCATCTCTAGTCTAGGCTGTCTTTTGTGCTTGCCTGACTCTTAGATATGCCCCTGACTCCATCCCTTACTACCGCAGTGTGTTCTGGATGAAACATTAAGCACCCACTTCTCTCATTCTAGTTCTTGCAAAATTATCAAAGCTGACGTCAAATACTAGGAGTATACTAGCAAAAGACCTGAGAGGACATTTCCCAAAGAAGATGTACTGGTGAGCTTAGGAAAAGGTGTCCTACACTGGGAGGCTACGATAAAACATCAACCGAACAGACAAGTGTTGCTGAGGCTGGGGTGAATTGGAACCCTTGTGTCTTACTGATAAGAATGTAATATATTATAGCCTGGTGTGCCGAGGGCAGGTGCTGTAGTTCAGTGGTACAGTGTTTGCCTAGTGTGCCTGGGGCCTTGGTTTCAGTCGTCTCCACTGCTACTGGAAAGGAAGAGAGGAACGGAGGAAAAACTTGGTATGGAAGTTCTGCAAACAATAAACAAAATTACCGTATGGTTCGGTAATTCCTCTTCTGGATGTATGGGCTGAAGGACCACAGGCAGGAACAGTGTTTGTATCTCCAAGCTGCGTGTTTCACATGTAAGAGGTGGAAAGCAACCGAAGCGCCCTTTGTGACCAAATGTTCTCCACAAAGGGCTGTTGTTCAGCTTTGACATTGTGTATCAACTACAAGGATGCACTCCAGTGCTTAATGAGGTGTGTCAGCTGCAAGAGGAAAAGACCACGAGGTTCCAGTCAGGTGAGGTACCTTAAGAGTCAAATTCAGGAGCTGGGGTGTGTCATGGCTACAGGGCACTGGAGAAATGTTAGGATCCAGGACGTGGAGGGCACTCCCTCAGTCTGGGAGGGTGAAGGAGTGCTCGGGGTGGATTGTAGCGGAGACGGCACTGTGTGGTAAGAATGTGCTTAAGGTCGTCCAACTGTACACTTAGGCATGGCTAAGTGGTAACCACAACGGAACTTATCTGAAATAATTATAGAGATGTGTTGTGACTTCCATTTAAAACTAAACTTGAAGGCAGAGGCTAGATATTCAGTCCTCACTCCCCACACCCCCGCCTACCGACTGCAACAGTTTCTCTGTGGAACCAGCCCTTCCTGGCCTAGAACTCATCCTGTAGACCAAGCCATCCTTGAACTCAGTGACCTGCCTGCCTCTGCCTCCTGAGCACTGGGATTGAACCACTACACTGTGCCACACCTGTGACATTCAGTATTTTTTTTAGTATATGTGCTGCCGAATCGAGCACACAGTATTTTTTTTAAATATTCAGTATTTTTAAAAGTTCATTTACTACGGTAAAATACACATAACATTTACCTTAACTGTGAATTGTATATGTCAGTGTGACATGATCTATGGCCACCATCCATTTCCATCTGAACAGAAACCTTGTGGCTGCCAAGTCTCTGGAAACATGTTTCATGTAGCCTGCTGATCTTGCCTATTTTAGGTAGCACATGCAAATGGAAGCAGAAAAATCCTTTTCCTTTTATGACGGGCTTATTGCCCTCAGTGCAGTGGCCACGGGTTCTATTGATGCCAGTTGCTGCTTCCCTTTTAAAACTGAACAACATTCCACTCTGTGTGTGAGTATAGCACATCTGTGTACCGCCTCCTTAGCCGGTGGACACTGGGGTTACCTTTAGCTTGGTCTTTTGTGACCAGTGCTGCTAGGAATTGTGTGCAAATTCAGCATACTCTGAAGTAGGGCTGCCATGAACACTTGTCTGACATTTAAAGTGAGTGGTTGATTAGTAGGTAGAGCTGGAGAGCTGGTTCAGCTGTGAAGACAAAACACTGCTGACATAGACGGCCTGGGTTTGACTCCTAGCACCTAGCATGGTGCCTCTTAACTATCTGTAACTCAAGTCCCAGGGGCTCTCCCGCCGCCTTCTGGCCTCTGTGGACATCAGATACACACCTGACCCACAGGCATAGATGCAGGCAAATACTTAAAACACACAACATACAAAAACAACAACAACAACAACAAAAAACAACCCTTAAAGATAAACTAGTGGGAGGCGAGTCACCAGGGCTCTTCGGGAAATCTCAAGGTCTGGGTCTAAGTTTGTATTTCATTACTAATTAACCTTTGAATCTCTGTTCCCTCGGTGGACAAACGGTCAGTGCTCTGTGCTTTATTGACCCCGTGGGGCTGATCCATGTTCCACACTAGCCATGCACATAAAAGCCCTTCGGGATATCTCTGCAAGCGTGAGGTTTCACTGTGGGCATTCACGTGAAAACACACCACGACCCCCTTCTCCCCCTTCCTCTCCTACTTTAGAGATAGTGTTTATCCATAAAACACAGAAATATCGTGTTTCTTTTCTGTTCTATCACAATAACACTGAGGCGGTACCAAGCTCCGTGCAAGCATCAGCATTCTGCTTCCTTAATTTAGACCCGAGAGTCTAGCACTCGTAAGAGGCACTCATCGAGATGATGCGGGATGCCGTTCCAGTTGCGGAGAAGCAGATGTTTCCCTCGGCGAATCCTTTCATAGGTCAGGTGAGCCCACTGGACTCTGATGGCTCTTTCTGGTTGGCAGCTCGACTACACCGGAATGAACTGCCATCCAGAAACAGAGGGCGCACCCGTGAGCCAGAGCTTGAGGCTGGATGACACAGGCTTTTGATCCAGATCTTGAGGCAGGGTGGCCATGAAGAGCTAGGCCCAGGCAAGGTGGTACTCACCTTTAATTCCAGGAGACAAGCAGATCTCTGAGATTGAGGTCAGCCAGGGACAGAGCATGTTCCAATCAGAAGCTTAGGTCCAGGCGTGGTGGTAAGCACCTTTAATCTGGGCAATTCCTTCTGCTGAAGGCCCTCATGGACAGTGGAGAAAAGGAAGGGTTTGTTCTTGGCCTGCTTGCAGTCATTTGCCAGCACATCTGTTGAAACCTACCTCGAGGATTCCAGCTTGTACAGAAGAGCTGTTGAGACACCCAGCCTCCTGGAACTGAGCCACTACTAGATTCTTGGACTTCCCATTCACAGCTGCCCATTGTTGGGTTAGTTGGACTAACCAACTAGTCATTACTGTAAGTTCTGTGACTCTAGAGAACCCCAACTAATACAAACTCCAGTGATTCTTGGGTGCTGCACATCAGAAGGATGTATACCATTACTGGAGCATTCGTGGGCTGTGGCTAAGACTCTGGATTCCTCCAGAGCCCATTGCTCTTCACAAAGCTCACACTAGGTCAGAAACCCATTTGCTCCTCCCCGGAAGTTTTGCTGTTTAAAATTTGACAGGTGAGCACCCAGGGGATATGGTTTTTGAATAGAAGTTTGTGGAATCAGTAAAGGCCCTGATGTTTGGTTGGGCCTGAGAACTGTCATTCGTAGGCATACAGTGAACGCATCACAATGGTGAGGGGTTATTTTTCTTTGTCCTCTGGGTCCTGTGTGGTATGTAGATCTAGTTCAATGCTGGGCAGTTGCCCAACCACAGGGCTTTTTCCCCAGCTACAGGACCGCCACACATGCTCGGTTTTACTGATATGAGGGGACTTTCATGTGTTTTTAGTGATCAAATTCAGTATGCGAAGACTCAGGTTTTCTGCTCTTACTCTCTTGATCTCTTACTGTCTTATCCTCCTTCTTCTCTGTCCCTTCTCTTCCCCCTCCCTTCATTCTCCTCCCCCCTCTCTCTTCATGTGTTCATAGCCAGCCTCTACTCGTTCTCTCCTTCTCTATTCTCTATTCTCTTCTCAACTCCCCTTCCCATGTCCTAAACAAACTATTGCATAATATATATATATTAAAAAAAGACTCAGGTTTTCTGTCTTGTCCTGTGTGTATAACAAACTCCTTATCCCTTTCCAGCAAAGCCCAGACAAGTAGTCACCTCGAAGGTGACCAGCTGGGACAGAGTGGCTCCAGGTCTCATGGGTGAGGACCCTGAACTTGGAGTAGCTGCGTCACATGGAAGCAGTTATGAGAGATGTTATTTCCTGTTTTCTCTCCTTCTCAGGGACTCCACATATGTCTCTGAATATGAGGCTTTCCTTGAACGAATGCTAAAGGAACAGAATGCTCCAGTCATAAATCATATATTTTTAAACGTCTATTTGCGTGTGTATGTATTATGTGTGTTTGTGAATGCCAGTGTGCACATGACAGGGCACATATGTGAAGGTCAGAGGACAACTTTTGAGAGTTAGATCCAGAACTCGAACTCAGGTCACCAGGCATCCTCCGCAGGCATTTGGACCTGCTCAGTCCTCTGGCTGGCTCTTCTCGTGTGTGTTTGAATAAATTCAGGGGAAAAGCACTTTATGTGGCTCATCCGCTCAAACGTAAGATGCGCTGATACTCAGGTTACAAGACTAAATAACCTTCATCCTAAAAGCAGTTAGAGGCTGGGGAGATGGCTCACAGGGACGAGCCCTTGTCGCACAAATATGAAGATCTGAAGCAGATCCCAGTACCCGGGTGAAAGCTTAATGTGGCTGTGCACACGCCTGTAATCTCAGCGCTGTAGAGTGCCAACATGGGAGGATCATTTTGAATGATCGATGTCCATCTGCCTAGCTTCAGAGTTGGTGAGAGGCAGGAATAGGGCAAAGAGCGATAGAGCAGGATACCCAGTGTCCTCCTTGGGTATTGCACCCACAGAAAGGTGCATACTTGCACCATATAATAACTGAGCCTTACTGGAAAGGGAGAGGGGCTTTGTCACACACACAGGACAAGACAGACACTCCCCTTCCCTGCATTCCTTGTTATATGTATTTGGGCCAGTGCGTGTACGCATTGCTACGTTTCTAAAGTTATCCACAAGAGAATTTGACACCCTGTACTTATATAACCAACATTCCTAATAATGTTGTCCAAACCATTATTGTGTTAGCTAATACTGATGAGAGGCAACCATAGGTAACTCTTTCCTATCACCAAGATGGTTTATGTATTGCTTATTTCATTACAAAACAAAAACCAGGACTATGTAAACATTTGTGTGGGTGTCACATAAAGTCATCTGCATATTTTACCCTCTTAGATGAGGGACAAGTGATTTGTTCTCAGTCCAGACATTGACAAGTTGCAAGTTGGCCAATATTAATTAATCATGCGATAACAGAGCAACAGGCAGGCAGCCTGTCCGTCACCAGGGAATAAAACTCCACCGCCCGCTACCCCGCAGACCCTCCGCAGTGTCTCCTCACCCCCTGACAATCTCACTCATCTGCTCAGAAAATTCTAACACATTCTACATTCTGTCTTCCAACTTTAAAGAAGAAGAAGAAGAAAAAAGAACTTTGCTAAGAATATTTTGGCAATCAGATGCTTAAAAAAAAAAAAAACAACAAAACCCCAAAAATCTCCAAGTGTTTATTGGCCTCTCCTTCTGTTCTTTATTGGAAAGAGATGTTCTGTAGCACTGTAGATGGATGTCTTTCCTGGTGACAGGTTCTTTGTGCTCTGACCCTGGATTTCAGACCCTTGCCTGTTTGCTGTCTAATAGGGATGGGCCCCTCCTTTCTCACATCATTCTGAACATTGGTCTCCAAGATGTGTTCTGTCATCTGGCAAATGGCATTCTGGGACCAGAGTCCCCTGTTAACTAAGTTTGGGAAATAATCCGAGTGCTGCAACTTTTCTTCCCTTCCTTTTCCTTTTCCATTTCCTTTTCCTTTCTCCTTTCCTTTCCCCTTTCTTTTCCTTTTCCCTTTCCTTTCCTTTCCTTTCCCTTTACTTTCTCCTTTCCTTTCCTTTCCTTTCCTTTCCTTTCCTTTCCTTTCCTTTCCTTTCCTTTCCTTTCTCCTTTCTCCTTTCTCCTTTCTCCTTTCCTTTCTCCTTTCCTTTCTCCTCTCCTCTCCTCTCCTTTCTCCTTTTCTTTCCCTCCCCTCTTCCATCCTCTCCCCCTCCCTTCCCCTTTTCTCCCCTCTCCCCTCCTCTCCCCCTCTCTTCCTGTTCCCTCTCCCCTCCCCCTCTCCTCTTCCCTCCCCCTTTTTCCCATTCTGCCCCTCCCCCTCCCTTTTGTTCCCTCCCCTTTCCTCTCTTTCCCTCCCCTCCCCTCCCCTTTTCTCTCCTCCCCTCCCCTTCTCTCTCCTCCCCCCTTTCCCCCCACTCCCTCTCTCCCCTTCCACGCCCTCCTTCCCCTCCCTTCCCCTTTCTTTCCCATCCTTTACCTTTCCTTTCCCATCCTTTCCTTTCCTTTTCTTCCTTCCTTCTCCTCCTCCTTCCCCTTTTTCTTGCTTGTTTGCTTTTTTGTTTTTGAGACAGGATTTCACTGTGTAGCCATGGCTGGCCTGAAACGCCATCTGTAGATGAGGCTTGTCTTGAACTCAGAGATCTCCCTATTTCTGTCTCCTGGATTAGAGGCATGCGCCACTACCACCTGGCCTGCTGCAGAACTTCTAAAAGTACTTTGTTGTTGATGGAACTTCCAGTCCCAGTCTTGAGAAGGGGGTGTGTGTCACTTTTACTATTGTGCTGGCGCCAGAATCCCCCTTTTTGTCTGTCACTAGCTTATCCCAAGCACATCTTCTGACCTTGTGTTTCACAACAAGCATCAGGGAAAATGGAGCTATGTGCCAGGAAAGGGGTGAGGATGTGCACGGAGACGTTGGGTCTTGAGATGTCTGAGGAGTGTGATAACTCACGTGACTCCCTGGTGAGAATCATCAGGTTTTTTTTTTTTTAATTAAAAAACCCTAACGTGTGTGTGTGTGTGTGTGTGTGTGTGTGTGTGTGTGTGTGTGTACACATATATGGCACAGTGCACCATGGAGGTCAGGGGACAACTTGCAAGAGTTGGTTCTCCTACCATGTGGGCCCAGGATTGCTGGGATTGTGTAAAGCTTTGTGGCAAGTGCTTTGAGCAGGATGCTGTTTTGCCTTCTGAGAAAGACTCAGCTGTCCTCCTTTGGGCCCTCCTTGGGGTTTGCTGATTGTAGCATGGGTATCCTGTAGTTTATGGCAATACCCACTTCTGACGAGTGCACACCACACATGTCCTTTTGGGTCTGGGTTACCTCACCCAGGATGGTATTCTCCAGTTCCATCCATCTGCCTGCAAAATTTGCCATGTCCTTTTTTAAATATCCGAGTTGTATCCCATTGTATAAATGAACTGAGCTCTCTTTATCAGCTCCGGGACAGCTAGGATGTTTATAGTCTCTGGCTATGTGGAAGATGTTACAGGGTGTTTGATCCTCCTGACTCCACTTTCCGAATGCTGATATTACAGATATGAGACATTATACCTGCTGTCCTGCAGTGCTGGGCCTGCTGAGTCCCTTGTGAGCACTCTTCCCACTTCGCAGCATCCCTGCTCCCTTCTTTTAGTGTTACTTTAACTTATGTTGAGACAGATATATATCCCTGGCTGTCTTGGAACTTGGTATGTAGACCAAGTTGGCCTCATATTCATAGAGATCCTCCTCCTTCTGCCTCCCACATGCTGGGATTGAAGGTGTTTGATGCTGTGCCTGGCCTTTTTATTTTACTTTTTAAAAATTAAGCACATTGGGTTGCAGATATAGCCTTAGCAACAGTGTGCATGTTTGGCTTATGCAAGACCATGAATTCAGTCTCTAGCACCAATAAACAAGTAAACA
Source organism: Micromys minutus (assembly GCF_963924665.1). Taxonomy (NCBI): domain Eukaryota; kingdom Metazoa; phylum Chordata; class Mammalia; order Rodentia; family Muridae; genus Micromys; species Micromys minutus. Next base: position 69,745,461 of record NC_137972.1, read on the forward strand.
ACAAGATAAAGGTGAAATATAATTATGTTCAAGTTAAAAATAAGCCCCTTCCCCTTGTCCCCTTCCCTCCAAACAGCTTTTCTTTGTGTAGCACTGACTGTCCTCGAACTCCTGCTCTGTAGACCGAGCTGGCCTCAAACTCAGAGACCTGCCTGCCTCTGCCTCCTGAGTGCTGGGGTTAAAAGCCTGAGCCACCGTCACCTAGCATTCTCCTTTTCAGAATTTGTATATTTTTATTTTAAGCGTATGAGTGTGTTTAGCCTACATGTATGTCTATGAGCCATCTGCAAACTGACTGGTCTCTAAAGGCCAGAGCATGTTAGATCTCCTGGAACTGGAGTTACAGAATAGTTATGAGCTCTTAGGTAGGTGCTGGGTACTAAACTCAGGTCCCATGGACATGCAGGCTCAGTCATCTCTCTGTGTCCGGCAAGGTGTTCTTTAATGCATCCTTTGAAGGCTCTAAGTCTGCATTTGTAATTTTTTTTTTTTTTAAACCTCATCCACTTTACAAATGAAGACCTGTGGATTGTATTGTGTTGAACTGTAAGACTCGAAGAGACTTAGTTGCTTGGAGACTCCCTTGAATGAGACGAGAGATTGGAGATTGATGCAAAAGCAAGAGGTTTATTAGTCTAGTGCACTGGGGTGGCCTACATCCAGAGGAGAGGCAGCCCCAACTATCCATTGATGCAGTTTTTCATATATTTAGTAATGGGTGGGCTACAGCAATGGTGACTAGGCATGCAAGCATTGATGGGTTTAGTTGACTTTTAAATTGATTGGCTGCTACCAATGTGGGTTGCATTTCAGGACCTATGCCCTGCATTCCAGGAGTTACCCAGATAAGACACTTCTCTTGGGAAAAAGTGCTGCTTGGCACCTGGTTCATATATAAAGGTCCTTCTCCTATACTCTGGGTGCACTCCTTCCTGGAGAGTGTGGAACAGCAAAGGCCCCCAGGGGAAGAGGAGTATGGGACTGTAAAAACCTTCAGCGACCCTCAGAATCACATGTACCTCCATTCAAGCCAGTGATCATGATGAGGGTGGTTTTTGGATTTTGAGAAATTTAGATGTTTTTGAAATGTCCTTCAATGTTTTTGCAGAGCACGTCTTAGGGTTTTACTGCTGTGAACAGGCACCATGACCAAGGCAACTCTTATAAGGACAACATTTAATCAGGGCTGGCTTACAGGATCAGAGGTTCAGACTATTGTCATCATGGCAGCATCCAGGCAGGCATGGTGTAGGAGGAGCTGAGAGTTCTACATCTTCATCTGAAGGCTGCTAGTGGAAGACTGACTTTCAGGCAGCTAGGACTAGGGTATTAAAGCCCACACCCACAGTGGCATACCTACTCCAACAAGGCCACACCTCTAAATAGTGCCACTCCCTGGACCAAGGATATTCAAACCATCACAGCACACCAAGCTGTCTTGTTGCTAGCTTCTAGAGTTTTCTGCTGTCCTCCCACGTCCGACGAGAAACTGGTCTTTACTCTCTGCTGAGCCTAGAATTGATCTTTTGCCTTCCTAGGTAGCAAAGTCCTCTCTAATAAAGATTCTGTTCTAGAATAATTTCATTTTAGAAGAAAATTCATGTGAGCAAGAACAACAACAAAAAAGCCACTTGCATGAAAAAAAAATACAGAAAGCAAATGCTCAAGAAAAAAATTTGATCAGTGTGACCTGCTTTAGCTCCTTTTGATGATGAGAATGGAGTTAGTTTTGTGTCCTTGCACCCTCCCCCCCCCCCCCAGCCACATTACTGGAGCAAGAATTCTTCTCACTGTAACTGAAGACCAATAACCCACGTGACTGAAAAAAGAGAAAAGAAAGAAAATCTCGAGTGACTATCACCAGCTTTTCCAGTGACATAATGCCCCGTAGTTACTACCGGGCAACGGCTTTTAATAAAGTTTGTAAGGCCAGGACTAGCAAACTTTGAAATATTTCCTTGGGGTGTCTCAGGATGATAGTCTTTCACCTTTGAAATATGGTGCTTTGCCAAAATGGAAGCTTTTCCCTGATGTTTGTGGTAAGGAAGTGTGGGGGAGAGAGTCTGGTGCAAAAGGTATACTGAGTCCATGATTAAGGGCAGATTCGGTTGAGCCCACCGGAGTCTGTTAGGTAGCATTGCTGTTTGCATTCGAAGGACCATGCATTTCCCGGTAACCACCTGAATATTAGGCCTTTCAGGATCGACTAACTGCTGACTTGCTGGGCTGTGGGAGATAAGCAGCTCTCCGAACTCAGCCTTGCTCAGGGAATGCCGAGCCTTTGCCGAATTTTCCCCTAGAAAAACACTTTGAGGTGTACCATTATTTTTGTACTGCCAGCATGTAGTCAAGTGAATTCCTAAACCGGGCTTTATCCAGGAAGTTCAACCTCTTTACGGTCTGCAGCGAGTTATTTCAACTGTATGTCTTTTTAATAAGAGCGTTTAGTGTTACGCTGTAGAGATTACATTCTTTTGGCTTTGGAAAAGTATTTCCTGTTCGGTTCAAGCCATGAAGGCCTGTCAGGGGCTCACATCTGGAATCCACAGGAGAGGAGCCTGTCTTCCACAAGAATCAAGAATGGCCTAACCTAGCCCAGATGTGTTTACTTCCCAGGGCCCCTTGGAGTGGGGGCTCTGTTGGGAGGGGGTACTCGGGGCTTCCTCCTGGAACCTTCCTTCATCTCCTTCCTCGGAGGAGGAGAGGGCCTTTTTTTCTGCCCATTTTGAATATCTATCCCTTCTACTTGGGCAACCTTCAATTTTCAAGTTCCCCTAGTTTTCCCATAAGGCTTTCGAGAACATTATCTGTGTAGAGGAAAGCTGTTGAGTTTGGAAGTGGAGGTGTTTTTCCCAAGGGTGGGAATGGGGTGGCTATTTAGGATGGATGGAGTGTTGTAGCCCAGATTGCAGGGTGCCCCAGGTGTTCTTGTCTGATGACTGTGCCCCAGGGATAGAGAGAGGTCTGCAGACGTCCTCAGTGGTTAATTTACATTCCCTGATACCCCCAGGCAACAGAAAGTGACCCCTCCCCCATTCTCAAGATAATCAGGCTGGGCCTTAGCTTGCCAGTTCCAGCAAGCATTAGGTCCTTGAGACCCTCCCAGATCTGCCCCTGTGACCTTTGCAGGAGGCCAACCACCACAACTTTCTCCAGGAGACCGGCAGCATTGGGAGGCACTGCCCACAAGTTCTTTGAGGGGGTCTTAACTGCAGGGTAAATGATCTCATGATGTGAGCAGGGTGTATCACATTCATGACATTTGTCTTCTCTACATGTGACCAGAAAGTTTGTTGTCACTAGTTGGCAAGCACTTAGCCTTGGCCCTGGTGGCCTTGGATGAATGGATGGATGGGTAGATGGATGGATGGGTAGATGGGTTCCTCTCCCGGCAACCTGATGAGCATAGGACCAGCCTCTCCATGGGGCTGACAGTACATGTTTGTCAATTCTGCAATCCACACCTCACAAGGGGAATTGATGGTCTGGATAGGATGAACATCTTTCCTAAAACATAGGCCCAGAAGCAGAATCCAGGTCTGGTTTCTCTGTGCCCCGTCCGCTGGTGTTCCTGGGGTGAGGGTGGGTATTTTGAGACTGGTAAATCCTGAAGCAGGTGCCCATGGGACAACTGTGGCATGAGAGTGTACCCAAGGTCCAAGCAGCTCACCTGCTAGTTTTCCTTAATTTATTGGCATGCTCCTTAGATCTGATTGCATGCTCGTGGGAAGCCATGTGACCAAGTCCTTGAAATACCCGTTAACATGGGAACAACCACCACATTTCCTAAGTGCATCCTATGGGAAAGGCCTGAGCACAGGTCTTTGTGGTGGGGTGGGGAGGGAAGCAGAGTTAAGCCTCACAAGTTCCTGCTGCTCTCTTTGTTTATGGGTTTGGAGGTGACTGGGCTGTGACAAAACCGAGGGACAAGTTGGAAGGGTTTTGGCTATAGGACAGAGAGGTGGCCATACCTTCAGCTCTGTATTTGAACTCAAGTGTCAGTGACTCATGAAGTCCTTGATCTTGTTTTTTGGGGGGTTTAAGGAAGGCTCCTCAGGAGTGCTGGCTGTATCCTGTAGCCTTGAGGATGGAGTTTGAGTGTAGGGGCTACAGGAGCCCATTGGATGCCCCGCTGTAATGCCAGAGAGCTCTGACTTAACATACTCTGGATGCTTTACACAGAGCTTGCTTTACACAAGGCCTAGGTTCATGCTTCTTTTCTTCTCTGTGAATGGGGGGCGACCAGAATACAGCGAGAGAAGGCTGGTCACTCAGCTGCCTCTTGGCAACTGGAACTCAGTGAAAGTTGATTGTCAATGCTAATTATGTATGTATGGGGGTTTAGATGGATGGGAGGTTGGGGACCACGGCTCTTACAGGAAGCTGAGACCTTGATCTAAGTGAGGGGTGCACCTGAGGGCAGGTGTAGGCTGAGTTTGTCTCTGTGACAGACTCACAGTCTCTGGGTATTTTGATGTTCTTGGGGGTCCATCTGGTTCCCGAGCAGAGTCATGAGAGTCCCAGTAAAGGAGCGGGGCAGGTTTGCGTGGGCATAGGGTCCACAGGCCTGCACCGTTGCTAAAGGAATTGCTGGTCATGTACTTCCTTGAGCACTTGGTTTTTGGTGTGTAGAGGGCATGTGACTTCTTCCCCAACCAAAGATTGTGCTTGGCTCTATAAAGACACATCCCTTTTGCATTCACTTACTCTTTACTACCAAATAAGCCACCGACCCTTGGTGTCTTTACTTTTAAATCTTCTGACACTGCACTTCTAAGGACAGTTTGTGTGTGTTTGTGTGTGTGTGAGTGAGTATGTTTGTGAGCGTGTGTGTATGAGTGTGTGTATGTGTGTATGTTTGTGATTGTGTCTGTATGTTTGAGTGTGTGTATGTGTGTGTATATGTATGTTTGTGAGTGTGTGTGTATGTTTGTGTGTTTGTGTGTGAATGTATGTTTGTGAGTGTGTATGTATGTATGTATGTATGTGTGTCTGTGAGTTGAGTGTTTGTATGTATGTGTGAGTATATGTTTATGTTTGTGTGTGTGAGTGTATGTATGTGTGTGTATGTGAGTGTGTGTATGTGTGTGTATAAGTGTGTGTGTTTATACTCATGCTTTATTTTTTAAAGATTTATTTATTTTATGTATATGAGTACACCATTGCTGTCTTCAGACACACCAGAAGAGGGCGTCGAATTCCATCACAGATGGTTGTGAGCCACCATGTAGTTGCTGGGAATTGAATCCAGGTTCTCTAGGAAGAGAAGTCGGTGCTCTCAACCACTGAGCCATCTCTCCAGATCATACTCAGCTTTATAAAAAACTCGAGTAGTGGGAGAATGTCCAGTTTTCCTTCAGTATCCCACTGGTTCAAAGGCAACCTTTAGACATCTGAATCTGCCTGTGCTCAGGTCCCTTGCCAAATGGCTCATTTGTGTGCATCCTATATATGTGTGCCTGGACACCCCAGGTGACTTACAGTTCCTAATATGAGTAAATGTTATAGAAGCAGTCACTACATTGTTCTCCTTAGGAAGTCATGATAAAGGCATCTTTACAGGTCCTGTGCAATTCCCCACCCCCACCCCCAGTATTTTCAGTCCATGGTTGGTTGAATCCATGGATGCAGGACCTCCCAATAAAGAGGCTATCTGTTTCCACTCAGCTCTGGGCAACCTGCAAACCCACAACATTTGCACCCAGGCAAGTGGGCCTGAGAGTTTGGGCAGATGTAACAATGTTCCCGTCCACTAACCTTGGCAGCTTGTACGCCTTTGAGTTCTCCCACCAGGAGCTGATTGGCAGAGGTAAAAACTCCTCCTAGGCCAATGTAGTGAGCTGAAGGCTTGAACTTTTTGCTATTGACAGTGTTTTGGATCGTCAGAGTGGCTTCTGGGAACAATGGCTCTCCAGAGAAGACGGGAACCTGAGATGCCCCAAGTGGCTCAAAGCAGCTGGACTGCGTGTCCAGACGAATCTCTGTGAGAGGAAGATAGATGGATGAAGAGGATTAGGGGGAAGGAAGGAGAGAGAAAGGGGAGGGAAGTGTGCCTCTTTCATTGGCCAGGAGGTGAATCAGAGAGGGTTGTGGTCCCCAGAAAAGTCCCTGAGTCCCTGTGCATGCAGATGTCAGCCCCTGTGCATGCAGATGTCAGCCAGAGGCTGGCAACATCCTTTTTGCTCATTGTAGAAGGGGCAACTGATCGCTGCCTCTAAGAACTGGACGGTGCCAATTTGTACGATTATTCAGGGATCTGTTTCTGTCAGAGTTGCAGAATACCTTAGCTTCCTTGCAAGGGATTGGAGGGACGCTCCTATGCTCGCAAGCCACTGCACCCCCAGTGCCTCGCGGCAGGGACAAACCCTAGGGACTTGTGCAGTGACTATAAATGAGAGGACGAATAACTTAGGTCACACGTGACAAAAAGCTTCGAAGTTGCTGCCAGCCATCCTTTCTTTGCTCTCCAGGAGGCTGCTTGTGTTCACGGCCCCTGAGTGGGCCCCAGTGAAAGATGGAAAATCACTCAGTTGTTTGAGTGTGTGACCGGGAAGGGGGGGGGGGTTAAGAAACAGTCTGGGAGGGAAGGAGTGAACATAATTTTTTGATCTTTTTTGGTGTTTGTGTATGTATGTGTGCAGATCTATGTAGGCATGAGTTCGTGCATGTGCTGATGTGTGCACATGCATGTGGAAGCCAGAGGTCAACCTCAGGTGTCATTCCTTAGGGGGCATCCACTATCGATCTTGTTTTTTTGAAGACAAACCCTTTCTCGGGTTGGGAACTATTTGATTAGGAGAAGCTGGCCTATGTCTGCCTTCTCAGGACCTGGATTACAAACAACCTTCTTCCATCTTTCTCTTTCTTTCTTTCTTTCTTTCTTTCTTTCTTCTTTTCTTCCTTCCTTTCTTTTTTTCTTCCTTTCTTTTTTTCCTTCCTTTCTTCCTTCTTCTTTCTCCTCCTCCTCCTCCCCCCCTCTTCCTCCTCCACCTTCCTCCTCCTCTTCTTTTTGGTGGGGTTTGGGTATGAAACTCAGGTCCTTGTGTTTGTATGGGGAGCCATTTACTAACCGAGTTCATCTACCCAGTCCTGACTATGATTGTTAAACAAACTATTCCTTTAAAACCTTGAAATAGCCAAGTGCACACCTTTAATCCCAGCAGATCTCAGTGAGTTTGAGACCAGCCCAGTCTATAGAGTGAGTTACAGCACAGTCAGGGCTATGTAGAGAAACTCTGTCTTAAAAAACAAAACAAAACAAAAAAACCCCAAATTGAAATAATTAACTTCCCTTTCTTGACAGAGTAAGACTAATTTTGTCCCTGTTTGTTTCCTCTACAGAGGCTTACCCTGTGGACATCCTGGAGGATGACCCAGAGGGCTGTCTGGCCCAAGCACAGGCTTACTATGAGTTCTGGGAAGGAGCCCAGACCTCAAGGGAGGTTATCTCCCTTTCCACCAGGGAGCAGGTATGTTTAACTTTTCTTGGAGGAGGGCTCTGTCCAATCTAACTTAGAGAGATGGCATAGAAAAAAAGAATCTCAGAGTTAGAAGAACAAAAACCGACAAACAACCAGAAAAGAAACTTTTGGAGGGAATACTAAAGAATTCCTATAATGGTACTGACCCGGACCCTCCAGTTAAATAAATAAGGACCCAGAAACTTATATTTTTTATATATTTTAAAGCATAGACCTAGTTTGGGCTCCTCCTAGCTGTTCTAACCTGATTAATTCTGGCCTATGTCCCTCCCCATGGTCAGGTCTACATCTCTTTTCTCTGAATTTTCCATCCACCATTGCACCCTCTGGTTGAATCTCTCACTTTTGATTTCTGCCCTTCACTTCCTGCCTTGCTATCGGCTGGCAGATCTTTATTAAAGCCAATCAGCAGGTAAAGAAGGCTGAATGCTTATACATGATCAGACTGGCGATGGGCCATTAGCTCTGTGCTGTTACCCAGAGATAGACCTTTGAACAGTTTTCACCCTAACAGATTCTGCTTTGATGCCACGGAAACCCTTCACCAGGACTCGGAAGTTCTGAGTGTGAACTTGGTAGACTGGCTATGGGGTGGGACATAGGTCAGAATTAGTCAGATTAGAATAGCTGGGAGGGAGCCCATGCTAAAGGTTTTGTATATATATAAATATATAAGTGTTTCTTTAATATATACAAATATATAAGTGTTTTAAATATATAAGTGTTTCTGTGTTTTTATTTATATTGCTGGTGGGTCCAGCTGGCAAGCTGTGGGTCAGATAACCCGTGGGAATTCAGGGCCTAACACCACCTTCCAAGGGCTGGCACTAGGGTTAAATGAGATGCCATATATAATGCCCAGCAGAATCTCAAGTTTCTTCATTTTAAAGTGAGGGGGTGGCCCATCTCTGCTTTATAAGGTTTTTGATTCAGTTGTGATATCATGTGTCTTGGAATGAAGCTGTGTGTCACTTACAATATTTTTGCATTGATGAGATTCTTTGCATCGTGACTAGAAGTCTGGAAAATTTATTTGTTGGGATGGTGGCAAATTTTAAAAATAATTTGTGTATGTGTATGTTGGTGCATGTGTGCTCACGCATGCACACGTGGATGAGCATGTCAATGTGTATGCCTTTGTGTACATGCCAGAGGATAACCTCAGGATACAGTTATATATAAAATGCAATCCACTTTGTAATTTGAGACAAGGTCTCTCAAATTGGCTTGAAGCTCATAATGAGACCAGACGGACCGGCCCGTAATCCTGAGGCTCTATGTGCTGTTTCTGCCTCCCCAGTGCTGGGCTTTACAAACAATGCCGCATCTTACCTGCCTTTCTGTGCATTGCTATGGAGGCACAAACTCAGGCCCTCTGCTTACAAAGTTTGCATACCCTCGACTGTGCCCTCTCCCTACCCCGTCTGTTTACTCAGACTGTTTTCCTCCCCGTTAGAATCATGGACATTACCTACAACATTCGTTTTTTTTAGGTGTGGATGATTTCACTCCTGCTGGAAATGGTTGCGATCTGGCAGGCCGAGCTGGTAGAGGAAAGTCTTTTTGTCCCAGAGTTAATGAAAACAGCAGCTTGTGCAGTTATAAACTTGAGATTTTTGGAGGCGGATGTGTGGGGGGGACCTGAAGTTGTTGAGCTCCTGTCGGAGCTTGCAGGCCTCGTGTGCTTTCGGCGCCCCCTAGTGGTGCTCTAGCAGAAGGACACAGGGCTCCATCTGACATTGCCTAATCACAAGGGCGCTGGTGGGGTAGGGGGTCAGACAGCATTTATACTTAAGAATAACTTAAAAATAAACCCAACATGGGGTATACTCATCGATGGGATAATGCCAAAGTCACTAACAAAAACAGAAAGGGAAACAGTTGCTGACATGAAGTTGTTTTAATATGAGGTGTCCCGAAAAGAAGAAAGTTAGGCAATGAGCATCATTTGGTTCTCTACTATTTTGCCATGAGTATGAGGCAGGGGCACACTGAACCAAACTCACTGGTAGAGAGCCTCTGCACAGCTTACACAGTAGGGGTTTTTGGTATCCAAAGATTCTCTGGCTGAGAGGAACTATAAGGAAGTGGTTTGAGAAAATACTATGTCTTTACTTTCTTCTTTTCACAGTTAATTCTGTTTCCCTCCCCCCATGTCTTGACATTATTCTATTGCATTTAAAACACTTGCTGATTTCTCTGTTTTAAAAAATGCATATATGTTCTTTGTGTGGTGTTTAAGGCCTACAACAAAGGACAGAAGGAGCAAAGCCATGTGTGCTGACTGCCATAAACATGTTGATACAGTTCTCTATTTTTACTCTCTGAATTCCTTTTTTCTCTTCTCCTTTCTCTTCTCTCTTCTCCTCCTCTCCCCTCCCCTCCCCTTCCCTCCCCTCCCCTTCCCTCCCCTCCCCTCCTCCTCCCCTCCCCTCCCCTCCTCCTCCCCTCTCCTCTCCTCCTCCTCCCCTCCTCCTCCCCTCCCCTCTTCCTCCCCTCCTCCTCCCCTCCTCCTCCCCTCCCCTCTTCCTCCCCTCCTCCTCCCCTCCCCTCCTCCTTCCCTCCTACTCCCCTCCCCTCCCCTCCTCCTCCCCTCCCCTTCTCCTCCCCTTCTCCTCCCCTCCCCTCCCCTTCTCCTCTCCTCCCCTCCCCTCCCCTCCTTCTTCCCTCCCCTCCTCTCCCCTCCCCTTCCCCTCCCCTTCCTCTTCCCCTCCTCCTCCCCCTCCTCTCCTCCTCTCCCCTCCCCTACTCCTCCCCTCTCCCCTCCCCTCCTCCTCCCCTCTCCCCTCCCCTCCTCCTCCCCCTCCTCTCCCCTCCCCTTTCCTCCCCTTCCTTCCCCTTCCCCCTCCCCTCTCCCCTCCCCTCTCCCCCTCCCTCCCTCCTTGCCTGCCTGCTTTCTTTCTTTCTTTTTTTCCTTCCTTCCTTCCTTCCTTCCTTCCTTCCTTCCTTTCTTCCTTTCTTTTTTTTAGCCAGGGTCTTGCTATGTAGCCCAGACTGGCTCCAAACTTGCAATCTTCCTTCTCCATGGTTCCAAATGCTGAGATTTTTGCCTGCTTTAAAAAACCTGGGTAAGATTCCCCTCTGAATCTTAGATACACATTGAAGATTCGATGTCTCTACAACAAGCATGTTTTCCCGTTGCTGCGATGTTTTGTAAACTTGGTGTTTTAATGTTCTTGTAACAGTCATCCCTGCGGATGAGCCCCCCCCCCCACAGGACATTTCATTAAAGTCCCTCCCAAAGAGGAAGGTACCAAGATATTAGTCAGCCTCCCAGGATTTGCCAGGGCACAGTTCTCTGTATTGGTGGTGGTCTGCTGTAAGACCTCCCTGTTCTTTCGAGACTTCGTGGACTCCTCCCTCTTTCTTTTCTGCCATTACCATGCCATCCAGACTGAGGAAGACCTGGAAACTCTGGAGCCACGTGAGCCTCGGCCATGAGTAAACACCGTAAGCACCCAGGAGGCCCAGGCAATGCTGGAGGCATGCGTCACCAGAGGATCAACTTTGACAAACATCACCCAGGTTACTTCAGGGGAAGTGGGTATGAGGCATTACCACCTGAAGAGGAACCAGAGCTTCTGCCCAACTGTCAGCCTGGATAAATTATGGACATTGGTCAGAGAGCAGACACGGGCCAATGCAGCAAAAAACAAGACTGGAGCTGCTCCCGTCATTGATGCTGCTCCGTCAGGCGACTACGAAGTTCTTGGGAAGGGAAAGCTCCCTAAGCAACCTGTCATCGTGAAGGCCAAATTCTTCAGCAGAAGAGCTGAAGAGAAGATGAAGGGTGTGGAGGTGCTTGTGTTCTTATGGCTTAAAGCTACTTCAGAGGTTAATTAAATGCTCACATTTTCCAAAAAAAAAAAAAAAAAAAAAGAACCTCCCTGTTCAGCTCAGCTGACATTCTTTCCTAATTTTCCTATATTCTCAGTTTTCAAAACAATGTTGGGAATGGAATGTATTGACCTTGTGTTTGGAGTGGGGAGCAGAGGGTTGGATGTTTACAGAGAGGGCTTTAGACGTGGCCCTCAGAGGTAATCTGGTTTCCTGTTAGCCAAACCACCTTGAACTGAGTTTTTCCATCGTAGGGTTTAAGGACAGGGCCAAGCCTGGAGGGCTCAGACATAGTACACATTTTAACGGTTGCTTTCAGAGCTGGTGCTGGGGTCACAGAGAGCAAGAGCATCTATGGAGGGGGGCACAGCCTGGGCTCATCCTACTGAGTGGCTACCAGGGCTCTAGAAAAGATGAGAACTACTGTGTGAGATGGAGTGGGGCCGTCAGCATTGCTGGTTCAGGATGGGGAAGGTTGCAGGAGCAGAAGTCACAGGAAAGGGGGAGAGCACGTAGGGTGTTGGGTAATAGAACAAGTGTCTGGTCCATGGATTGATTGACAGGTGATCTTGGGATGGGAAGGCTTGCTAGTGGAAGTCAGAAGCAAGACAGTTGCCATATCCGGGTGGCTAAGACTTCCGTCTCTGTCCTTCCTGCATCCTGCTAAGCTTATCTATTTTAACAGTGTTCCTTCAGTGAGCACGTCACTAATTAATTGCACGTTATTTCCCGCACCTTAGGGAAGTGGTTGAGCAGAATAGTAATTTCATTTTATTTGCCCCTCTCCCCCATTTTTTAAAGGTCAGACTTGAAACTTCGTCTCTTTGTTTTTGCACAATGTACCGTGATGAACCTCAACATAAAATACTGGTTTTGGTTAATCCCCAGGACACAAAGACAGGTTGGTAGTTTATTATTATGATGATGATGATGATGATGATTTGTTCATTTATGTGCATTGGTGTTTTACCTGCATGTCTGTCTGTGTGAAGGTGACAGGTCCCCTTGAACTGGAGTTACACACGGTTGTGAGATGCTGTGTGTGTGCTGGGAATTGAGTCTGAGTTCTCTGGAAGAGCAACTCTGGAAGCCAGCTCTCTAGCACCGTCTTGGTAGTTAATCGATACGGTGTCTATGACAGACATGTACATACAGCCCCAATTTCTGTTGTTGTTGTTTTGATTTATTATTTTGAGACAGGGTCTCTGCATATCCCTCGCCATCCTGGAACTTGAAATATAGACCAGGCTGGTCCTGAAATCACAGAGATCCCAAGTGCTGGGATTAAAGGCACAGGCCATTACTGCCCAGGGAGCTCTGGGTTTTAAAAACAGGAATCTCGATTTTGTGATAGACAATGTATGGGAATTTTCAACATTAGGGACCCTGCTGCACATTCTTATTTATCTAGACATTGGCCATTTTGCATATCCCTGACCCCAGTCCCTACCCAGAGCTGCTTTGGGGCTCACCCTTGTCCTTCCCATTAACAGCTGTTCCTGAGCTGTGGGCACTGGGTAGGACACTATTGGGACATCCCCATGACCTTGTGGAATGAAAGGGCCACTCTCATCTCCAAATGGAATGAGCGATTGCCTCACAACGGTCAAGTGGCTTGCCAAAGGCCTTCAGTTGTTAGAACACGGGAGGGCTCAATTTGTGCAACGTGACGGTTGGGTGCGGGTTCTATTTCTCAAGGAGACAAGTTTGGTCTGCGACTCATTTACCCTCTCCTAATTTATGGAGAGACTATTTGTGGCAGACTTCAGCTTCCTGGAGTGAGTCCTCTGGAGAGAGGCACAAGCAACTGTCAATGGTGCCTTACGCAGAGGCGTGGGTACCACCGGCAAGGGGGCCGGTCGGGAGGAGATCCAGCTGGTTGGTCTGCCTGGACCCAGTGCACTGGCTAGCTGGTGGGAGGCACCTGACTTCTGACCTCACAGCAAACAATCCTTCGAGGCATTTTTCTTGTTTATTTTGCCTTTACTATGCCGAGGGTTGCTTTCTGGTAAGATGTAATAATTGTAGCACACTGGTAGTGCACGTTTTAATTAGTTAGGCCTCTGAAAGGATGACATTTTGGAGTTTTAGGTCTTTAACTGTTTTCAAAGGAGGAGTTCTCCAGCTCTGCCCCTCCTCCTGAGAAACCGCCTTTTGCTTGTCACCTGCCTGCCTGCCTGGAGTTTAGGTTTAGAGGATCCCTGGCTCTCCGCTGATGTCCCAAAGTCCAAGGTGATGTCTTTGAGGACAAGCTGTTTAAAAGTATGTAGTATGTATTTATTCTTCATGCTTCTCTTCCTGCTAAATGTGAAGCGGAAGCAGGCTCAGTTAGCTGTCTGTGTTGGGGGTGTGTTGACAATGCCTCCTATTGCCTCCGGGATGACAGAGGTTGTGAGAGCAGTGAGGGGGGGCCTGCTTGCTCCCCCTCCAGCAGAGCCACAGCTGCCCTGAAGAGAGGGCCCATGCTAACCTGAGGCTTTTGACACACTACCTTGAGTTTGCAACCTCACTACCAGGGGTGGGGAAGAGGAGTCCTTCAATGCACCTCTGAAAGAACTCTTCTTAAGAAAAACGTCCGAGTATCAGCAGCTCCCCCACGGCACTGTAGCCATTGAGCAAGAATCTGGCACAGGGCTGTAAAGACGGTCTGCAAGATGTAAACATACAATGGGTTCTTAGAAATCTGTTTCCCATTTGCCCTGTACTTAATTTTCTGCCGCCTTTTAAGTGTATACCCTAATCCATATTCATAAGTGCTAAGGAATCTCGCTGCGGCCCCGTGCTCTGCTCGTATGTAAAAGTGCTTTAAGTAAACTTTCTGAATGACTTCCTGCTGCTGCGGGCTCCATTGTTGGGGGCGGCAGTTGTTGATTTCAGAGGAGCGTTCATGTTCTTGATGCCCTGTGTTTTCCTCTAGAAGTCTTCAGAGAACCCACATCTTGGAACTCGAAGCCTGTAGATCCTTTAGTGTAAGGACTCTCTGCCCAGTCGGTGGGTCCCTTACCCTCCCTTACCTTTGTGCTTAGCTGTGTCTTTGGAGAAGGCAATTGCTGGCTCCTGTACCCAGGTCTTTGTTCTGTGCCATTATCTTCCCATTCCGGCAAAGGCGGATGTGAACTTAAACGGAAGCTGAAGGGATCAGAAGCTGTTTGATCGGCCCTATATATGAGTTAATTATTGATAGCGGTGTGTGGGTTAATTATTGATAAGCCGGTTGACTCCATTACAGTGACTTCCGATAAGTCTGTAAGCAAATGAAAAACATCCTGGAAGGGCAAATTTCCCCACTGGCAAACAGCTGATGCTGATAGCATCCTGCTCAAAATCCAGTGATGACACTGCCCACCATTTTCCTTGTAGGGAACTGCAAATGCGGTCTGCCTAAAGGTGGTGACAGAAACAGAGCCTCTGGTCTCTACTGCTTCCAAGTATTTATTCTGATTTTCTCCATAGCAGCTGGTTTGTATTCTCTAACGGGGAGTAGACTTAGGTACCCGGCAGCTCCCTTTCCTAGCTTCTCAAGGGCCTGTGTATACTTTTTCACGCTATTTCCCCTATTTATTAATTATTAATTAATCTCAGTGTTTATGACTATATGCCAAATGAAAGGCGACTTCCCCCCATTTTTACTAAATCCAAAGCACTCACCCTAGGTTCCAGGATTACTGCCCCTGGTGACCTTTGTACTTATTATTTCTTCCTGTGTCCTGACTGTGGCCGGATGAGAGTGGATTTTGGTGTCAAGCGAAGCAAGAGGAAGTCATGCCTGTACCAGCTGGGCTGTCTGGCTCCTCTGAGCACCGGGTCTGCCCTTTACAAACTGGAGACCATGTTATGCTTCCCAGGGTATTTGTGGAAACTGAGAGACTTATGGCAGAAAATATGATGCTCTGGGACAGTTCCAGCAGCGAGCAGGATTCCCAAAGTCGACCAAAGCAAACCTTGGTCTACTTCTCTGTGTAAGAGAAACACAAGATTCCAGAGGGATATGCTCACACGTTAACCTCTGGCCAGGCCCTGTGAGCTGAGATTCTGTCCCCACTATCCTCTGTTTGACACAACACAGGTGATTTCGTTTGACTCTGAATTAACTAACTGTAAGGTTGCTCCTCTACGGACCCCGAACTGCCTATTGTGTAAATGCAATGCACTTGGTCTCAAAGCACCAGCTGATCAGGGTTAGGCTGGGGGCTGTGTGGCCATCCTGGGTAAAAAAGAAGGGAGCCACTCTAGCAAGGGGAGATGCCAGGGGCCATCTAGTGCTGCCAGAGGGGTAGATAGTGTTTCTAACAACCTCTTTAGCCAGTCAGGAAACGTCTGTAGCAAATGGCATTTGTCCATGTGTTTAGGAGACCAAAAGAAGGCTGGAGCAATGTCTGAGGAGACCAGGTTGCAGATAAGGGACGTGGGATCCAGAGCTCATGGTGGGAGCTGAAGAGATGGCTCGGTAGTTACTCGAGCTTTTACCATAGTTTGAATTCAGCATAAACAAGCCAGGTGTCCCACAGAGCTGTTTTAACTCCGGGCCTAAGGATCCAATGCCCACTTCTACTTCTGCATGTATATAAACATGCTCACATTGTACTCACACTTACAAACACTGTGACATACTGAAAGTCACAAATCATATACCACACTCATATAATCACACCACACACATTCATTTATACCATACATACACACCCACTCACACACACCACACACACAAATGAAAGAACAAGTAGAAGAAAACCTTTGAAGGTATATTGAAATCCCAAGGTCCAGAGCTGTGTAATGTGGGTTTTAGGCACTGTGACTGCCTTTCAGAAGGAGAAAATGGCTCATCTTTGAATAATTCTATTCCAATTCTAAATCTATCAATTTATCCCAACTTCAAATTTATCAATCATTCAATTCTAAATATTTTGTTTTTACTTCCTGAGAGTGTGTCTTGCTTGACTAACTATTAATCCCACTTTAAAACAAGAGGGAACAGGCTTCTGATGTCCTAAGCTAGGGTGTATACACACACACACACACACACACACACACACACACACACACATATGCGAATATATATGTATACATGTGTGTATATATGTATATATATGTGTGTGTGTATATGTATATATATGTGTGTGTATATATGTATATATATATATATGTATATATATATGTGTGTATATGTGTGTGTATATAAATATGAGATCTGGCTCTTCCTAAGACTTTGATCTGAATAGCTGTGAAGGCTTGTGGGTAGCCAGGCTGAGAAGAGGACAGGTGGTGTACAGACAAGTGAATTATTGTTTCTAGGAAGCTCTGGTCCCTGCATTCTGGGCTGGTCTATTCCATTCTGGGACAGCTCGGATTATAGAGCATAGGCTAATGTGTCTGCCACATGTTTCCTTTCGTACCTGTGGCTCCTACATCTTAGCCATCCAGGTGTGTGTGTGTGTGTGTGTGTGTGTGTGTGTGTGTGTGTGTGGACAGCCTTGGGTATTAGTCTTTGTAATTCACCTTGTTTGATACAGGGTCTCTGTTGTGGCTCAGTGTCTGCCAGGCCAGCTGGCTTGTGAGCTTCTGGGGACTGTCCTGTCCCTATCTGCCATCTCCTAGGTGCATTTGAGCACTTACCTAGTTCATGCAATGCTGTGACCCTGCCCACCAAAGTCATACAGGGTCTCTGGGGACCTGGAGATAGGTCCTTCCCTATAGATTGTCTTGAAGCTGTTTGTATTTTAATGTTAATTCCACTTCCCCATCAAGGGCTGCCCAGTCACTACTCAAGAGGTGACTTCCCATTTTAATTAGTAAAATAAAGGAAAACCAGTGACTGGGCAGGATGAGTGAGGTGGAGAGGTCTGAGGAGGTCAGAGGATGAGGAGAGGTCATGGCAAGATGGAGGTTCCCAAGGACCAGCTAGACCCAGGTAATGTTAATTGGCGTTAAATAGCTATGATCATTAAGGATTTTATAGATCTAATAATTTTATAGGTCTATATAGAAGGGCAGTTTGTATCTTTGTCTATTTGATGTAATCTTGTTGTGTGGATTGTGGTTTGTGGATTGTGAGTTGAATATATAAACCTGAATGAAAAGTTATTGGACTGTAGAGTTGTATTTATGTGGGATTTTGGGGTAGAGAAATACCCCAGGATGGAGGCAGAGAACAGGCCGTAGAAAACCGCTAGGGAAGGTGTTGGCATTAGGATAGCCCCCTCCCCCAGCAATGGCTCCACCCACAGGTGACAGGAACCTAGCACATCAATTGCCATGGAAACAGCCAAAGCATTCCCAGAAGACATCAGTTCTAAATCCCATCTCCACCTGGGAGCAAGTGACGTCACTACCCCTACAAAAGACCGAAACCCTTCCTCCTCTCTCTCTTTCCTCTTCCTCTCTTCGCCCGGCCTTGACCCCTGCCCTATCCCGTTCTATTAAACCTCTCCACGTGGAACCGTGTTTGGTGTGGTCCGTCTGGGCCTAGGCGAGAAATCTAATTTACAACATTGGTGGCCCGTACGGGGAGCCAGATTTTCTCGCGACCAGTCCTTGCCGGCCACTCCAGCACACCCCGGCCCACCCCATCGGGCTCTCCATAGCGGCAGCTGCATGGCGGGCACTGTGGTTGCCTATTCCTCTTAACCGAGGCCACTGCCTCGAGTTCCCATACTGCCTCTTGTTCTGCTGACTGCCGCAGTGACCGTCTCCCGCCGCTGCTGCCGCCGCCACTGCCGCCGCCGCCGCCACGTGCAACCCATCTGCCGCCACAGCTGATCTACCAACAGCTGCCCGACTCACAGACTTCCAGCACGTGAGTTGTCGCCATTACTAAAGCTCTAGACACTTGTTGGCCACTGCTCTGCCACGTGTGCCAATAGCTCCTGCCACGCGGGCTGCTGAGATAGATCAGCCACACGCCACACGGTTTCACTTTTCCTGATACCAGATCGTGGCTAAGGCTCCCGCACAAACATCGGCAAATTGGTAGGGATTGTCACTCCAGTTGGTGGAGAGAATCCCCGATTTCCCAAAAAGGCCTGGCCAGCTTTTTCGGGCAAAGAGGGTTACTTCTCTATAGCCACAGTTTTGAGACAGACATTGACCATTGAGAAGCTCGTCGGGAGTGCCCTTCACTCTTTTTCCCTTCCCCCAGGGCTCTAGCAGCCGGTTCACTCAGCCGAAGTCCAGGCCTGGCGAGGGCACTCTCTGCCAGATCCAGGATCTGGCGAAGCCACCAGGAGTCCGAGTGACGACTCGCGACCCCTGCGCATAGGCGAAACTTTTCTACCGAGTTTCATCCACTGGGACGCTGGATTGGATGGCTCCGTAGCCCCCTCCCTGTACCTTCCCAATGGGCAACTCAATGTCTCAAAACGTGTCACCAGGCTCCCCACTGGGATGTCTCCTGGAAAATTCCAAATCTCTAAAACTAACACCTCAGCTAAAGACATCAAAATTGATACACCTCTGCAACAATGTTTGGACTCAATATCCACTAGATAATAACTCAAAATGGCCGAAAAATGGCACCCTAGACTCGTTAATTTTACGAGACCTCCACTCATACTGCCAACGATCTGGTAAATGGAAAGAGGTTCCCTATGTACAGGCATTTACCTACCTCCGTTCTAATCCTTCTCTGTGTTCTTCCTGTAATCCCACTCACCTCCTTTTAGCAATGAAGAAAACACCAGATGACACTACAGCTCTTGACCCAGCCAATGAGCCACCCCCACTTCGCCGCAAAACCCAGACTACTGTTTCCACTCCTCCACAGCCGGTGCCAGCTAGAGGCCACTCTGCCTTGGCACCTAGTTTTACTCCTCCCATTACTCGTTCCAAGGCCATGGCCAAACTTCCACCTGACTCTTCGTCACCAGAGACGCCAGGCCCAGCATCAGTCCTTCCACTAAGGGAGGTGGCTGGCGTCGACGGGCTAGTCCGTGTCCATGTTCCTTTCTAGCTAAATGAGCTCTCCCAAATAGAAAGCAGGCTGGGTTCCTATACCTCTAACCCATCTGCTTTTATTAAAGAATTCCAATACATTACCCAATCTTACAGTCTGACATTCCATGATGTACATATGATTCTTACTAATAATTTACTTCCTGAGGAACGCCGGCGAGTTTGGGAGCAGGCAAAAACGCATGCAGACGAAATCCATCAAACAGATACAACATACCCAATTGGATCTGAGGCAGTACCTGACCAAGATCCCCGATGGGATTACAATTCCACGAGTGGTATCTTGGCCAGAGACAGGTTCATAACCTGCCTCCTGGCCGGTCTCCGCAGAGCAGCCTTAAAACCGGTAAATTTTGAAAAGCTACAAGAGGTTTTCCAAGACAGACAAGAAAACCCATCCCAATTCCTAGAGCGCCTCACAAAGGCCCTGTTACAGTACACTAACTTAGATCCTGAAAACCCAGAAGGTAAACAACTGTTAATGACATATTTTTTTTCCCAGAGCTACCCCGACATAAGAGACAAGCTTAAACGGCTGGAGAGGGGGCCCCTAACTCCACAGGCAGAAGTCTTGGCGCTGGCCTTTAAAGTGTACCATGGGAGAGATGAAAAGGCTCGCAAACAAAAGTACCATATGCTGGCACAGGCTGTCCGACCAGCCACTGCTACAAACTCCCGGCCTCCGAGGGCAAAGGGACCACCGGCTCCCTGCTATAAGTGTGGTCAGAAAGGTCACTGGGCAAAAGCCTGCCCTAGCCCCCGCAAACCAAAGGGGCCATGTCCTAGATGCCATCGAGAGGGACACTGGGCTGTAGACTGCCCTTATGTTGCGCAAGACAGGGGGGCATCACACCCAAATAACTCTCCAGCCGATCTCCTAGGCTTGGCTATGGACGATTGACGGAGCCTGGGCTCCCTTGACCCGACCACTACCATTACAAACAGGGAGCCACGGGTAGCTATCATGGTATGTGGGCGGCCCATCTCCTTCCTCTTGGACACTGGGGCCACTTACTCGGTCCTGACGGAGTTTTGGGGACCCACTTCTCCCTCCCGTTTTCCTATTGTCGGGGTAGGAGGACAACCCTATCTCCCTCACCAAACCCCACCACTTAATTGTACCTTCAGGGGCATACCTCTCACCCATTCCTTTTTGGTAGTGCCTACATGTCCTGTCCCCTTATTGGGAAGAGACCTTCTAGTAAAGCTGGGAGCTTCCATTTCCTTTGCTCCCCCCACTCGCCTAAACCCAAGCTCGCCAGCAACCCCTCTGCTTCTCCTCCTAGCCAGCCAACCTACTGACACAAACATGCTGCTTCCTTTACCAGCTTCTCAGGTAGACCCCCAAGTCTGGGACGTCCAGAACCCCTCTGTTGCTAAACATCATTCTCCTGTTGTCGTCCAATTACTGGACCCTACCAGGTACATAACCCAAGCTCAGTACCCTCTCTCCCTCCAGAGCCTTAGGGGACTTAAACCTATCATTTCTGACCTCTTAAGGAAAAAACTTCTTCGCCCTACCTCTTCTCCTTTTAACACCCCTATACTAGCAGTTAAAAAGCCCAACGGAACCTATTGTCTGGTTCAAGACCTCAGGCGCATCAACTCTGCAGTGGTTCCCCTTCATCCTGTTGTGGCTAATCCTTATACTCTTCTTTCCACTATCCCCTCAGGGACCTCCCATTTCTCAGTCCTAGATCTCAAAGATGCGTTCTTCTCCATCCCTCTAGATGCACAGTCACAGGACATATTTGCCTTTACCTGGACAGATCCAGACACCCATTTCTCTACCCAGCTTACCTGGACTGTTCTACCTCAGGGGTTCCGAGACAGCCCACACTTGTTTGGCCAGGCTCTGGCTTCTGATTTGTCATCTCTGCCTCCTCTCAGATCTAAGGTCATACTTTATGTAGATGACCTTCTTCTCTGTAGTCCTTCCTCAGAGATCAGCCAGGATGACACCTCCACTCTCCTAAACTTTCTTTCCAGTCGAGGCTACAGGGTCTCACCTTCCAAAGTCCAACTGTCCACTTCTCAGGTCACCTATCTGGGACTAACAATTACCCCAACCCACAAAGCTATTACCTTAGATAGAAAAAACCTAATTCAGTCCCTAACCGTTCCTTCTACAAAGGAAGAAATTTTATCATTCCTAGGGATAGCTAGCTTTCTACGCTCCTGGGTTCCTTCCTTTTCCCTCCTCTCTCGCCCCCTATATGAAGCAGCATCAGGTTCCATCCATGAACCTCCCCTCAAGCCTGTTACCAGGCCCTTTCGAAGGCTCCAACAGGCCTTCCTTAAGGCTCCGGCCTTACATCTCCCTGACCTGACTCGCCCCTTTTCCCTCTATGTAACTGAAAAGGAGGGATTTGCCCTTGGAGTCCTAGGTCACCAACTGGGGCCATCTTTTGCACCTGTAGCATATTTGTCAAAAAGACTAGATCTAACCGTCCAGGGATGGGCACCCTGTATTCGCACCTTAGCAGCTGCTGAACTCCTCATTAGAGAGTCAAAAAAGCTAACCTTTGGTTCGCCCATAACTGTTTTCTCTTCTCATAACCTGTCGCAGCTCCTGACTTACAAAGGCCTACAGACCCTGCCCCCTTCCAGGGTTCTTTCTCTCCAGGTAGCACTAATCGAAGACTCTACGCTCACCTTCCAATCATGTCCACCTCTTAACATTTCCAGCCTTCTTCCTCCGCCAGATACTAACTACTCCCTGTCTCACTCTTGCACTGAAACTTTAGATGAACTATTACCTCATCCCTCACACATACAGGAGGGCACACTGCCTCAGGCTACCCACACCTGGTATACAGATGGCAGCTCCTTTCTACATGAAGGGCACAGAAGAGCTGGCTATGCCATAGTGTCAGACACAGAGGTGGTAGAGGCGCAGGCCCTCCCTGCTCATACCACCAATCAACAGGCTGAATTAATAGCCCTTACCCGTGCTTTTCAACTGGCACAGGGACAATCCCTCAATGTCTACACAGATTCTAAATATGCTTTTCATATCCTCCTGTCCCACGCTGCCATCTGGAAGGAACGTGGGCTACTTACAACAAAAGGAGGATCAGTAACTAATGCAAATCAAATTATGGCCATGCTAAAGGCTTCCCATCTCCCCACGGCTATTGGGATTATTCACTGCAGATCCCACCAGACCGATGATTCCATTGTTTCCAAGGGAAATAACCGGGCCGATGAGGCAGCTAGGGCTGCAGCCCTTAGGGGCTTAGGCTTGACTCACCCTCCCCAAGACATTCTTACACTGCAGCCCACAATCCCACCTTCACCCCCGGACATTCGCCAAACTCTGTCCTATCTTCATCAACTCTTCCATCCTAACAGCCAGGCCTTGTCCTATTTTGTTAAGACCCACTTGCAGCCTACCCCTGAAGACTTAAGTTTCTTAAAATCTATCACTGCTTCTTGCAAAATCTGCCAGGCGTCAGACCCTAGCTCAAAATATCGTAGTACTCCTTTTCCTACCCATCAAGCCCGAGGTTCTCTTCCTGGAACTGACTGGCAACTTGATTTTACCCACATGCCCACTGTCAAACGAGTCAGATACCTCCTGGTCTTGGTAGATACTTTCTCAGGGTGGGTAGAGGCATTTCCCACAACCAACAAGAGGGCTCAGACAGTCTCTGATCTCCTCCTCCGAGAGATAATTCCCCGATTTGGTGTCCCAGCTTCCTTGCAATCAGACAATGGTCCTGAGTTTACCTCTCAAATCTCTCAAAACCTGTCTAAGGCTCTAGACATCCCCTGGCATTTTCATATCCCCTACCACCCTCAATCTTCAGGGAAGGTAGAGAGAACTAACCGCTCTTTAAAAACCACCCTTGTCAAGCTGTCACAGGAACTTCACCTTGATTGGGTAAAACTCCTACCTCTGGCTCTTTTCAGACTACGAGCTCTTCCCAAGCGACCTCTTCAGGTCTCACCATTTGAACTCATGTATGGGCGTCCGGTCCTAACTCCTGGCCTCTCACCTAAATGCTCTCCCCTCCCAGACCATCTACTCACCCCGTTACTTTGCCACCTTCGCTCTCTCTTGTGGAACTTCGCTGACCACCATCTACCCCGACCACACACTGAACCTTGCCCACTGCCTGTAAACACTGGAGACCAAGTTCTTCTATCTCCTCCAGACAACCGGCCCTCATCACTCTCCCCTACATGGCAGGGTCCTTTTAAAGTGATTCTCGCGACACCTACAGCAGCCAAACTGGAGGGACTCCCTCACTGGGTCCACCTGTCCCATCTCAATCCTTTTATTCCCCCACCTAAACATTCTTCATACACATCGACCCTAACAGGACCGTGCTCTGTCAAGCTCCAGAGGACGTCGAGACAACCCACCTTACCCTCGCTTCCAGAAAATGAAACCCCATCCTGCCAGCAACATTCAACACCACTGGATTAGACATGGGCTTCTTATCTTCCCTTTACTGTTTGTCTTTATCCAGGGAAGCCCATATATCTGGAGATTTGAGGTTCAAGAGACTTCTGCAGATAACAAACAGTCCTTCCAAATAGGTTCAGGAAACTGCTCTATGGCTGGATGTCAAGAACCGATCCAAATCGCTGTCGTCCCTGTGTCGGTCATCCCATCCAAGTACTATGATCTCTTTACCTGCTTTCTCTTTGACCAGACAGCAGATGTTTGTAAGAAATGGCCAGATAAATATGGGGGTTGCCCATATTGGTCTTGCCAGATACACATGCTAGGATCACGGCCCCACCACTTCTTCTACCAACAGCACAAGAAGCTCTTTTTCTACATAGAAGATCCATGGGATCCCAGGTGGGAGACTGGAGTTGTCGGTAAGCTCTACCGTAAAAACCAACCAGGATCCCCAGTGAGTACTATCAAAATTCAGAGAAAATATGTTTCAATTGCCCAACCCCTAGATATAGAAGGGGTAGGAAAAATAATCAAACACTCCTCTGAGGTCCTTACTTCCTTAACATCCCCCCTCATAAATGGCACCAGCTTGTCCTTCCGCCTTTTGCTTCAGACTTTGACATTAGCATACAAGCTCCTTAATATCACCCGACCTGGTCGTTTTAAAGACTGCTGGCTATGTGTTCCTCCTGGAACAAACTCACAATTGCCGCTCACAGCTTCTCCAGTAATGTTGCCCAATAACCTTACCTCACCCTTCGTCAGCTGTCCCGACTCTGATGTTGCCATGACCCCTTACCTCTCCTCTATCTCTCTTCTTGGCACGGCAAACTGTTTTAAGGCATCTGGGACACATCCTGTAGGAATGTTAGGCTCCTTAGACTGCAATATGACCACAACCCTTGATACCCCATCTCTGCCACAGTGCCCAGTGATCCAAAATACATCAATCCTCTGTGGCACGCAGGCATATCATCGTTTACCTGGCAGCTGGTCAGGAAGCTGCACTTTGGTTCTCCTTTTCCCCGAACTAGGAGTAATCCAGGGAAACGAGCCCCTGCCAATTCCAGTTGTCAATATGATAGCCGCCCGACATAAGAGAGCAGTTCAGGTTGTGCCACTTTTGGTAGCTGCAGGAATAGCAGTAGGAACTAGCACTGGGATAGCAGGAATAACTACTTCCATGACCAAATATAATGAGATCACTTCCACCCTCAACAACAGGTTTCAAGAAGTGTCTGAAACTCTGCTCACCATCCAAAAACAGATAGATTCCCTGGCAGCTGTGGTTCTTCAAAACCAACGGGGGCTGGACCTTCTAACAGCTAAAGAAGGTGGCCTTTGTCTGTTCCTCCAAGAAGAATGCTGCTTCTATGTCAACCAATCCGGGATAGTGAGAGATAAGATCCAAGAGCTACAATCTGACATACAAAATTCCAGGGAACGTGAGACCTCCAGTTTCTGGACCTTCGAAAACCCTATATGGAAGTGGATACTCCCCTTCGTAACCCCTCTTCTAGTCATCTTTCTAGCATTACTATTTGCTCCCTGCCTTATCAATCTTGTCTCTACATTCCTTCAACGACAGATACAAAAAATTTCTAACCAAACCATTAATCAGTTCCTGTTGCAGGACTACAAGCCATTGCCTATAGAAAATCCTGATGTTAATGATTACCAAGTGGAACCCGATGGCGAAAACCAGCTACACCCCTACGACGCCCCAAGACAGCAGGAAGCAGTTTAAGAGACCCGACGCCCCTATTCCCTTTTCACCATCGGCTTCCCTACCCTCCCCTTTTCTCTCTTTTTATATAAGAAAAAAGGGAGGAATGTTGGCATTAGGATAGCCCCCTCCCCCAGCAATGGCTCCACCCACAGGTGACAGGAACCTAGCACATCAATTGCCATGGAAACAGCCAAAGCATTCCCAGAAGACATCAGTTCTAAATCCCATCTCCACCTGGGAGCAAGTGACGTCACTACCCCTACAAAAGACCGAAACCCTTCCTCCTCTCTCTCTTTCCTCTTCCTCTCTTCGCCCGGCCTTGACCCCTGCCCTATCCCGTTCTATTAAACCTCTCCACGTGGAACCGTGTTTGGTGTGGTCCGTCTGGGCCTAGGCGAGAAATCTAATTTACAACAGAAGGGAGTTGTGCAGACAAGTTGGGCCATGGTGGTGAATCAGACCATGTGTCAGAGGAGCGCGGCTCCGTATCAGCGTCGAGCCTGAGGAGCGAGACCTCAGGGCTGGTAAGGCGATAAGCATTTATTATTTTTAATATTTACTGCAACACTTCCCTGTTGGATACAACCAGCCTCCTTTACAGTCACATGTTTGTGACAGGAGACACTATCAGATGTCAGGCTTCTCTGGGAGCTGTGGGACCACATCACTGTCGGACCCTCCCAAGACACTTGTGGATAACATTGTCAGATTTTCTTTTTTTTTTTTTTAAAGTTCTCTTTCTGACGATGTTTGTTTTATACATTTTTAATTAATTAATCAATTAAAAAACTAAACTAAGTGGCGAGATGCTAGTTGGCAGGCTGGCAGGGCAAAGAGTGTCCAGAAGGTGATAAAACTCAGTAATTGCGTCATGTGACAGAGACAAGGTACCAGAGTGCTATGGAAGTTTCTGGATTGAGACGGTGGTGTTGGGGGACAGGGAGACCCATGAGTGGTTCTTGACAGGACAGTGGAAGTTCACAAGGGGTATGAACCCCAAGAAGATGCCCAATGCTACTTCCTTGGCCTTCTGTGCCTGTCTCCTGGTGCCTGGGTCAATAATGGTATCTGTTCTTCATGCTCACAGAGGCCACTGACTCCTGTGATCTACAGGACTTAGGGACTTGGGTCTTTGGCTGCTGGCACTCCTGGGCTTGCTCCAATGTAGCCCCTCCCCACCCCTGCCCCCCCCCCATAAAGTCTAGCTGTGAATCTTAGCAGTTCCCTTTATTGAAGTATTCCAGCTTTTCTTTGTAGCTATCCTATTATGTTCCTGACCGTAGCTTACCCTGGAAGCCATGATGGAAGGGTAGGGGAGAAAGCACAGAGGTCAAAAGATGTCTGGTGCGAATTCTATAGAGTGGGGTGGGATAAGGGCTGCCCGCAAGGATCCTGGCTCTGACTCTCCAGTGCCTGGCAGATTGCCTGTTAGGTGGTTGGAAGGGTTGTTGGCTATGATCAGGGACCAGAGTGGTTGGCCCTGGAGGCTGCCAGTAGTCAGGTCAGGGGTTCAGTGGGCTAGCCTGGCACAACTTGGGGAAGCAGTAGGAAAAGAGCACACTAGGGTGTGGATGAAGAAGAAGATGGAGGTTTAGGTCTGGTCATGTGCTGGTGCCAAGCTCGGTTATTTAGGAGAAATGGTGTCAGGTGAGATCAACTGGGGTCTTTTCCTGCATGGTCTGTGGGATAGCAGAGTTAAGAGAGGAGTAGGAGTGTGCTGTGGGTGGAGGGGGGATGAACCTGGATGCTCCCCTGAGTGGGACTCCTTCTGTATGTGTCCTTTCAGCGTGGGGGCACATCAGCTTGAAGCTCTGTACTCTTGAAGCTCTGGTCATTCTTTGCAGCTGATCTTCTTGGGTAGATCATAAACTCTGTGAAGGCGGGGGATTGCCACTCAGATCTCCTGACTCTTTGTGGTGTTTGTCAACCCGAGGAGATGTCTGACACGTGTTCCTGAGCTTTCTGTCCAGGGAGCTATGAGACATAGTGGTGGCCCAGGCTCAGAAACAGCAAGCCAGATCCTTCCTGAAACAGGAGACCGAGGTGATGGTGTAAACAGCTGTAGTTCCACATCCACTTCTCTCTTGAGACTGTCTGTCTTTCCCCGCTTGGCTCCCAGGACATTTTGTGACCAAGCGTAACATTCACTCTTGAAATTGCTGCTAATTTATTTACGGCGTTTGGTGATTGCACATCATGTGCGCCCTGAGAAAAAACAAGCAGGGAATTGAAAAATGATGATTTTTTTTTTCCTGGAAAAACATGTCCATTATAGCCTGCAGTGACAGCAAGTGCCAAGCTAAACATTCAGATGAAACTGGAGCCTCTGTGTAGACAGCCCTCTGAGGGGATGTCTTGGTCCAAGGAAGATTGCGACACTAAGACCAGACCTCTTTGCTGCCTTTGGGGCAGGTGTTTGGAGTGCAGAAGTGGAGGGTCAGATGTGAGCTGTACCCCAGAGGGGCTTGGGGGGCTTCTCTCAGAACAGAATGACCTTTCCGAGGCACCCCTCACTCCTGAACAGGATATCTCGACTTTGAGGAGGGCACAGAGACGGATACAGGGTGGGTAGATCTGCAGATTTCTTAAAGGGAGGTGGGAGGGATGGACCCGGATCACCCCAGCTCTCTTAGCAGAATGAGCCCGTCCACTCGATTCTCTGGGTGGATGGTTTATATGCCTCTAGTAAACTCCTGGGTGGTGCCTCAGGGAGGTTTGTCCGTGTAGCAGAGTCAGTGGAGGAAGGAATACAATTGTTCTGGCGTGGGAACATTAACTCCACCCTCTCTGCAGACTCCAAAACAGAGGTAGAGCGGGACATCTCCTTGAGGGTCCCCTGGGTTAGCCGGTACCTTGTTGGCTCCTGTGACATAGTAGATCAAACATGTTTTAGCTGGTGCATGTGTCTTAAACTACACAAAGATAGGGGTCATACTGGGGTAGACCAAAACCATCTAAGTGGGATAGTCCAGACCAGTTAAGGGAGTAGCAAAGAGGGAAACCCAGCTTCCTCTTAGGTACCCACATCTTTGGGCAGCTAAGATCGTGTATGACCACGAACACATATAGCTCCCCGAATCTTGTTTCACTGTGAAGGTAGCAGATCTGCTCCCAGTGACAACCATGTGTTTTGAGAACACCTGTTGGCCATGGCTTGGGCTTCCCTCTTCTGTCTGCTGTTTATTTATGGTACTCCCCGTGGGAAGGATTTAAACTGAGGGAAAGAACATACCAGGAAGACATGTCACTCATACCAAGGAATTTTTGGTATTTGGAAACTATGAAGGCCAAGGAAAATATTTATACTGTCCAGAGTGGGGCCTTTGTCTTGAAGGATAGGGACGCCTTTGCTTTCATCCATGCATGGAAGGTGTCTGTCAGTACCTCTAGGGTGTCTGTCTGCATCTCTGTGCCTCCCGAAACTCGGGGCAATTTGGTGGGTTTGCCTTGGTCCGCCTTGGCAATTTTAAGGTTTCTTTCCTCGATAGACTAGATTTTTTTTTTCTTGCCCTGGTATTTCTAATTTTAATTGTACTTCAGGAGTTAGGCACCACACCCTCCCTCCACTCCATCTTCCTGGAGTTAAAAATCTAGACCCATGAAAAACAAAATCACTTGAGGCAAGAGAAGCCTGAGAAACACGGGGGATGGGGGTGTGTGGGGGGCTGTGAATGTCCTGCAAGCCAGATGTTTTCTTCTCATGACAAAAAGGCACCCAAGTTCACGCGCATGTGGGGTAGGGAGTGTTTTCCTTTAAGGACAACATCTGTATGGGAATGGTAGGCCGAGTAATGCAATGTGACGGTTGCTATGTCAACTGTTGTATTTTCCCCTCCCCTTAAATTATTGACCAGCACAGTCAATGTTGCATAAAAGTCATGCAACTCAGTGGAATGTGTTTATGTGGCAGCCTCTGCCAGAACTTTTCATCACTCCCCCCCCCCCCCCAGCATGCATTTGCTTTTGGGAAAGATAGCCTGTCGCTCCAGTTTAACTGTGTTCCCCCGCCCCAACCCCAATCCCAAAACAGATATTTCTAAGATTTGTAGCAGGCCAGTGGTGACTTAAACTGCAGGGGAGCAATAGAAAGGGAAGGAGTGGGGGACCGGAACCCTTTTAGCTGTGGCGAAGAGGTACATCTTGGGGCAGTACGAGAACCCTTTGCAGATAGATGGTTCAGGGAGGTAAGACGTGTGTTTCAGGGCAGATGAAGGACGCTTGTTCCTCTTAAGTCCTTTATGGAGATGGCACGGGGCACAAGCGCTGTCTCTTCTATTTACTATGTGTTCCGCTGCCTCCTGGCTACCCTCTCCTTGCTGTCTGTGTACCCAGGGCTGTCCTCAAATTCCTGGTAATCCTTCTGCTTCAACGTGACGGGTACTGGGAATGTAGACATGTACCGTCATGTCTGGCTTTCTTTGTTGTCTGTAATTGGTGCTGGTGTCCTCCTGGTTAACGCACCTATTTCCTTGTGCTCTAACTTGCTGCCCACTTTGCTGTCTGGGATAAAACTTACTCCTGTGGCTCCTTTCTGTCCCCGGCACCTTCTACTCTGTCAGCAGAATTGCTTTGGGTTAGGCCCTCACTCTTGGGGTTCTGTTACCTTCAGTCTCTGTCTCTGACCCTTTACTAATCTATTCAAGCACTTCGTTCTTGAAAACAGCACTTTTAAGCACACAGCTTTGGATGCCACCATTTTGATCTAGGAAGCACAGAAACCCCAGTCTCCTTGTCTGCGTCCCTGCACAGCTGAGCAGCCTCCTCTGGTGGTCAGTGTTCCTGCCTTGGGACATACATTACAACTGCTGCCTACAGGACATGTCCCAATTACCCAGAGTTCTCATCTACATTCTGTGAAGCAAAAGCCTCTTTTGCTTGGTCTCGTCTGTGACTTATTACAAAGCTTGATACCGTGATCCAAATACTGTTGGTCTCCAAGGCTGGACCCTGTTCCTTGGCTGGCCACCGTCTGTTGCCTCAGTCTCGGTCTTGGAACGTTGTCTCCATCTTTCCCAGACAGTCTTAAAGTGCATGTCACAGTGTGTGTCATGGTCAGGTCCACCCTGCTGGATCTCTACTGCTGAGCACAGTACCTGGCATGTAGTTAGAGTTACTGAATAGGTACCATGTGCTTCACTTCCTTCAGTGCTGAACCTTCCCAGACTGTGCTACTCAGTGCCTGGGCCCCTTCTCTCATTGATCTCCTTTTGCTGGCCCTTCCTGCCTTGCCTGGCCTTTCTGCTGGCCCCACCTGTCTAGCCTGGCCTTCTGTTGGCGTCACCTGTCTGGCTTGGTGCCAGCTCTACACCACTGTTTTAACTTGCGGGCACAACGCTTACTTGGAATGGGGGTTTTGAAACCAGTGAGACCTTCCCGATTCACACCTTTTTCCAGTGGCACCATTATTACATACATGACCGTATATGGGGCTCTCAACCCCCGAGCCTCACCTGGGAAACAGAAAGAGCTTGTGTGGCCACTGCATGAGAGGCCACCCCTCATTGCACCAGGTGCTGCATGATACTCAGATATGCCTTCGTGTCTACTGTTACTACTTCACTACAGGAATGGGGCTGTGTGTCTCCTCTCCTTCCTTGGGGTCTAAGAGGCTGTCAGTCATCTTCTGAGCACACCCCAGACTGGCCTTATTCCTTCCTATGCCTTTGGTGTTAGTGTGGCCACACCTCCTGGGTTCTTTCTTCTCTCACATCTGGAGTGCCTGCCTCTGCTCACCATGACCTCACTCATTCCTCTGGCCCTTCCACATTCTCCAGGATTCTTGATTGTGTGATCCACCTTTCCTCCCCTCCCCTTCTTCTGCACATAGCTTGAGTGTGCTCATATTCTATTCTGTCTTGTGCCCAGGCCCCCTCTGTTTCTCCAGGCTGGGTGTTTCCCAGGATAGAGCTCATGTTTAATTCCCCAGTGGCTGTAGTGAGTTCTGTGCACCTGTTCCTCATGGGTGTGCATCATGGGCCACTGGCACTGTAGAATTTCCACCTATGGCATGGTTGTGTGTCATTTTGATGCCTCCCACTGGAGCAGGTTGGGGGAGGTGGCAAACAGGTATCTGAGCCATCTTCTGATGGATGTTGCTAATTCATCATAGTACTCTGTGCTCTTTGCTAAGTTTGCCCTTTGCTGTGGCCTGAAAATCTGCCCCGGCTTCTGGCTATCGTAGCTTGTCCTCTCAGCCTGGGCGTGTGGAGGGGGTCAGGACGCCACAAGAACATGGCCACAGCACCAACTAAGCAGGCCTTATAGGGGCTCATAAAGACTGAAGCAGCACAGACCTTGTATGGAGCTGAGCTGGATCCTCTGCATATATGTTACCCTGTGTGGCTTGGTGTTCTTATGGGAATCCCAACAGTCAGAATTGGTGGGGGTTGTTGCGATATTTTTGAGAGTCCTGGAATTTTGATTTCTTTTAAAAACACAGAACTATTGTAATAATGTGCTTTCATTTTCATCCCAGGGGGTAGGGGTATGGGGCAGCTTCGGACTGTCCACAGCAGCTATGATGTGCCTCATAGCAGAAGTGTGGTTTTGCCAGCTGCAGATAATTTTTGAGATTGTGTTATGTTTGGAGTTCTGGGAACTTTTCAGAGGGCACATACATGTGAGGGCCTCGGGAGGTGAGGTCAGTGGTTGTTCGTCATTTAAGGAGGTTGGTCAAAGAAGAAACAAAAGGAAAGGAATTGGCTTCAAGGATTTTCCTAATTCCTCTCTCCCCCCTATACTCTAGTGTTGGGGGGGGGGGAGAAGAACCCACAAAGTAGCAAAAACCAGCTACAGGACTGACTTTTTTGCCTGCACTTGGGACTCTTTTCCTCCTACTGGGTGCCTTGTCCAACCTTGATGTGAGTGTTTGTGTCTAGTCTTACTGTTACTCTTAGGCCAGTAACAATACTGTTTGGTGGATTTCCCTGGGAGGCCTGCTCTTTTATTTGAAGGGAAATGGGGGGGGAGTGGATCTGGGGGAGAGGGGAAGTGGGGGAGGGACTGAAAGGAATAAAAGGAGGGGACAAGCAAACAAAAGAAAGAAAACAGCAAATCTCAAAGAAACTAATAATTGAATAATAGATAATTATCAGGGGATGAGGGAGATGGGGAGATGTTGTTCAGATGGTATAAAGTTTCAGTTATGCAGGATGGCTAAGTTCTCAAGGTTTAATTTAAGGCTATGTGACCAAACGTTAATAAGTTGCATTTTATATGTGAAAACATCTTGGCATGGTTATATATGCTTGTAATCCCAGCGATAGCGATGGGGAGACAGCCCTGGGGTTTTCTGGCAAACCAGCCTAGTCTAGTCAGGGAGCCTCAAGTTCAGCGATAGACCCTGCCTTAAGAAATAAGGTAGGTGTCACCTGCTGCTGACCACAGGCCTCTCCCTCCACACATGCACACACCTACGCTGCTCATCCACATGTGCAAATGCACACACAGTCTTGTTGGGAGGTACTGGGCAGACAAAGTGCATGTCCTAATCAGGAGTGCCGTGATCAGCTTGATGCTCTCTGACAGAAGAAAGGTCTGGTGACAGAAAAATGTGTGACAAGTATCTTGTCATTCCACTGGCGGGGATGGACAGGATGGCAGATAGCTAGCTGTGAAAGACAGACAGACAGACATCTCTGTGCAGACCTGGAGAGCAAGTTTTCCAGGTAGAGATCTTATTGCCTCATGGAAAGTGGATGCGACAAAGGCCTTTTCACACTGCTTTGCAGTTTTTTTTTTTTTTTTTTTTTTTTTAAAGGCAAGGAGGAGGACATTTCTAGAGAGCACAGTAGAGCATCTACACTTTGGGAAGGGCAGTCTGGTGAGCTACATTCTCCCGTGGTACCTGCCATGGAACCAGGGCAGAGGATGCTGTGTTGTGCTAGCAATCGGGCCATAAAGCTAGTAATGGAGGAGTTGGTATTTGAGGCCCGGCTGGCTTTAAAGTCTGCACCCTCCTCCCTATACTAGGTACTCAGGGGCCATGTCAGGAATCACTTCCAGCTGCCTTGCTCGCTGCTTCTGCTAAAGCCCATCAGATGCTGGGAATTGAGCTGGTACCTTGAGGCTTTGCTGAACTGGCGTTTGCCACCATTTCTTCCTTAATTCTTCACTGGGCGGCTTGAGTTGTCTTGAATGGCTCCATGTCTCTGCTGCACATTGACAGCCCTGTCTCATCGGCCAGCCGAAGCCTTACCTAGTGATTCAGACTTTGTGGAGTTCTCTGAGGACACTGTCCCTTTCCCCCTCTGCAGAGCTGTGACAGTCAATTTCAGCACCTCCCTGCCTTGGTCAGAGCAGCTAGCTGGGCTCTGTCTTCCTCTGCAAGCTGCCAACCTCTGGAGTCAGGATGGAGGCGAATTCATCAGTCCCTGGGGCCAAGGTTCTGTGGACACTTGGAAGCTCAGCCAAGGAGAGCTGAATTCACTTGATCTCCTCTTGCCCGGGATGAATCTGGGCCACTGGGAGTTCACTTAGGGACTTCACTGTCTTAACTTGTTTGAGAAGCCTCGGCTTGCCATAGGATAAAATCCATCAGCAACATCTTCCTGGTGCTCTGTGTCACCTGTCACTTGGAGAGAGAGAGAGAGAATTAAATCGGTGCTAATGCCTTGGCAATGTCTTTCATGAGGCTCCTCTTAGCTCTGGACAGGAGGTGGATGGCTAGGGTGGGGAGTGATATTTGGATCTGCTAGGTGGCTTTTGTTTTTTGAAACATAGGGTTTTTTTTTTTTGTATTTTGTTTCCCTTAGCGCTGCCTAGATCCAGGGTCTCTGCAGTAAGGGCCCGCAGTACCTGTCAGCCCCCTTGTGCTGTTACGTGTCCTTGCTGTGCGGTGCCAACCTTGGCATGGGCTCTGCTGCCAGCCCCACACTGCCTGCATTTCCAGGCACTCCACTGATGAAAAGCCGCCGCCGCATCCTCCAGGCTGGTTCTGGTTTGAGGACGGCTTTGTTTTAGACTGCTAAATTTGACTGGACTCCATGCTCATTGTTACGTAACCTTAGCCAACTGAGACTTGTTTTGAAAAACATGGTGCCATCTGAATCTATTCTGTAATCGACAACCTGGCCAATGAAGGCTCCGCCGTGCACCATGAAACCCGAAAGGTGCCGTGTCAACATGTTTGTTTGAACTCGCGTTAGAGAATTGAACATTTGTGTGACAGGGGTACAGTCTGTTAGTATGACTTTGCTGCTTCATTCACCCTGTCCGGCTGGGAAACAATTCCTGTGGCTGTCGAAAGCCCCTGCAAGTTCTAGTAGCTGCCATCTTGGAAATTAATCACACTGACAAAGTGAGGGTAAGCCTCAGGCATTTAATTGGCTCTTCCCTCCCAGCCTGCCTGGTGAATTTTAGAAGCACCGTCAGGGAAGCTAAGGGGCAGGAGAAGGGAGGCGGTTGGTCTTTGGAGGGGGAGGGGCGGGTTCTGAGACAGTACCTTGCAGCCTGCTCCTCACAGATCTCCACTAAGGTGTTCAAATAGCAGAATAAGGAAGGAGTGGGAGGTCGCTGACCCTGAGTGGTTCACATTGTTTTATAGTCTCAAGCCTTATCTTAAATGACTTGGTTTTTGATTCCGTCATCCCCCACACTTTCATTTAGAAAGAGTTGAAAGGGAAGATGCATTTCAGACGTCGTTTTTATTAACTTTATTAAATACATTAAAATTTTAAAAAATTAAAATCGTGTGGCTTCCCAAACCCTTGGGATTAGGTACTTGGTTTAAGTAGTAGTTAAAAAAAAAAAACCTTTTATTAAAAAAGGCATAAAAGATAGCAGAAAGCATCTTTTTTTTTTTTTTTTTTTTGTATGGGAGATGAGAACACGAAGGCAGAAGCCAGGTTTGGGATTTGCTTTTCAAGGCCTGACTACTGAGTTCGGATAGACTAGTGAGGAGACCAGAGTAGGCCCGAGTGAGGGGCTGCCTTGGTCATCTGAGGCAAGGGGCTGAATAATGGGATGTGGGCAGAAAAGCGTGGAGTGATCCAATCACTGAGATGTGGGGAAGGAAAGCCCTACTCTGTTCCTGAGTCTTTTGCTCTAGAGCCCCTCCCCACATGGCCCCTTTCCCCACTCTGAGGATCACGTTGCATCTCTGGCCTTTTACTGGATTTATGGTCTGCAGTCCAGAGCTGGACCCCTCCCTCTGTCTCTTCTAGCCAGCTCCCTCTCAGAGCCGCATCATCCTCAACACGAGGCTGATAATAGCTTCATTATGGGGCTGGAGGAAAAGCACACGAAAGCAGGCAGGGCTGAGCCTAGTGCCAAGGCATTGCTCAACACACAGGAAGTAGCTCTCTTCACTCAGGGCCCATAGATAACATCCGATCTTATGATGTATGAGGAGTCTAAGCTGCGCAAATGGTTGGACCTTTTAAAAAAAGGCACATTATTTAGAAAACTATGTGTATGAGTATTTACGCTGCATGTGTGTCTGGGTGCCACACGTGTGCTTCGTGCCCACAGAGGTATCAGATCCTCCAGAACTGGGTGTGTAGATGCTGTGAGCTGTATGAGGGTGCTGTAAAATTCTGAGCCTAGGTCCTCTGCAAGAGCAATGGCTCTTAACTGCCAAGTCATTCTTCCAACCCCAGATGATTGGACTTTGATATATGTCTCTTTATTTTATGATTTTAATGTGCATTGATTGGCATTTTGCCTCCATGCATGTCTCTGTGAGGGGGTCAGATCCTCTCTGGAACTGGTGTTACAGACAGTTGGGATGTCATGTGGGGTGCTGGGAATTAAATACAGGTCCTTTGGAAGAGCAGCCTGTGCTCTTAACTGCTGTGCCATCTCTCCAACCCTAGATATATGTTTCTGATAATTAAAAAAAAAGGGGGGGGCAGCGTCTCATGTAGCCCAGGCTGGCCTTGAACTTGCTATATTGCTGAGGGTGACCTTGTAGTTCTGACTCTCCTGAACCTACATATCTTCGTCCCTACCCCCATCCTCGCCCCTCAATGCCAGGATTGCGTCATGCACACCACTGAAGTCTACACACCCAGTTTATGTGGTGGCGGGGATTGAACCTGGGGCTTCATGAGTGGTAGACAAGCATTCTACCAACTGAGCTATATCCCCACGCTTAAAAAAAAATGTAATTCTTAACTCATTGACTGCCTCAGTATTGGTTTGCATTTTGTTTTATTCAGAAAAAGATAATTTCTTTTTCTGAGCCACAGACAGACCACCTGTAACATACTTGTCTTGTCCCTATCAAGTGATTCTTCCAATTTGTCTTTTTATAGAACTCTTTAAACCTGCTCCAGGCTGAGAGGCTATCTCAGTGGTAAAGCGCTTGTGTGCCATGTCCACAACATCGTAATGCATCCCAAATGATTAAAAATGCCACCTGGTTCTTCCCACAAAGCACGCAACTTGTCGGCCCATGCTGTTGAAAGTACCACCCTCACCCCAGTGAGTCTGCTGTGTGACTCACACCTTTCTCTTGGTTTTCCCTTCAGTTGTGGCTGTTTACTTAAAGGAATCCTGGTGGTCCATCGAAGACGTCCTAAGAACTTCTAATCCCACACGGGAAGGGCTCATGAAGGTGAGGGATATGATTTTACATGAATATTTGCAAAACAGGTTTTCAAGGTCTCTTTACTCGGGTCCATGTTAATAAATTAGAGTACCAAGCTTGTTTATCAGGAAGCCAAACTGTTTTTCCAGATGGGTTTTCTTTCGTTCCTTTTTTTTTTTCTTAAATATATTATTTAGTTTTATGGGCACTGTTATTTTACCTGCTTATATATTTGTGTGTGGGTGTCAGATCCCCTGGAACTAGAGTTGCAGACAGTTGTGAGCTGCCATGTGGGTACTGGGAATTGAACCTGGGTCCTCTGGAAATGCAGCCAGTGCTTTTAACTGCCAAGACAGCTCTCCAGGCCCGAGACAGGGTTTTTTGTTTTTTGTTTATCCTTGGTACACAGACTCACCAGGCTGGCCTGAAACTCACAGATCTACTTGCTTCCATCTCCCAAGTGCTGTAATTAGAAGTGTGTCACCATTGCCAGTCTGTAGCTGCTTTGTTTTAGTCCCCAACTGTCTAGAGAGTGTGTTCCTCTGTCTTTTTCCAGGGGTGCTCTGTGGGGTGCCAAGTCTGACATGCTTACATAGCAAACTTCTCTTTGTTGCTTGATTCTGAAGGCTGGAGGTCCAAAGTCAAGGAGTTTTTCTTTGCAGGGCTCTGAGGGAATTTGTTTTCTGCTCTATTCCTGCTTCTGGTTGCTCCAAAAATGATGGTATTTATGTCTTTCTGCATGGCCTTTCTCAGCCCAGGTTGCAAGTCCCACTTTTGATAAGGACATCAGTTGTATTAGATTTTGGAAGAAGAATGCCTGGTTGTGGCTTGATTGCCTATAAAAACTCATTCTAAAAAAAGTTCCCATTCACAGGTGCTGGTGGGAATTTCAGTATCTTTTGGGGCACATCCATCAACTCTAGCATCCTGCCAGCAAGAGAAGCAGGAGCATGCGGTGGTTCACCGGGTTCCTGAGTACCGCTCAGTCTGAGTACCACTCAGCCTGCTTTGCTGTCTCAAGTTCCTCTGTACCTCAGTTTGTAAGCTTTAATCTGTCCCATTTCTCTGATGTGTTGAGAAGTTTTTCTGTCGAGTATATTCAGGTCAGGGTTATTGATAGATTTAGAAACAGATCCAGTTCTATCCGGCATATTTGTTGATCCATCCCTTCTTCATAGAGCTGGTCTAATTTCAGACTCTTCAGACGCTCTGTTGTGCACATGGAAACACAGGTTTGACTTACATAGCCAGCCAGTGGGTTAGTTGGGTGTGAACTTGGGTGCCTCTGATGTCCAGCCCGGAGCCTTTGTAGTGTTAGTGGCTTTGTAGAGCTGTAAAGTCTGAGTGTTGGGATGGTGAGGGTGGAGTCACATGGCTTCTCAGAGTGCAAGAGAGCAGCTGAACTTCAGCTGGAGTGGGACTTAGGAGGGAGGCAGCAATCGGCTGGGAGATCTGACCGTGTGCCTCATAACTACTTGCTCATCTGGCTGCCAGATTTATTTTAATTATGTAGGTGAGATAAGGATTCTTTACCATCTTGAAATGGCATGTTTTTTTCCACTGTGGTCTAGAAAACGACATTCCCCTTCCTGTGGGGCCCAGGAAGTGCTGAATGAAATGTCAACATTTGTTCACTTTCGCTTTGGAGAATGACTTTATAGTGTCGTTTCTCCTAGTGAACAATTAAAGCATTGTTTATGCTTTATGGCTGGGTCTGGGCTGATGGCTCAGTAAGAACCTTTGCTTTGCAAGCATAAGGTCCTGAGCTGGAATGTCCAGCACCCTGTAAGAAGCCAGGCATGACTGTAGACCCAACTCATGGCGGGTAGAGACGGGAGAATCCTGAGGGTTCCCTAACACAAGATGGCAACCTTCCTCCTCAGTGTGAGCCTGTCTCAGTGCAGTAAGACCAGGAGTGACTGAGGGAGACACCCACGGTAGCATCCTCAAGTACATGCACCACAGCAACCAACACACACAGCTTGAACATTTTAAATTAAGTCCTGTTTTTAAACAAGTTCCATTGAATTTGCGCACCATAAGTTTACTCTATAAAAAATAAAATTCCGTGACGTTTAATAGTATTAAATCAATCACTGCATAACATATTTATCATTCTAACTCTGTTTTTGGCTGAATGACAGTCTGCTGTGTGGACTGACTACATTTTATTATCCAGTTTTCGGCCGATGGATGTTGAGTAGCGTGCACTTCTTAGCTTTCATGAGCCTTTTTTGCATGACATTTTATGAGAACACACACTTTGAATTTTCTTGCGTATAAACCTAGAAGCAGAAAATTACCGGTCACATGGTATCTTTCTATTTCATATTTTGTGGAACGGCCAGGATTCCCTGCACAGTTACTGTACCATCTGACTTTTCCACTGGCAGCATGAGTGGGTTCAGTCTCCCCTTGTCCTCAGCAATATGCACTGTCATCTGCCTCCTCTAGCCTCTGTCTGTGGTGGTTTGAATGGGAAATGTCCCCCATAGTCCCCTGTACTTGAACACTTGGTCCCCAGTTAGTTGCACTGTGTGTGGGGGTTATGGAATCTTTAGGAAATGGAACCTCACTGAAGGAAATATGTCACTGGGGAAGGGCTTTGAGGTTTTAGAGGCTTGTCCCATATCCTGTTCTTTATCTCTTCCTTTCTGCCTCTGTTTCTGTCTCTCTCTGCTTTCCATGTGTGGGTAAAAATGTGACCAGCCAGATTTCTGTTCCTGCTGCCTTGCTTTCCCTGACTGTCATCTCTTTCCCACCATGATGTCCCCCTCCTTCTGGAACCTTAAGGTACAGCAACACTTTTTCTTCCTTAAGTTGCTTGAGGTGATGGTGTTTTATCACAGCAGCACACCAGGAGCTCGTATGCCATCCTGTAGGTGTGAAGTGGTACCCTGTAGATGTGTGGATGTGTAGTCCCTGATGCCTAAGGATACTGAGTATCCTTTTTTATGTTCACAGGCTGTTTTATGTTGTGAAGGTTTGTATTTGCTTGGCCCAGGGAGTGACACTATTAGAGGGTGTGGTCTTCTTGGAGTAGGTGTGTCACTGTGGCTTTAAGACCCTCATTCTAGCTGCCTGGAAGTCAGTATTATGCTAGAAGCCTTCAGATGAAGATGTAGAACTCTCAGCTCCTCCTGCACCATGCCTGCCTGGATGCTGCCATGCTCCTGCCTTGATGATAATGGACTGAACCTCTGAACCTGTAAGCCAGCCTCAGTTAAATGTTGTCCCTATGAGAGTTGCCTTGGTAGTTGTGTCTGTTGACAGCAGTAAAACCCTAAATAAGACATATGTCCTCTTAGGAAGAATGACTGTTGATCCTTCTTTAGCCCACTTTTAGATTGGGATATTTGAATTTTGGTGTCGAATTTTGTTTCCCACCTATTCTTGGTGAGAGAGTTATGTCATGTATCTGCGATTGAGAAAACTTGCAGGGCTCTTTTCCCATTCTGTAAGCTGCCTGTTTAAAAAGATTATACCCAGACTCAAGAGACACAGTAGATGCTGTTATAGATGTTCTGCAAGGTTTTCTTCCAGAAAACCAATTCGATGCCTTGGGACTCAGCAGAGGAACACCATGTGGGGTCGCCCCAGCCCCCTTTCCACAGGTGGACACAGTGGCTCCTTGCTGACTGCTGGTGCTGAGCAGACTCTGGTAGAATGTTTCAGAACGAGAGTGGTTGCTTTTCTCACTGCCCATCCCTTCCAAATTTAGATTAGGAGCCCGCCCCCAAGTTTCTGAGTGTGTGCTGTATGTATGTTTATATTCTGAATAGAAAGAAATTAATAATGTGCGCTGTGACATTCTGTGCTCTAACCCCACCCCATACATGGGGATATTTCCTTCTGTAATTGGTAAGACTTTGTCTTTACTGTTTTTCACATAGGTTTTGTTTCTCAGCCACCTATTTTTCACAAATTACTAGAAAAAAATCATCTTTAATGCTATCTTTGTTAATGTACTTAGTGGTCCCAATGAGAGCTTAGGAATGGATCTTGGTTTTATGTTTTCGGAAATGCTTCTAAGTCAAATCGAATGTCATGCATTTTTTTCTCCCTGTAACGGAATTGGACAAATTAAGCACACCCCCTTTTTCTCCTTCTTCTCTTGCCAGCGTCTGATTGGATGCTTCCCCTCAGCCACATGTAGCCTGCTCTCTTACTCTCCCTCTGGTTTTTTAAGTTGAAAAAGTACAGCCTCCCAGATGGTACCCGTTAGCACTGAGCTCAGCTAGTTCTTAAAGCTGAGCTTGATCTGGCTGCCAGCGTCTGAGATAGAAAGGGAATCGGTCAGATCTGCACATCTTCCAAGAGCTAGCTCCAGACGAAGGTGACACATCTCCATATTCTGCACCATCGAGGAAGCTTGTCGATCCCGGACACAAATGCAGGCAGGTGGACCCGAGTTCAACACCTGGAACCCATATACAAAGTGGGACGTGGTGGCACATGAAATCCCAGAGCTGGAGTCAGGGGCACTCGGATCCCTGGGCTCACAGGTCAGCCAACCTAGCCTGTTTGCTGAGTTCCAGCTTCAGTTAGAGATTCTGTCTCAAAAATTAAAGTGGACAGCACCCCAACAGTGATGTCTAATATTGACCTCTGATGTGTGCATGAAGCACACACACACACACACACACACACACACACACACACACTCACTCACTCACTCACACACACTCTGGCACATGCACACACGTATACTCACACTCACATATACATGCACACACATTCATACACACTTACATGCACACACATACACTCACATACATGCACATGCGCACACACAATCATACACACATACGCATACACACACACACACTCACACATGTGTACACACACACTCACACACATGCACACACACACTCATACACACACACTCACACATGTGTACACACACACACACACACACACACTCACAAACACACTCACACATATGCACATGTGCACACACACTCATACACACACACATACACACACTCTCTCTCTCTCTCTCTCTCTCTCTCTCTCTCTCTCTCTCTCATCACATTGGCCGTCACATAGCAGAGCTGTAGGAAGGAAACAGCACCATGATGTAGCCGTCACATCAATAGCTGGCTGCTTTCATTCTTTATGCTGCCTTTCCTCAGTTATTTGTGTTGCCTCAAAGAGCTGTTTGTAGGATTACTAGGTCATAGTCTGGCTGTCACCAGACGTGGCCACGTAGCCATGTCTCATGTGAATCCAGAAGAGAGGCCCGATTTCAGCTACACATTTGCCCTTCCTGGACCACGTACTCCAGAAGAATCACAGACGAGAATGTGGCATCATTTTGGCTTGTGGAAGAGAAAGCCTCCAACTAGATGGGCCCAACTTTGACCACAAGGCAGTTTCCTTTCTTGGCTGACTGTGCTCTGGGTAGGCAGGAGGGTTCTATTATCTACCTAGTTCAAGGTGGGCCTTGAGTCCTTGTAATGCTCTTGGGTTGGGACTCAAGTGGGACTCAAGAGGGTGTGCTTGAAATCTGTCACAAGTGGTTTTTGCTGTGGTGATGACCCTGCTCCTTCACCCCCTGCTACCCATGAGTAGGGCAAGGATGTCACTGGGTTAAAATGTCCGATTGGGTTATTTCAGGACACAGATCATCTCATGGGATGATTGGCCCAGTTGCCAGGCAGGCAAGTTCCTATTCTGCCACCCTCGGCAGACTCCTTGTCACACTCTTGTGGACTTACGGACCGTGTCTGTGGACCTGAGTCTTCCCTGCCACAGTTACTCCTTACTGCCTTTGTAACGGGTCTGTGGTATTGGGACTTTGTCTTCATCAGAAGCAGCCTGCCTCACCTGGCCCTGCTGAAAGTCACCTTCCTGTCTAGCCTCACCTGCTGGGGGCCCCTCTTTCTTTTTCCTTTTAAGGTTCAGTCCTTTGGGGAGAGAATTGTTCTTTTTGTTCTCAATGCCATTGTTTTTGGAAGACTGGAGAGGAGGCTGGACAGCGATGACATGTTTTTCTTACCTCACCCTGCAAAGGAGCAAGCTAAGATTCTGTGGAGAGATGGAGCCGCAGTTGGATTTTACTCAATCAAAATGAAAGGTGAGGGACTATGAGGTGGAGGGTAGGGTGGGCATCAGGGATGTCTGCCCGTCTCTGTAGACCCCCCTCAGCAGTGGCAGAATGTGGACTCTCCTGGCTCAGGAAGCCCAGCTAACTAAACTTTTGTATAAATCAACCCAAGGCATGGATTTCCTGTTCGAATCTCTGTAAGCCTTCTCCTGGGTTCC
Organism: Micromys minutus; assembly: GCF_963924665.1. Lineage (NCBI taxonomy): Eukaryota > Metazoa > Chordata > Mammalia > Rodentia > Muridae > Micromys > Micromys minutus. The sequence goes on from NC_137972.1 coordinate 69,788,669, forward strand.
CAGGGGCAGCAGCGTGGCCCCACAACAGTGAACAATGGCTGTGACAGCTGGCACGTGTTCAGAAAGCACCGGAGATGCCAAGACTTTCAGACATTACCTCAGAAGACAAGTTAGGGAACTGGCCATAAAAAAACAAGGTTAGGTTAGACAACAGCACTTCCTTCTAAGGCCCTTGGAGAGCATTAGGCATCCAACCATTGGGCTGCAAGTATCTGTGTGTCCTTGCAGATAGCTGCTTTTTTAAATAGTCTTTTAAGGGCTGTCAGTGTCTGGCCTAGCTGGTTCCAGCACCACCACCACCTATTTCTTAAAAAGTTATTCATTTTAAAAATTACTTAAAAGATTACAAGTGTTTATTTGGCAGGTGGAAGGGGAAATGGGCGAGGTGAGTGTGGGTTAAACTCATATCATCAGGCTTGGTTGGTCACACTCTGAACAAGCTCACTGGCAAGAAAAGTATCAATTTTAGCAACAATTAAATTTCCCAGAAAAATCCCCAATGGATGTGCTATTTTTGGAGGTAAGTGTTCTTGGTGGATAAAGAAGCTGATTTTTGTTTTGAACCATGTTCACATTTGTGTGTGTGTGTGTGTGTGTGTGTGTGTGTGTGTGTGTGTGTGTGTGAGTTTTGGGTGCTTTGGCACATAGCTGTTTCAGTAGCTTCCCTTAGACGGTCACTGGCCCTGTGAACTCAGTGTGTCTTAGACCTTCCCAGGTTGTTATTTTCCTGGCATATTAGTTTCTGTTAGACTGATGGGCCTGGAGAATAGTTAAGATGAAGGGGAACCACTTACAATTCATCTTTCCTAAAGCATGTTGTCCTCGTTTTTTTTTTTTTTTTTTTTTTTAATTAAATATTCAAGCTTAACTCTGCAAGAGAATCTTGTGCAGTCTGAATGCCTAACCTTGTTGATCTAGTCCTGGGTCTCCTGGAAGAGACAGGTCATAACTAGAGTGTCTTAGAGTATTTCTAGCTTTTATATGACCAGTTTGTTCCTTTTTATTTTTATTTCGTTTTTTTCCCACTTTTACTGGATATTCTCTGTATTTACATTTTAAATGGTATTCTCCCCCCCCCATTGCTTCTGTGAAGATGCTCCTTCTTCCAACCACCCACTCCCACCCCAGTGCCTTGGCATTCCCCTACACTGGGAAAACGTGCCTTCACTGGACCAAAGGCCTCTCCCACATTGATGCCAAAAAATGTTATTCTCTGCTACATATGCAAGTGGAGCCATGGGTTTCTCCATGTGTACTCATTGGTGTTTTAGTCCCTGGGCGCTCTGGAGGGTTTAGTTGGTTGATAATGTTGTTCTTTCCATGGGGATCAAACCTTTTCAGCTCCTTCAGTCCTTTCTCTAACTTTTTCATTGGGGTCCCTGTGCTCAGTACGATGGTTAACTGCAAGCATCCTCCTCTGTATCAGTATGGTTCTGCTAGAGCTTCTGAAGAGGCATTCATATTAGTTCCAGTAAGCACTACTTGGCATCAGCAATAGTGCTTGGGTTTGGTGGCTGCATTATGGGATGGATCCCCACATGAGGCAGTCTCTGGATGATCTTTTCTTCAATCCTTGCTTCTCTATTTGTCCCTGTATTTCCTCCCATGAGTGTTTTGTTCTTCCTTTTAAGAAGGACTGAGGCATTCCCATTCTGACCTTCCTTCTCTTTGAGCTTCATAAGGTCTGTAAATTGTTTCTTGGGTATTCTGAGCTTTTTGGGCTAGTATCTGTTTATCAGTGAGTGCATACCATGAGTGTTCTTTTGTGACTAGGTTACCTCACTCAGGATTTTCTAGTTCCATCAATTTGCCTAAGAATTTCATTAAGTCATTGTTTTTAATAGCTGAGTAGTACCCCATTGTGTAAATGTACCACATTTTCTGTATCCATTTCTCTGTTGAAAGACATCTGGATTCTTTCCAGCTTCTGGCTATTTATAAATAAGGCTGCTATGAACATGGTGGAGCATGTGTTCTTGTTATATGTTAGAGTGCCTTTTAGGTATATACCCAGGAGTGGTATAGCTGGGTCCTCATGTAGTACTATGTCCACCAGACTGATATCTAGAGTGGTTGTACTAGCTTACAACCCCACCAATAATGGAGGAGTGTTCCTCTTTCTCCACATTCTCGCCAGCATCTGCTGTCACCTGAGTTTTTTATCTTAGTCATTCTGACTGGTTTGAAGTAGAATCTGAGGGTTGTTTTGATTTATGTTTCCCTGATGACTAGGGATGTTGAACATTTCTTTAGGTGCTTCTCAGCCATTCAGTATTTCTCAGTTGAGAATTCTTTGTTTATCTCTGTACCCCATTTTTAATATGGTTATTTGATTCTCTGGAGTCTAACTTCTTGAGTTCTTTGTATATATTTGATATTAGCCCTCTATCAGAGGTAGGATTTGTAAAAATCTTTTCCCAATCTGTTTGTTGCCATTTTGTTCTATTGACACTGTTTTTTGCCTTACAGAGAAGCTTTGCAATTTTATGAGGTTTTATTTGTCCATTCTTGAACTTATAGAGCATAAGTCATTGGTGTTCTGTTCAGGAAAATTTCCACTGTGCCCTTGTGTTCTAAGCTCTTACCCACTTTCTCTTCTATTTGTTTCAGTGTACCTGATTTTATGTGGAGGTCTTTGATCCACTTGCACTTGAGCTTTGTACAAGGAGATAAGAATGGATCAATTTGCATTCTTCTGCATGCTGACTGCCAGTTGAACCAACACCATTTGATGAAGAAGCTATCCTTTTTTTCATTGAATGTTTTTAGCTCCTTTGTCAAAGATCAAGTGATCATAGGTGTGGGTTCATTTCTGAGTCTTTAATTCTCTTCCATTGATCTACCTGCCTGTCTCTGTACCAATGCCATGCAGTTTTTTATCACAATTGATCTGTAATACAGCTTGAGGCCAGGGATGGTGATTTCCCTAAAAGTTCTTTTATTGTTGAGAATACTTTTTGCTATCATGGGATTTTTGTTATTCCAAATGAATTTGCAAATTGCTCTTTCTAACTCTATGAAGAATTGCGTTGGAATTTTAATGGGAATTGCATTGAATTGGTAGACTGCTTTTGACAAGATGGCCATTTTTACTATATTGATCCTGTCAATCCATGAGCATGGGAGATCTTTCCATCTTCTGAGATCTTCAGTTTCTTTTTTCAGAGACTTCACTTGGCTTGGTTAGGATCACACCCAAGGTATTTTCTATTATTTGTGACTTTTGTGAAGGATGTGTATTCCCTAATTTTTTTTCAGCCTGCTTATGTTTTGAGTATAGGAAGGCTACTGATTTGAGTTAATTTTATATGCAGCCACTTTGCTGAAGTTGTTTATCAGTTGTAGGAGTTCTCTAGTTGAATATTTGGGGTCACTTAAGTATACTATTATATCATCTGCATAGTGATATTTTGACTTCTTCCTTTCTAATTTGTGTCCTTTTGACTTTTGTCTAATTGCTCTGACTAGTACTTCCAGTATCATATTGAATAGGTAGGTGAGAGTGGACAGCCTTGTCTAGTCCCAGATTTTAGTGGTATTTCTTCAAGTTTCTCACCATTTAGTTTGATGTTGGCTATTGGTTTGCTGTATATTGCTTTTACTATGTTTAGGTATGGACCTTGAGTTTCTGATCTTTCTAAGACTTTTAACATGAAGGAAGGGGTGTTGAATTTTGTCAAATGCTCTCTCAGCATCTAATGAGATGATCATGTGTTTTTTTCCTTTAAGTTTGTTTATATAGTCGATTACATTGATGGATTTCTGTATATTGAATGTTGGGATGAAGCCTGGTGAATGATTGTTTTAATGTGTTCTTCGATTCAGTTTGCAAGAATTTTACTGTATATTTTTTGCATCCATGTTCATGAGGGAAATTGGTCTGAAGCTCTCTTTCTTTGTAGGGTCTTTGTGTGATTTAGGTATGAGCATAATTTTTGCTTCAAAGAATGAATTGTGTAGTGTTCCTTCTGTTTCTATTTTTTGTAATAGTTTGGAGAGTATTGGTATTAGGTCTTCTATGAAGGTCTGATAGAATTCTGCACCAAATTCATCTGATCTTGGGCTTTTTTTTGGTTGGGAGGTTTTTGATGATGGCTTCTATTTCTTTAGGGGTTATGAGACTGTTTAGATGTTTTATCTGATCCTCATTTAACTTTGGTACCTGGTATTTCTCTAGAAAAGTTTGCATTTCTTTCAGATATTCTAGTTTTGTTGAGTATAGGCTTTTGTAGTAGGATCTGATGATTTCTTGAATTTCTTCAGTTTCTGTTGTTCTGTCTCCCTTTTCATTTCTGATTTTGTTAACTTGGATACTCTCTCTGTGCCCTCTAGTTAGTCCAGCTAAGTGTTTATCAATCTTGTTGATTTTTCTCAAAGAACCAGCTCCTGGTTTTATTGATTCTTTATATAGTTCTTTTTGTTTCTACTTGGTTGATTTCAGCTCTGAGTTTATTTCCTGCCATCTACTCCTCTTGGTTATATTTTCTTCTTTTTGTTCTAGAGCTTTCAAGTGTGCTGTCACGTTGTTAGTGTATGCTCTCCCAGTTTCTTTTTGGAGGCAGTCCGAGGTATGAGATCTCCTCTTAGCACTGCTTTCATTTTGTATTTCATAAGTTTGGGTGTGTTGTGCCTTCATTTATATTCAATCCTAAGAAGTCTTTAATTTCTTTATTTCTTTCTTGATCAAGTTATTATTGAGTAGAGAGCATTGTTCAGCTTTCAAGTGTATGTGTCCTGCCTTTCTGTTTTTTTTTTTTTTGTTTTTGTTTCTTTTTGAAGGACCAGTCTTAGTCCATGGTGATCTGATAGGACGCATGGGATTATTTCAATCTTCTTGTATCTGTTGAGGTTTGTTTTGTGACCTACTATATGATCAGTTTTGGAGAAGGTACAATGATGTGCTGAGAAGAAGGTATATTCTTTTGTTTTAGAATGAAATGTTCTATAGATATCTGTTAGATCCATTTGGTTCATAACTTCTGTTAGTTTCAGTGTGTCTCTGTTTCCGTGATCTGTCCATTGATGGGAGTGGGGTGTTGAAGTCTCCCACTATTATTGTGTGAGGTGAAATGTGTTCTTTGAACTTTAATAATGCTTATTTTATGGATGTAAGTGCCCTTGCATTTGGAGCATAGATATTCAGAATTAAGATTTCATCTTGGTGGCTTTTTCCTTTGACCAGTATGAAGTGTCCTTCCTTATCTTTTTTGATAACTTTTGGTTGAAAGTCTATTTTATTCAATATTAGAATGGCTACTCCAGCTTGTTTCTTGGGACCATTTTCTTGGAAAATTGTTTCCCAGCCTTTTACTCTAAGGTGGTGTCTGTCATTATTGTTGAGATGAGTTTCCTGTATGCAGCAAAATGCTAGGTCCTGTTTACATATCCAGTCTGATAGTCTATATCTTTTTATTAGGGAATTGAGTTCATTGATGTTAAGAGATGTTAAGGAATAGTGACTGTTGTTTCCTGCTATTTTTGTTGTTAGAGGTAGAATTATGTTTGTGTGCTTATCTTCTTTTTGGATTATTGCAAGAAGATTACTTTATTGTTTTTCCTAGGGTGTAGTTTCCCTCCTTGTGTTGGAGTTTTTCATCTATTATCTTTTATAGGGCTAAATTTGTGGACAGATATTCTGTAAATTTGGCTTTGTCCTGGAATATCTTGGTTTCTCCATCTATGGTAATTGAGACTTTGCTGGATATAGTAACCTGGGCTGGCATTTGTGTTCTCTTAGGGTCTGTATGACATCTGTCCAAGATCTTCTAGCCTTTATAGTCTCTGTTGAGAAATCTGGTGTAATACTGATAGGTCTGCCTTTATATGTTACTTAATCTTTTTCCCTTACTGCTTTAATATTCTTTCTTTGTTTTGAACATTTGGTATTTTGACTATTATGTGTAGGGAGGAATTTCTTTTCTGGCTCAGTCTGTTTGGAGTTCTTTCTGTAGGCTTCTTGTATGTTCATGGTCATCTCTTTCTTTAGGTTGGGTAAGTTTTCTTCTATAATTTTGTTGAAGATATTTACTGGGCCTTTTATTTGCGAGTCTTTTCTCTCTTCTACACCTATTATCCTTAGGCTTGGTCTTCTCATTGTGTCCTGGATATCCTGGATGTTTTGGGCTAGAAGCATTTTGATTTTTGCATTTTCTCTGACTATTGTGTCAATATTTTCAATGGTATCTTCTGCTCCTGGGATTCACTCTTCCATCTCTTGTATTCTGTTGGTGATGCTTGCTTTTATGACTCCTGATCTCTTTCCTAGATTTTCTATCTCCAGGATTGTTTCCCTTTGTGATTTCTTCATTGTTTCTATCTCCAATTTTACATCCTGAATGGTTTTGTTCAATTTCCTCACCTGTTTGCAAGTATTTTCCTGTAATTCTTGAAAGGATTTTTGTGTTTTTTATGTTTCTGCTTTAAGCGGTTCTACTTGTTTATCTGTGTTTTCCTTCTTCAAGGCCCTTTGTCATCATTGTTAGGTATGATGTTAAGTACAAATATTGTTTTTTTTTTTTTTCTGATGTTTTGGTATATCCACTACTTGCTGTGGTGGGAGAACTGAGTTCTGATGTTGTCTTGGTTTCTGTTGCTTAGGTTCTTGTGCTTGCCTCTTGCCATCTTGTTATCTGTGATGCTGGTTGATCTTGTTTTCTCTGGTTGGAGTTTGTCTCTCTTGTGGGCCTGTGGGTTTAGGATGAGAGTCCTCCTGGGTGCTCAGCTCTCTGTGGGCAGACTGTGAATCCTGATGGCAGTGGGCTGACTCTAGTTCTGGTTGCAGATGGAGGCTGGAAGGGTCCAGTCCCTGGCAGCACAGAGATGCCTACACCCTGAGAATTCCTGGAATTGTAGCCAGAATGTCTATTTAGAGAATATGGGCTAAGACAAATATTTACTGTCTTATGGATGGAATATTATGTAGCTGTAAGGTGACTTTATTTGTTCTGTTCTGTAGTTTAGCTTTTAAGATTTCTTTGTTGACCTTTCAGTTAGTTGCCCTCTCTGAAGAGAAGCATATGTGTTGAAATCACCCACTGTTGCTGATAGTGTCAGGAACTTGTCTGACTTCTATGTCTATTAGCAATTTCATGTTGAAATCGGGGACTCTAATGCTTAGTGCAATTATTGTTTGTTTGCAGTTATTACAACCTTGATGAATTGTTCCCTTTATTGCTATGCATAGCATTCTCTTTATCTCTTCTGACTAACTCTGGCTTGAAATCTATTTTCATATTTCTGGAGATGTGCTCTTGTGTGTCCAGGATGCCCTTGAACTTTCTATGTAGGTGAGGATGACCTTGAACTTTTTGTTCTCCTGTCTACCTAGTGCCGGGATTATGGACACACGTCATCAAGCCTGAGCAGTACTTTTGAGTGAGCCCGGTGCCTTGTGGGTACTGGACGAGCATTACTCCAGCTTCTCGAAATCCTCATCCCTAAAGTCTAGTTTTATCAGAACAGCTATGCCAGCTTGTTTTCAGCTTCTGCTCACTTGATAGATTGTTTTCTATCCCTTGACTCTGTCTACGGATATTTTTACCAAGTGAGTTGTGTTTCTTGGAGACAACAGATGGTTGGATCTTGTTTTTTTTAATCCACTCAGCCAATCTGCGTCCCTTTCTTGTTGACTCGAGGTCATTTACATTTAAAGTTATTAATAGTGGTGTTTAGATGCCGGTTTCTTTTTCCTTTCCTCCTCGTTAGTCTTAGTTTACTGGTTTGCTGTGTTGGCAGCGGTGGATTCCTTCCCAGATCTTCTTTGTTCATCTCTCCCTCTCATGAAGTTTATTCTTTCCTTGAGATGGTGAGTTTTTTTTTTTTTTTTTTTTTCCATGTCTTCTACAGTGCTCTTGGGTGTCCGTGAACTTCCTTGATGTGGGCATGTCTTGGAATGCCCTGATTTTCCCTTCTATTTTTGAAGACAGCTTTAGCAGCCTTGGTTGGCAGTTTATTTATTTTCAGTTCTTGAAATACATCATTCCTTCTTCTGCTGGCCTTTAGCATTGCTGTTACGAGACCTGGTATTGTCAGGGTATTTTGGCCTTTATAGGTAATTTGGCATTTTTTCCTGAAGAAGTTTTAATGTTTTTTCCTTGTTTGGGAGTTTTGACACCTTGACTGTATGTTGGGGGAGGCTTTTTTTCAGGTCATATTTTGGGGGAGGGGTTTCTAAATGTCTCTTGTGTTTGTATATGTATTTTTCTATGTTTGGGAAATTTTCTGCAATAATTTTATTGAATAGGTTTGTGCCTTTAGTGTTTATGTAAGCTCCTCTTTCTATAGTATGGTGATTTGAATAGGTACAGCTTCCATAGGGACTAGCACTATTAGGAGGTGTGGTTTTGTTGGAGTAGGTGTGGCCTTAATAGAAGAAGTGTGTCACTGTGGGGGCAGGTCATTGTGGGTGCAGGCTTTGAGGTCTCCAATGTTCAAGCTCCATCAAGTGAGACACAGTCTTCCCTTTGTTGCCTGTGGATCAAGATCTCTCAGCTACCTTTCTAGTGCCATGTCTTCCTGGACACTACCATGCTTCTCACCATGATGATAATGAACTAAACTGTAAACCAGCACTAATTAAGTGTTTTCCTTTGTAAGAGTTACCTTGGGTCATAGTGTCTCTTCACAGCAATAAAACCCAAACTAAGACATTTGGGTTCTTAAGTTTGGTACCTTGATCACATTCCAGAATTTTTGGATGTTGCGGTCATGCTTATTGGTAGAGGCATTTTTAAAGAAATTATAATTTACCTACTATTGGGTGTGAGGGAGTTACACAAGCATCCTGGCATACAAATGCCATGGTGGGTGTGTGGAGGTCAAAGGACAGTAGGCAGGAGTCCATTCTTATATAGGTCCTGGGAATTTAAGTCGGGTCTTTAGGTTTGCTGGCAGGGGCCTTCCCCCATTGATCCATCTTACCATCCCAAAGCCTGCTTGTTTAGCTAGTTTTGTTTATTGATGTTTGAAGAAGGCACCCATCTGCCTTGCCCTCCAACCTTAATGATCTTTCTTCTGCTTGCTCAAGTCTGTTGGTGACTCTTCTCACTGTGATTTTTTTTTAATCCATAATATTTTTATTGATTATGTGGAAATTTCTCATCATGCTCCCTGATCACACTCACTTGTGTGTCAGATCCTTAGATCCTTTCCTACCCGTGTAACCTCCCCCCTACAAAAAGAAGAAGAGGAGGAAGAGGATGAAGAAGAAGACGACCCCAAGTCTACCTTGTGTTGCCTATGTCTTCACTGTGCTTGGTCAAATTCCCAGTGGCTAACTTCTTAAAGAAAACTGAGTCTTTCCCTACCTGCACCCCCACCAGAAGCCCTTGATTGTGGAGAGCTACATTTCAGCATCCTAATCACAATTTTGAAGGGTTCTCTTTGATGGTTTCCTGTCTAGGCTTTACATTTTTGGGAGGGGGTGCTTAGTGGAGGTAGGGGTTGTTGCTAAGCCTTCTATGTCCTTCTTTCTAACTGTAAGTCTGCAGTCCTTGAAGGCACTGCAAAAGTATGTAGCATTCATAGCTTTTATAGTCAGTGGGAACACAGATCATGGTTTCTGGCAACAGCACGAACCACAAACATCCACATGGTCTTTGGCATCGGTACATGCCATGACCTCAGCATGGTCTCCGGTGGCAGTACAGACCACGGACATCAACATGACCTTTTATCGTTGCACAGACCACAGACACCAGTACAGCCTTCTGTGACAGCACAGGCCAAGGACATCAACATGGCCTCTGCACATTAATCTGGCCTCAGGTGACAGCGTGACCCACAGGCATCGACTTGACTTCAGGTGGCAGTAAAGACCACAGACATCCACATGGCCTCCAGTGCTAACATGGCCATAAACATGAACACAGCTCCCAGCTGCAGCAGGACTACAGACCTAAACATGGTTCTTAATGGCAGCATGGAACTTGAACATACATGGCCTGAGGTGGCTGCACAGGTCACCTACATCAACATGGCCATCGGTGGTAACACACAGCCTTCTCTCACACCGGTCATTGTCTTGGAGCTCTCCATCTCTCCACTGTGTAAGCACCTCTCCCTGCCCCCATCTTTCCTACCTCTTTATTGCATATTCATTTGTTGTAGTGGCACTGGAAACTACATTGTCACACAGTATCTACCTACCTACCTACCTACCTACCTACCTACCTACCTACCTATCTATCTATCTATCTATCTACCTACCTACTACCTACCTACCTATTTATTGCTTCAGGCTTTCTGGTTTCTGACGCACCATAGATACTGGACGATCACTAGGACTTGTCTCAAATATCCAGCTGTTGCCCGGAGCTAAGTGATCTTCCTGCAAGGCAGAGTGTCCTGGGATAGGTTCTTTGTGAGTTTCAGGCTGCTGCAGATCTTCCTTCCCCAGAAGCTCAGGGCTCTCTACCTTTGTGTGCATAGCCTATAGGCAGCACTGCTGCTCCTTCCCCCACTACTTCCTCCTTCTGTCTCCCAGCAGGGCAAACAGTATGGGCTGTATGGCCAGCCTCAGCAGCTTTAAGTTGGGGGCCAGCCAGGCCTAGGACTGGCCCTATTCATTGATGACATCTGGTTTCGCAGGACTAGCTCTTTCATGTGCTCCAGCAGCTTATAGATATAGTAGGGCTGGAGCAACTCAGGGCACTGGATCTGGGCCTGGATGGCTCGGCTATCAGAAAACCATGACTGTGTTTTTGGTTTGATTCATTGAGCTTTTTCATTTTCAACATTTCCATTTCCCTCCAAATCTTAAGTTCCTTATAGAATTGTCTTCTATTTTCTGGCTTTTCCTGTCCGTATTACTGTTTTTCTTACGTATCTTATTGCCTTTTTTTTCTGATATGTTGCTGATTTTCCTCTCCAGATCCTGGATTGTGTTTATTTGCTTATTTTCTATCTTCATTTACATTTTAATTATTTTTTTAACCAGAAAACTTGAGAAATCTGTAAGGATTCCACATTCCATATACATCTTGAAATCACCCAATACATATATAATACTGAATAGTTCCATGTGAAATATGGAGGCATTATAGTAGTGTGTTTTTGTTTAGCCCTCATTTTATTTATATTGGTTATACATTATTATACTATATACCATAATATACGTGTGTGTGTGTATATATAATATGTTGAGCTATTTGTTTTTGTTACAAACCTACTGGTATTGGTATATGACTTTTAAAAAGTAGTAAGACTTTTAACATGCAGTTAAGAAAAGAGTGTATGTCAGAAGCCTGTTTCTTCTCCCAGTCTCCTTTTCTCTTTCTATTCTGGTTCTTACCTGGGACATTTCCCTTCAGGCTAATCTCTACAGTTCTGCCGATAACAAGTTCTCTGAGATTGTTGTTTGAAGTATATTTTTATTTCACATCCATGCTGGAAGCATGGCTGATCTGGATAAAGAATAATCACAAGAGCTTAAATCTTGTCAGGTCCAGCCTCGACGCAGGGTCGGGGTTCTCAGCTGGAAGCAGGGGTGCCTAGCAGGTGCATAATGAACACGGGCTACTTTTCGGGGACAAACTGGTCAGCAACTTTTCAAGTGTTTGTTGCTTTCTCCTCTTTCTGTCTCTCTCTGTGTCTCTGTCTCTGTCTCTGTCTCTCTGTCTCTCTGTCTGTCTGTCTGTCTGTCTCTCTCTCGCCTGCAGCTTGAGGCTGCACACACTCACACACTCTGCATTCTCTTGTACACTCTGCTTTTCTTCTTTGCGTTTTTCTTTTCTCAAACTTCCACACTCACACATACCTCTGTTCATTCCCCTTTTACTCTCACACACACACTATACACACCTCACATAGCTCGCACACACCACATGCACTCTCCTTACACATACACACACACACACTCACACACACCTCTGTTCATTCCCCTTTCACTTTCACACACACTCTATACACACCTCACATAGCTCACACACACCACATGCACTCTCCTTTCACACACACACACACACACACACACACACACACGCATTCTACATACACACCTCACATTCCCTCTTCACATGCTCTTCTCATGCTCTCTAGCCTTTTTCTTGCCCCAGTCTTTTATTGATACCCCAAAAGCAGGTGAAAAAAAAGTCATTGTATAATCATTGCCAAATCAACTTCATAAGAATGACCACATCCCAGAAAGAATTAAGAATTACAATTGTTCCCCAAAGTTTCAAGCTTCCCATATTCCCAGGCCTATGGCCCAAATAATAATAATTGCAAACTTATCATTATTTAAACTTTAACTTTTGACTTATTACACTTCAGAGCTCAGAGCTCCAAGGTCAGCTACCTGCATTTTCCTGTGAAGCTCTAATGATGAATGACATGGGCAAAGCTGCCAGGCAGTGGCCAGAGAGAATCAAGTTAACCCTTAACTCAGTCGTTCCTCCAGCTTTCTGTTCCTGTACATTGCACACAATGACTCTCCTAAGAATCCCAGTGTTCTTAGTTTTACTAGTATATAATTTCATGCATTCTGTACTTTCTTATCCAGGAACCACTCACAAATGTTGTGCAAAACTTATTTCCTAACTTCTTTTTCTTTCTCGGAGTCTCAATGTTGACTCTAATTCATTTTCTAATAATTTCTTCACCGAGCATTAATCTGGAACTACCATTGTGCAATTATTACATTGTTTCCAAGATGAGAGCATACGGCATGCACCTGGGCCATTAGGACTGTGCTGCACTGTGCCTCTGTGCCTCAGTTTCCAATTGTTTAAGAACCATTATATCAAGGAACATCTAGTTTCACAAAATCCACCAGAGCAGAAGGAGAAAAAAATAGGAAAGTCAAATATAATAGGATAATTAGGTACACTAAGGCCAACTGAAAGTAGTCACCCACAGATGAAATCTATACATCCATTGATTGTCCAGGGCTAAGGTCAGGAGAAATGGGAACAACTTTTTTACAAAGAGTTGCCATGGGCTACTAAGATGTCTCCATCCTGGCCTACTGCTGGCAGTCCCTGTCATGGTATGCTGTCCCCAGCAACACCTGACATTCCCGCCCCAGCCATCTATGGGTGACCTGATTTCCTGTTTGCATTTTGTGGGGCTTATTGTGTTTCTTAAATTTGTAAATATTTGGACCTGCCAGCCTCTACTTGGACTGACAAGTCGGCCTGGCTGTCCCGAGCACCATGTCGCGTTCTTCTAGCGCCATGAAGAAGGTGGTTCAGCAGCTCCGGCTGGAGGCCGGGTTCAACCGCGTGAAGGTTTCCCAGGCAGCTGCAGACTCGAAACAGTTCTGTCTGCAGAATGTTCAACGTGATCTGCTGACTGGAATGTCTTCAAGTACTAATCCCCTCAGACACCAGACAGTCTGCTCCTTTTTGTAGTCATATATCTTGAGGTTTCTCAAACCACTTTTCATGAGCCAGTGAATATGGAAGAGAAGTAAGTTCGAAGTCTTTACAGAAACTTCTCTTTAACATGTGTCATAAAACACAATCTCTTACTCGTCAGTCCTTAACATCTACCTTTCTGAGTTTTCATGGATCTCTGTTTCACAAGGTTCAACTGTTTTATATACACTGGCTGAAGCATCCAATAAAGCAGCGTACAAGAAAAAAAATAACTGTAAATATCACTTTTGGAGACAGGGTGCCACTTTGTAGCCCTGGCTGTCCTGGAACTCACTATGTAGATCCGGCTAGCCTCAAACTTACTGAGATCACCCACCCACCTCTTCTTCTGAGTTCTGGGATTATAGATGTGCACCACCATGTCTAGACCGCTTTTCTGCCATTTGTGGAGAATTTTTATCCATGACTTTTTTTTATTCAAATAATTTTTCATTTTATTTCTTTCTATTTTCTGGGATTCCAGTTATATCTGGTATTACAGTGATTCATACTGCTTTTCAAGTCTCTGAGAGTCTCTCTTTGTTTTGGTTGTTTTTTTGAGATCGAGTCCTTCTTAACCCAGGCTGGCCTTAAACTTGATATGTAGCTGTCTTAGTTCCTTTTCTATTGTTATCAAGAGAAATTTAGTAACAAGACCATGTAATGGGGGGGGGGGTTGGTTACAGTTTCAGAGGGTGAGTCTTTGACCCTCATTGTAGGGAAGAGGCAGGTAGGCATGACACTGGAACAGTAGCTGGTAGCTGAGAGATTACATCTGATCCAGAGGCAGGAGGCACAGACAGACAGACAGAGACAGTCAGACAAGACAGACATTGACTTGCATGGTATTTTGAAACCTTAAAGCCCACCTTTAATAGCACACCCTCCTCCAAAAGGCCATACCCCCTAGCCCTTCCCATAGCTTTCCACTGATAAGGGATCAAGCATTAGAATCTATGTGAGCCTATGGAGGACATTCCCATTCAGAGCACCACAGTAGTGAAGGCTGGCCTTGAACTTCTGCCCCTGCTGTTCCCGCCTCCTGAGTACTGGGATTATAGACATATGCTACCATTTATGGCTCTGAAATTTTGTTTTCATTTAAATTTTTTTCTGCCTTATTTAGTTAGCTATTTTTATTGATCTGTATCAGTTCCATCTCCTAAATATACTGTTCAGACCACTGGTGAGTGTAGTCATATTCAATTTTAGAATTTCAGGCATTACTTACAGTTTCATATTTTTTGTTGAGATTTTAAATCAATTTCTTGTTTATTTTCTTCATTAATTTGTGAATTAAAATAATTACCTTAATTGAACACATTTGTGACATTGCTTATCCTCCCTCCTTTCCTGCTAATGTCTCTTTTAAATCAGTCATATTTAAAAACTACTTTTTCTAAGTATGGGTCACACTTTTTGGTTTCTTTGCATGTTGGTTGCAGTGACATTACTAAAAATGAGCATTAGAAAACATACAGACTCACTCCAGAGAGGACCAGGGGCCAGGCTCTAGCTACTGAAGACTGCAGACCACCCCCAACATGATGGCAATTTTACTTTTGAGTTTTTTTTTTTTTTTTCTGACTCTGTGATGATATATATTCAGTGGAAACTATAATTTGAATTTTGATCTTTTTCTGGATGTAGTGATGTATGGCTCCTTACATTACTCTTCCACCACATTGGGTAGAAGCAATAAGCTGTAGTGTCAATGGAGGACACCAAATGACAGCCTGCATGGTTCTCTGTTGCTGTTTGGGAGAATGGACACATCGAGTATCTTTTCAATTGTATCTGTCTGTCTGTCTGTCTGCCTGCCTGCCTGCCTGCCTGTCTATTTAATCCATCCATCTATCTATCTTTCTATCTATCTATCTCTATCTATCTATCTATCTATCTATCTATCTATCTATCTATCTATCATCTTTCTCTCACACACATAAGCCTTTAAATATAATTTGAAGATGAACAGAAAAAACTCTGGGCTTCATAGTATTGCCAATTTTAATCCCTGTGCAGCTGCCCTCACCTCCCATAGTCCTCCCTGAGTCAGCCCACCTCCATTCTTCTCACCCATGTCTTGGCAACCACTGGCTACTTCCCTATCACTGTGGCTTTTGAGTTTTATAGTTTTGCCTTTTTAAGAAGATCACGGAAGTTGAACCCTGCATCATCCAGGTTTTTGAGACCGGGTCCTTCCACTCAGCATCACACCTTTGAGCATCACACCACTGAGATTTGTCTCAGTCAGCATGGGTATCTTAGATTGTGCCTCTTTATTCCTCAGGAGCATGTTCAGTTTTCAAACAAACGAGTGCCTTTGGATAGGACATTTCCAGGTGGACTTCTCATTGGAAGCAGTTTGCCAATAGGGTGCTGTGCGTTTCTCGGTTGGTTTAGCGGTTCTGTGATTGGTTTTCTTACAAAATGATGACACTTCAGTCATTTTACTACTTTATGCTGGGATTTCCCCTAAGTAATAAAAATTAGTGGGTTTTACTTTAACTTCTACTCTCAAACCACCAGTCCACAAGGCTGTTAGCCCTTCAGTGAAGAAAGCACTGACTGTACTGTGGGGTGGTGAATTTAAGAAAGAACTTGAAGTATTATACACATGTGCAAAAACCTACAAAAGAACAAACTTGTCTTCCAAATTACTAAAAACCCAGTAAGAACAAGAGCCATGGAAAGGAGACTCAACTACACATATTAAAGGGGATGGTTAGGAACTTGGCCAATCTGGGAGGCCACAAGGATGGCATAGCCCTCTTTGTGACTGAGGCCTCCTGTCAATCAACCTTCTCAAGATGTTCAAGGGCCACAGTCACCTCCTGCACTGTGGCCCTGTGAAGCAGGGGTCCCTTATGTCATCTTCTGGGCTTTTGTGGCCATCGTTATTTTTGAATAAAGTTTTATTGATCCACAGATACTCATATGAATGCTTCTTTTCTGTAACCTCAGAGTCTAGGACTTGCAACTGAAACCTGAATCCCAAAAGGCTAAAGTATTTTTAATGGTCATCCTTACAGAAACATTGTGTTGACCCCTGCTCTAGAGGATACGTTGTAAACATCTCTTACAACAACAAAACAATTCAATTAAAGTTATATTAGTGGAATTCAGGAGCATTCAGAGTTTCGGCTGCCATCTTACTAGCTGCTTAACTGCCCTGGACTCCAAGGCCTTAATCTTGAAGAGTGGCCTCAGGAGAGACCCAGTAGTATGATTATAGCGAAAAGACTGATAACAATTGGCGAAAGCCAGCCTGCTTAGCCATTTCTGTTTTAGATCTCTGGTTCAGGGGTCTCCCCATGTCTTCATTATCTGTTGTCAGGCTCTTACATTGGCAAATGATCTAAATTTGGGTTTTCCCAGCCATTCCTTTTACCGGTCCGCAGAGCAGCAGCCATCCTCAGTGTATTTTCTTTCTTCCAGGATTTTCAGGACAAGATCCACATTCACTCCTAAGGTCTGAGCTGCTATCAACTGGACATTTGGTTACTTTGTGTCCATCAGTCCACAGCAGAACTCACTGTGTCTCATCATGATTCTCAGAAACTGCTGGGCAGGGTAGTTACAGCCTCTGTCTTTGTACTTACCTGTTAAGTCTTCTTCCTAGTTCTTGTCTGGAGAAGACAGTTTCTTTTGTTATTTGTTGAATGCCGATTCCTGGCTTTTCCTAGTTAGTGGTCTACCTGGGAATTCTCATTCAGGCATTCTGAAAAGTCACACATACAAACATAATACATACATACATACGTACATACATACATACATACATACATACATACATACATACATATAGATGTATTCTTCCTTCCTTCCTTCCTTCCTTCCTTCCAGACAGGGATTCTCTGGGTAGTCTTGGCTGTACTGGAACTCTCTCTGTAGACCAGGCTAGCTCCGAAATCAGAGCTCCTTCTGCCTCTGCCTCCTGAGTGCTGGATTAAAGGCACGAGCCACCACTGCCTGTCACACCTTACTTTAAGCCCGTTCTCCATTTTTGTTGGGACATTATTGATGCAGACAGCCTCCTGGCTCCATGTTGGTATCTCTTTGGTGAGTTTTCTCTGTTCCTCTCAAAGGCTCTGTCTCAGGTCTGCCCATACTGTTGGAGTGAAGATTTCTGATTGTATGTGGTGCTGGACTTCATCACCATTGTTTCATTACAGTTACCCACATGACTACAAATTTCCTTCACAGGAATCTGGTGCCCATGTGATCCAGCCATCTGTGGTGACTTTGTCTACACTGCTGAATCTTTACTGTTTTTATTAATTTGTGTGTTTTCCTTTGATATTCAAATGATTTATCCACTATTTCCTCCTGTTGTTGACAATCTTTTTTAATTCCCTGAAATATTCTATTGCACACAGCTTGGTAAAAAGGTGAAAAGCTCTCTTACTTTCTGTTCCTTGGGAGGTTTTTTTTTTTTTTTTGCAAATTTGGTAGAACATATCTCTAAATCATCTGAGCCTGGTGATTTTTGTTAAGTGTCGGAGGGCTTTAAGCTATTGATGTAATGTTTTAATGCTTGTAGGACATTTTAATCTTTCTATTTCCCCTTGAGTCAGTTTTGTTAGGTTGTGTTGTCCTTAGAGATGCTTACGTTTTATTTATTTTCAGGTTTATTGGCATGTTCTCCTACCTTTTAAATTTCTGTGTCACCTCTAGTAATGTTGATACAGGAATTTTTAGAGCAGCAGGATATTTCATGGCCTATTTGTACATTTCCCAAGGCTAAAAGATACCAGACACTCCCCATGGTGGAAGATCATTGTCACGTCAGTGGTAACTAAAGCTGTCTGAATATGCAAAGTAGAAGCAGGCATTATTAAAAATTATTGCAAATAATTTTTAAGAGTGAGAAAATAAGGAAAAGTGAAAGAAACCATAGAGAATGGGAGTGGTTACCAAAAGAGGAAAAGCCCCTGAACTCCATCATGTAGGGGTTTTATCGGGCTGTGGCAGAAACTGGACACAGGCTTAGGCATTCCTTATTCAGATTGGCTGACTCTCTGGGATATAGTGAGCAAAGTGGAGGGAAGGCTCACCGACTCCATGCCTGTACCCCAGCCCAACCAAGTCTGATCATGCATTATTTATATATTGCCTACCCATTAGGGCTGGTTGAGGCTTCCGCTGTCTACTTCTGACTGAGTTATTAGGTATTGATCTTGATTGTCAGTAGCTGATGCTATTACTGTCTCTGCCTTTGCAGGTTTCTTGATAGGTGTCAATTAGATTGCTCTTTTAAAAATCCTTACATGTACATGACCAGCCAGCAGTCTTACCATGACAGAGTTAACTCTGTCAAAGCCACCAATATATAGCTATAGTGTTTTTGGTTATGACCTTGTCTGTGGAATTGTCTAGGGTCTTTATCCCAAAATGGAAGCAGGTTTGTCAGAAGCCAATTTTTACTTGGAATTTAGTCTGTTATCATTGGCAGAGTTAGAAGCAAGGATATGGGGCTGGAGAGATGGCTCAGTGGTTAAGAGCACTGACTGATCTTTCAGAGGTCTTGAGTTCAATTCCCAGCAACCACATGTTGGCTCACAACCATCTGTAATGAGATCTGATGCCCTCTTCTGGTGTGTCTGAAGACAGCTAAAGTGCACTTATATATAACAGATAAATGCATCTTTAAAATAAAAGAAGCAAGGATATGTAAAAGAGTAATAAATCATATCAAGCATGCATTCCCCAGGGAGGCTCATGGAAGCTAGCCACCAGGCACACCAAATTCTCCTGGCGACTCAGGGCCTGTGTGTCTGCCTTTTGTCAGGTCTGGTTGGCTGTCTCACGCTCACTGCACTGTCTGTCATTCTTGGTGCCGGCTTCATTGCTCCAACCGTAACATCCATTCCACTGTAACCTGTGTGAGCAGCTTATACTTTTCATGATGGACCCTCTCTTTTTACTACCCACAAGGAGCTGGCTTCTGCATCAATATCTCTATTTTAATTCCCAATAAACTCTATGTATTTCTTTCTCTTTTTTTTGACTTTAGTAACTTTTAAATAATAATAATAAAAAAAAAAAAACAAAATCCTTTCTTCTCAGTCTTTGCTTTCTGTCTCATTACTTGGGTGTGTGGGCATGCAAGTCTCTCTGCTGGTATTCACCTTCAAGTCTTCTGTCCCTCACTCTTCTACCTTATTCCCTTTAGACAGGGTCTCTCACTGAACTGGGAGGTGGGTTGTAGGCCCAGTGATCTTCCTGTCTTTACTAAGTTGTTCACAGCTGGGTTTTTACATGGTTGCCAGGAGTTTGACCCCAGGTTCTTCTTCTTGCACACAAGAGATCTTACCTATGGAGTTGCCCAATCTTCTCCCTCTTTGATGATTTCTGCCCCTTTCAGTGATCATACTGTAAAATCGATACAATGGGTGAGATCATTTCTCCCAGTATTTCCCTTAGTCTTCCTATCCTAGTTATGAACAGAGGGGCCAGTTTACTGCAGGCATCTTAGGTCTTCGGTTCACGGCTGTAATAGAGCTCTAGGAAAATTGCTTGGTGTTTTACATCATGGATTTTTACTTGACAACTATAAGGTATGATTATCCTTTAGAAAGCACTGGTAGAGTAATTTTGCTGCTTTTTCTCCAGAAGTTGATTTTGAGAAGTTTACAGAAGCATTGCAAAGACAGTTAGAGAGGTCTTCTGTGCCTCCAGATACAGGCCCTTCCTACTATCTGTATTTGTGTAATCATAGTATGGTGTTTAAGATGAAGAAATCTCCCTTGGTTGATATTCTATCAGTTTCTGTTTTCTCTTCTGGGATCAAGAGAACACCCAGCACCTGCAACCCCTGCCAGCCCTCCCGAGCCTCCTCTACAGTATTGTTTCCTGTTGTATTTTGTCAGCTGGACTTTGGAGGAGGACTGGCCAGTGGTGAGAATAGATTCTCCAGTTCAGTTTCAGTGAGACAGATGTGTGTGTGTGTGTGTGTGTGTGTGTGTGTGTGTATGTGTGTAAACAAAGGCTAATTTGGCTACATCCCTTTGGGAGGTATGTAGGGACTATTGGGGTGAGCACATATTATTGACCCAGGCCAGGGTACTAGGGCTGCCTCATTTGCATAAGGAAGAATTCCAGGTCTGCTGGACGTGACCTCCTAAGAGCAAAGGAAGTTTAACCAGGCTACCAGAGTGTGTGACCTCCTCTGGTGGGGCAAAGGCATAGGGCTATGTGCGTTGGGATATGCAGGCCCAGGGAGGCAGGGACTGATCATATGCCTGCCAATCTCAGGATGAGATTTTTGGGACTTGGATGTGCCTTGATCCCATTCTCACTCTAGGCTTCCCTTGGATCCCTGGCCTCACCTTTTCTGACGATTAGACAGGGTTGTGGGTTGGGAGATGTGGAGAAACCTTGTCACATGTTGGAGCCTATGGTGCTGACACCGATCTATGCCTGAGTTAAGGGATGGATGGGGAAAGAGACATTAATCCTTTTCTGTCATTGTGACAGAACACTGTGAAAATGCCTTGAAGGGAGGAAAGGTTTATTTTAGCTCACAATTTCATGGTTATCTGGCTCCATTGCTTTAGCCTCAGATGAAACAGACTGTCAGGATGCAGGGAGGATAGTGGAGGCCAGATTGTATTGATCAGGTGATCTTGTGCTACTCACAACGACAGACAGCCTGGAAGTGGAAAGAGAGGGATAGGAAGGGGCCAGGAGCAAACAGACACTTACTTCCAGAGGACCCTTCCCATCATCCCCTTCTTCCATTCAAGTCCCACCTCCTAGTGTTGTCTTACTGTGAATCAATAATTATTATGTCAGAGTTTCCATGATCTAGTAACCTCTCAACAGCTGGAACAACCAGCTGTGCAGCAAACCTTCCACACCAGGCTTTATGGGAGACGCATAAGGCGGCCATGTTTTTTGCCACATCAGGGTTACCACCTTCTCACACTTACTTGTTATGATCTTTTATTTCTAAAGCCGTTTTTACACATTTGTCTATGCATGTATGCATGCATGCGTGTATGTACACATGTTCATGTGCTTGGGTAGAGGGGAGGGGTGCTTAGGCTTGAGCCACAGTACGGATGCAGAAGTCAGAAGACTACTCAGCTAATGTACCTATTTACACGGATGTATCACTGACATATTTACAAGGTACAGGGTGATTCCTTGAGATGGGATGCGATCAAGTCTGGGTAACTAATCCCTGTAAAAATCTGCCTTTTCGTATTGGGAACTGTCTATCGAGCTACTCGCTTGTTTACAGAACATACAGCTGGAAACGGTACCTACCTTCTTATACATGCTCTTGTGGTTTCTCTTAAGATAGTTTTTTGTTTCAGTATAAATTTAGATCTTATAAAACTTGCCTAAACTAAGGGTAAACATTAGAGAGAGGGGGCTACGTAACTATCACCCACACCCAGTGTCAGGACACCCCTGTTACCAGTGGGTATTGTGCACCTGCCATTTGTCGCCCGTCTCAGCCCTAGGCAGTAGCTGAGTTGCCTCCTGCCCTTCCAGTTAGCATGTACCAGGTGCTGTTCCAATCGTGTTTTCAATTAGCGCAGTGTCTTGGAGCTCGTGCAAATCATGGCTTATGTTTCCCTTTATTGCCACACAATCCTGCCTTATGAATATGGTCTCCTTTGCTTTCAAATTTATTGGCTGATGAGTTGTTTCCCTTTTACTACTGTGAATAGGGCGGCCATAAACATTCTCTTTCTGGTTCGCATGGCAGCATTTTTCTTCCTCTTGGGTAGGCTCCTAGGAGAACAATTGCTGGGTCATTTGGCAAGATTGTGTCCTAACATTTAAAGGAACTGCCAAACGGCCGTGCAGTCTGGCTGCACCACTGAACACTCCCATCAACCACACACGAGGGTTCCGATTTCCGCACATTCTTCTCGCCCCTCCCTATTGCCCATCCTTTTGGTTCTAGCTGTCCTAGCCCAGGGTGGCATTTCATTACAGGCTTAACTTTCGTTTCTTAAATTATGAGTGATGTTAGCTGGTTTCCATCCATAGTTATGTGAATGTCTTCTTTAAAGAAAGGTTTGTTCAAGTCTTTTGTGCAAATTTAATGTGGATATTTATTTTGTTTTTATTGAATTATAAGAGTTCTTTATTCTGGTTCTCAGTAAGTGTTTTTTAAAAAATGAGAAATGTGATTTGTAAACATTTCTGATGACAGTCTTTGCCTGGCCTTTTGTTTTTCTTAATAGTCTTTTGAAGCAAAACAATTTAAAAATTCTGATGAAGTTGGAGTTGCCAGTTATTGGCGTTTTTGTTGCTGAATCTTATGAACTTCTCACCAACTCAAGGTTGCAAAGACTTTCCCCCCCCTATTTTCCTTGTTAAAAGCTTTAAAAGTTGGCCTCTTATCTTTATATCTGTGATCCGTTTTGAATTTGTTTTATATAAACGATGTAAGAAAAGATTCCGATTTCAGCTGAACACAAACAAACGAGCAAGCAAGCAATTAATATACTTTAAAAGTGACACTTCTTTTTGGCGGGCTCAACACATGGCTTAGCGTCCTGAGCCATGTCTTTGGCTTCCAGTACATGAAATCGGGGATGCTACATTTTAAGCATCTAGAAACATACTGAGGCAAAATGCAGTTTTTCTGTGCGGTTTGCACTGAGATCTAAGTTTTCTTCTATCGCTGTGATAGAGCAACTTTGAGAGAGAAGATTTATTTCATGCTATGCTTCCAGGTAACTTAGGAAGTCAAGGCAGCAGGAACTGAAGCTTGGGTGGGTGGGTGGTGCTGCTTACTGGTTTGCCTCCCATGGTCTGCTCTGCCTGTTTGCTTAGAGCACCCAGGATCTCCTGCCCAGGCGTAACACCACCCACAGTGGACTGGGCCCTCCCCCATCAATCATTACTCAAGAGAATGCCCATGGACATGCTTACAGGCCAACCTAATGCAAGCAGTTCCTCAACTTAGAGTCTGTCTTTCAAGTAACTCTAGTTTCTAACAAACTGGCAAAAATGTAGCTAGTACAGTGTGATTATGGTACTGCATGAATTTGGTCCATGAACCAACATGATTGCATGCCTTAGTTTGTTTCGACTTTCACAGAATTTAATTTTACCTAGTTTTGGCGGTACAAAGTCCAGGTAGCTGGTGTCAGCAGATCTGTCCTCTCTTGAGGCCTCTCCGTGGTTAGCATGCAGCCGCTTTCTCAATGTGTGTAGCTTGGCTGCACTTTCCTTGGTCATATTTTTTTCTTATATGGACAGCAGCCATATTGGACAAGGGCAAAGCCTAATAGCCTTATATGAACCCCACTCTATCTTTATAAAGCATTTTATCTAAATACAGTCATGCTGAAGGGTTTGGAATGTCAGGGGACACAAGTCAGCCCATAGATCACATTGTTGCTAAGCCAGAGGCCACGGCTCACATGAGGACTTACCCTTAGTATTGGGCATTCTGTATATCTAGACAAATGTTTAGTGGTATATAGTATATAGGGTAGCCCAGGTCTTGAGTAGCCACGGTGCTCCAACCATCTTTTCATCACCTCTGCAGACTAGCCTTTTTCAGAATACCTGGCAACTGTAATCAGAACGCTTGCCTGTTTATAGGAGCATCTTCCTCTATGAGTAACAGGCCTCCAGCAAGTGTGTGTGCCAAATCATCGCACTGTTATTCATGGCAATAAATAAATAAATTCTCTCCCCACATAATTGGTGTTAACCTGTGTTGGTAGACAGAGAAGAGTTGATTTCTGGGTCTGCGAGATGGCTCAGTGGGTAAAAGCACTTGCTGCCATGCCTGTTGGACCGAGATCTAGCCCCATAACCCATGTGATGGAGGAGAACTGAGTCCTACAAGTAGTTCTTTGAGTTTTACACACGTGCGTGCATCATTCTTATGTGTTCTCTCTCTCTCTCTCTCTCATATTGATCTGTAGTTCTTTGCAGCTCTTTTCCTTTCCAAGCATGGCTGGCTGTCCAGGGAACTTTTCGTTTCACTTAACATTTAGAGTAACTTATCAATGGCTACCAAAAACATGCCGGGGGGGGGGGCGGTTGCTGGGGCTAGCTTTGAACTTACAGAATGATCTCAGGAAGAATAATGGGTGGGGGGAGGGGCTTTTGAGCCTTCCGATTCATCAACACAATCTTTCTCATTTATCTAGATCTCTAGTTTTCCCCCAGTGCTTTTCACTTTCATCTTCAAGACCCGGACTTTTTTTTTTTTTTTTTTTTTTTTTTTTATGTTCAGTATGTTCCTAAGTATTTTCTTCTCTTTAATTCTCTGGTGGACGGAGTTGTATCTCTATTTCAACTTAAACCTTCTCAATTCCAGAAGATTTCATACTAGGGTGACATTGTTCTCGGCAACCACAGAAACCAAAGCTGGAAATTTCCAAACAGACTTTTAATCTTTTCAAGCATGTTGAAGGAGAAATGCCAACTATCTCTACAATGACTGCCTTAATTGAACGGAGTTTCCTTGTTGGATATGGCATGAAAGAGTCATTTCATGTCACCACAGACTCTTTTGCTTGGCACTTTGGGTTTTGCTTAGCTGAATGGTTTATCTAGTCTCGGTGGGTTTTCTATGTGAACGTGGTGACCTGTGTGTTGGGTAACCGCTTGGGCTAGAGGTAGGCTGGGACTAGCAGGGCTCTGAGTCACATTTCTTTCATGGTAACAGGTTGGTCTACACTTGGATTTATGATAGAGGTAGGTATGTGAGAATTTGAGGCACACTGGACTCCGTTAGTGTATCATCTACCACTTTGCCCTATTCTGTTGCTAAAGTGATCACAGGTCAGCCTAGACTGGATGGAAGAACAGACCCCATTTCTTGACAGAAATAGCTTTAACACCACACACAAAGTTGTGTGGACACAGGGAGGGAATCGCTGTGGCCATGGGAACAATGTTGCATAGCATTGTGTATCGGGCAATTCAGCCCGTCTACTCAGAACCGAATCTTTCCTTTTCAGGGAAGAATGGGAAGCCATCCCCAGGTGTGGGAAGTTACTCATGTTTCTGAATCTTGACAGGGGGAGAGATGACAGTCACGGGGATGCTAATTTTGGTGACAGGACAGTTAACATGGAAGGAAGAAGGAAGCGGAGAGGGTGCAAAATCTGAACCCCCCTGCTCTGATGCAGCTGCTGTTCTTGAGTTTTGGAGGGCCCCAGACTTTAACTGAACTGGACACCACTAGCCTCTGTTGAATCCCATTGGTCTCTCTGCCTGCACTGTGGACCAGCTTCGCCTGTGCAGGGAGAACCTTGATGTTACGTAGACAAACCTTCTTGGCTCTAAGGGTCTCACTGGGAGGAGAGGTCTGCTGGGTCCATGGGGCTTTGGTTATGCTCAGTCTCCCAGGCTAAGCACCCACGACGCAGCCCACTTTCTGTGCCTGGAGCAATTAATTGTGTGGGTCTTTGAGGAAAATACTCAGGTCCACTAGAGACCTGGTGTTTTGGCGTGATCCGGTATCTTACCATTATTTGTTCAGTTTGTGAAGTTAATTCTGCCCCCAGGTGGTATTAGTGACCTCAGCTAGACCCCAGGTCTGGGTGAGTCGCCATCCAACCTGGGGGACAGCATGTATTTCTTGCTTTCCCAAAGGCAGCCTCTGTGGTGATGGTACCGGTGCATGCTATCTGCTGCCTGTCTTCGACACCGTGTTTGTGAGGAGGAAGAACCGTTGCCAAGGCCTGGGGACAGCCATGCTGAGGGACTTTTGTGACACCTTTCAAGGAGATGAAGCCCTGGGTATCAGTTGTCCGATATCTCCTGCAATGTACAAAGGTAACCCCCACCTTGTGTCCTCTGTGAGCATTTGAGCCATGATGACCACTATCACATGTGGACCGAGGCCGCGTGGAAGCAGAAGAAACATCTGGGCAGATGTAGCCTGAGGCTTCTCCTTCCCACAGCCCCAGCATAACCACAGACTTCGAGTTCAGTTTGCAAAGAGGACCTTCCTGAGCCTGAGAAATAATTTCACTTTAAAAAAATGCAGATGGTCCCTGACTCAGCACTCTGTCCCTTAGGATTCTTCAGTTTTCAAGTAGTGTGAGTACATACACACCCAGAAGAGACCATATTCACATTCAGAGTTTTGGTGTTGTCTTAGGGTTTTATTGCTGTAAAGAGACATCGTGACCGAGGCAACTCTTATAAAGGCAAACATTTCATCGGGGCTGGCTTACAGTTTCAGAGGTTCAGTCCCTTCTCATCACGGCAGGAAGCATGGCGGCATGCAGGCAGGCTTGGAGCTTGAGGAGCCAAGAGTTCTACATCTTGATCCACAGGAGGAGACTGTCTCTTTTGCACTGGGCAGAGCCTGAGCACTAGGAGCCTCAAAGCCCGCCTATACAGTGACACACTTCCTCCGATAAAGCCACACCTAATAGTGCCACTTCCCACAGGCCAAGCATATTCGAACCACCACAGATGTTTTCCTAGGCTTGTGATATGCGCTCTCACACAGTCTGGAGAATGGCAAAAGCCAGGATTCTGTGGTATTTTTGTCTTTACCGTGGCTTTGGATACAAATATTCACATTAGGTGGGTTTGTCCTGCAGTGGGCTCTGTTCTGTGTATTTTTCTTTTTCTTTTAAAAAGTGTTCAGAAAATGTGTGTGTGTGTGTGCGCGTGCACATTTGTATATGTGTTATATGTAAGTGTGTATATGTTTGCATGCATGTTTGTGTATGTGCTGGTGTTTATATATGTGTGTGCATTTATGTGTATATATGTGTGTTGATATATATATATATATGTATATGTATGTATATATGTATATATGTGAATGTATGTGTGCAGGGGTGCATGCTCACATGCAGTCCCTCACATGCCATGGTGCTCAGGTAGGGGTCAGAGGGCAATTAATTCCTTCTCCTGTGCATTTGAACTTAGATCATCAGGCTTGTGCAGCAAGTGCTTTTCCTAGCTGAGTCATCTGGGCAGCCTCTAGCATGTTCAAGAGAGACGGTGCTGCCATTCATCACGTGTAAACAGCTGGTGTGGGTGTAACCTCACCATAAGTTGACGAACAAATTAATCAGAAATAAATATCTGAGGGACACATGGAATCCAGGGAGCTGTGTCAGGGCCTTGTAGTGACTTTTTTTTCCTTTAATTTGAAACCAATATGGCTGGCAGTTCGACTAACCTGGGGTCACACATTCTGATGCACAGCCCCAGTTTTCTAAGACTTCTACCGTTGGAGCTGGCTTTCTCTGAAGAGAAGTTTAGGCTGGTCAAGCTAGGAGGGCCCGGCATGCTACGCTCAGTGTCGCAAGGTCCCACCTGTCAGACAGCACTGCCTCTAGACCAACAAACTTCCACAGCGCTTTTGCCTAGAGCTGCAAGTGGTCTGCTTGGTGATATCTTCACCGTCACCTGCAGGACTGGAAGTAGCTTCCCATTTCCCTGGTGTTGGGGTTGCTGCCGTGTGAAGATGCTTATCCAGGAAGTGTGAATAGTCTACCAGCCTTTAAAAAACTACTCAGAGTTTCTCAGCCTGTGGGTGGTGGCTCCTTTCACAGGGGGAAGACATAGATATTTACATTATGATTCATAATAATGACAAAATCACAGTTATAGAGTACCAAATGAAAAGAATTTTATGACTGGGGGCTACCACAACAATGAGGAACCATATTAAAAAGTTGTGGCATTAGGAAGGTGAGAATCACCACTGTTGAGAAGCGGAATTTAAAGAATGAATGTTTACATAAACATGCACCGGGTTTATTAGAAGGGCTAACAGGTGGTGGTCCAGCTAATCCAACAATGGTTTTCTACCTGCTGAAGACCTGATAATTCAGTAGTTGTTAGTCCATGAGGCTGGATGTCTCGTTTGGTCCTCAGTGGACACTGGAATCCCAGAGAAGTCGGATCTAATGCCAGAGAAGGAATGGGCTTGCCAGTGAGGGCAAACGAGTAAGGAGGGCTTCCCTTTCCATGTCTTTAGAAAGGCTGGTGTGGTGCAGAGTAAAGGTGGACCTTCCCACCATAGAGATCTGGATCAGAAGAGGGTCTTCCCGCTTCACATGACTGAATTAAGGCGTCTCATGGCAGGTGTGCCCAGCCATTTGTGTTCCAGCAAATTCCAGGTGTAGTCGAGCCCATAGCCAAGAATAGCCATCAAAGGTTCTCTTTTACAGAGAGAGACCCTGGGGATCACCGGGAAGGCACACAGGAAAGCCAGGGGAGGCCTCGGACAATCCAGCCCAAGGTATCTCTACCGGGCCTTCAGAGCCTCAAGAAATGTGCGTGGCGCTAACAGCACCATGAGGAGTCTGATTCCAGAATTCAAACTATGGCTTGAAAATGTTTTAAAAAGACTCTCGTACTAATCACACACAGGCCCTTCTGTGTTGTTGTAACTATTGAAAAGGGAAAAGGTTATCTCTTTATCGCTCCCCCCCCACCCCGTGGTCTCACTCAGAGGACGCCGCTTCTAGTATGGAGCTGGCACACAGACTTTGTCACTCGGTCCAAGCTGGACTCCCCCCCGCCCCGCGCCCTCTCCCCTTCCCGGTCTCACTCTGTCTGCATGACTGCCTCCAACCCCATTAAAATTACTGCCCTGCCCAGCACAAAAAGGACTCTAAGGCCCAATAGCTTTTCACACAGGTTTATATATCAAACTCTCGATCCACAAACCCTCTACACAATAAGATTACAGTGAATAGACAAAGATACAAACTGCCCTTCTAGATGAGATAAAAGACCTATACAATCCTTAAATGTTTATAGCTACTTAATGCCAGTTAAGCCCACCTGGATCTAATTCATCCTTCCCGATCTCTGTCTTGGAGCTTCTCTCTCTGTCCTCCTCTGTCCTCTACCCTCTGACCCTCTCTCTATCCACCTCCCTTCCCCTGCCTAATCACCACCTTTATTTTACTAATTAAAATGGGAAGGTTCTGATGAAGTCCTGATTACGTTACTACGCAGCACTTCTTGGGGAAAAGTGGAGGTAGCATTAAAATATGAACGGTTGGAGGACCATCTACACTTCTGTGTCTGTCCTGTTCTAAGCATCTCAGTCTAACTGCTATTAATGCTGTGTATCTATGCTGCGTAGCATCTCTGATGCATTGTGTGCTGAAAGGCGAGACAATGGAACAGCCACAGGGGGATTGATTGCACAGTGCCTGGCATTTTATGTAAATGTAGCATCTTTGGATTTGGTGTGTTCAGAGGTCTTCAATACCCATGGATACTAAGGGATGGGACCTTCATAGCTGCAGCCCTGGGAACTCACTGCAGGATGGATGGAAGTAGAAGCAGGGGATGAACAGGGATGATTCTGTACTCGTGGGGAGTTGGTGAGAAGGGTTCAGGCACAGCAGAGCTGGGGCAGTGAGGAGTGGAGGGTAGTCACAGGAGGGCCACTCGCAGGGACTCAGAAAGAGCTGGCTGGCTGAACCACTTTTGGTGGGCAGGAGTCTGACTCATGGTTTGCCTCTCCCTCTCAGTCCTCAGGCAGTTCCTGTTGACCTGTCCAGGCGAGAGAGGGCGCTTGTGGGAGGTGCAGCCACCAGGGGCCTGGGGCCAGCGTGTTAACATCTGGCTCAAGGTTTATCTTCAGGAGTGGAGACTTCAAGATGGTGAGTGGGACAGACATCTGTTTAGGGGTCTAGTCACTGTAACGTTCATAGCTGCACCAGATGGGGACAGTTTCACTCCCATTGGCTGGGTCTGATTCTTGTAGATGTTACTGCTCTTGAGTATGTAACAGAGGAGAGAACTGAGGAGAGACTGAGGCCCAACCGGGGTACTCTTTGTCTGTTTCTCTCTTATGACCACCTCATTTGCATGGCTGCAAAAGATGTTCCTCGGTTTAAGACCTGGAAGCTAATGGTTTCCCTTTTCCCAAGTAGACTAGATAGATCCCTGAAACATTTTTGCATGAGCTCCTTTCTTTTCCTTTCTGTGTGGCTGAGGATCAGGTGCAAATGCTATTTTGAGGGAGTAACACATACACTAGGTTGGGAATTCAAGAGGTTTGCTACCATAAGCCAGCCTGTCTCTCTCCTGTGCAGGGTATGCTGAATGGTGACGTGTGGACGTGTGTGTGCATTGCATGTTTGTGAGGAGGCTCCAGGTTGAGATTGAGCTGTCTTTCTTTGTTGTTGTCCATTTTATTATTATTATTATTTTGTTGTTGTTTTGTTTTTGAGACAAGGTCTCTGAATGAATCTGGTACTGATTCAGCTGAAATAGCTGGCTAGTGAGCTCCAGAGATGTCCCTCCCCCTTGCTGGAGTTATAGAAGTAATCCACTGGGTATGACTTTTACTTGGGTGCTGAGGATTCGAACTCAGACCCTCATGCTTCTACAGCAGGCCCTTTGCTGGCTGAGCCATCTCATTCCAGCTCTTCTTCTCTTCCTCCTCCTCCCCTTTTCTTCTTTGTTGTATGAATTTCATATATGTACACGATGGTTTATGATTATCTCCATCCTTCCTAATTTTACGTTCCTCTTTTTAAAATTGTTAAAAAATTAAAAAAAAAAATCTCTCATTGAATCCAATTAGTGCTCTCTAGTGTATGTGTGTGGGGGTGGGGTCAACCACTGGAGCCTGGGCAGTCTACAAGTGGCCACGGCCCAAAGAAAAGTAACCATCCCTCCCCAGGCCCCACCACTGACCACCTATAGCTTCTCAGCGAAAGGTGGGGCCTTGCCAGCACCTCTGTCATCCTGACCTTGTGAGGTCAGCACTGTGGCTGTGAGCTCATGAGCTATCTTCATCCTTTTAAGGGTAGGATGCTAACATGCCCCACAGATGCACTGTTCATCTGCTGTTGACCCTCAGATCTGGTGGTTCCAGACAATGCCCTGGCTTGTTTGGATAGAGGGATCTTCCAAGGGAGCAAGGCAGGGCTTTAATGACAGGTTCTGCAGGGGAGGCAGAAGCTTCAGATGGCCAGAGGGGAAGAAAGACACGCTTGCTCCAGGATTGACAGGTGGCTTTCTGACTCCTGTGGATAGGCAAAAGTTTTCACATCTGCACAGGTTCCATGTAAGGGGCTGGGTGGGGCTTAGGTATCCAGACATTCCAGCCGCAGGACCTTGGAGATGAGTGTCCGGAGTTTAAGTTAAGGCACTAAGTTAAAGCAGGAGCTTTTCTTCCCTTCCGGGATGTGGGTACCCATCACATTCACCTGGATGCTTCTGCAGAAGCTGGTGGCTCATTAGGGACGGATAGGCCAGGGTATAAGCTGCCTTGCTACGTGGGTGACTGCCTTAACTCAGGTAGTGACAGGCAAGTGCCTTAGACCTTATTGATGATAATAGTGTTAGGTCTTGACTTAATGGGACCCTTCAGCTGTAAGGCTTAATGGGTCCTTACAGATATTAATGAGGAGAAAGAGTGCCAGGGAAGGAGACTGGCAGAGCCGGGACTGTGATCCTAATGATGCAGCTAAATGACTTGCCCTGTGGCACTGTGTTAGGAGGGAAGAGAAGCCAGCCTGTGCCCCTGGGCATGGGGCTGGCCATCCGAATAGTTTTATAGCAGAGCTTCACAAATGAGCGTCCAGCTTTGTGCTTGGACATACACAGCCAGCCATTCTTTGGCTGGGAGTGGAAGAAGCAAATGCATCTTGGAATGTGAAAATTGCCTGACCAGAGGGGCTGGGCGGGGAGGAGGCTGTTTTGGCCTAATTGGGGAGACGACTTCCTCCTGGAGAATTCCGCTGGGGTTTATTTTCAAGGGTTGGGAGCCTGTGTGGTCTGGTGAGAGGAAGCTGGTCTGGAAATCAGATGCTAAGTCACTCTGAGAGTCACCAACTCCTACTCTCAAATAGCAAATGAGGGGACCTTCACAGAGAATGTTCCAGAAGTCCTTTGCAGGAAGAAGAGTCATTCTTATAATTAGCCTATAATTAGATTACTCAGATTCTGAGGGAAAAAAAAATTAAAAGGCTCTTTTCATTCTTGAAATCCTGGCTTGTTTACAGTGTCATCCTCAAAGCTCCCAAGCAGGGCAGTGCAGTGGGTAGCCTTTGGTCACCTCATTGATGTCTGCAGGGTTTCCCCAGCTGGTAAGCAGGGGCTATGAGACATAGTCAGACCTCGGCACTGATGCTGGGCACGTTTCTAATCAGCTTCCCTCTTGGTGGAGATCAGCAAGTGTAAGCTGACTAGAATTTCTCATAGGCCTTGCAAATTCCAGAAGGTTCTCTACCTTGGGCATCTTACCATGCCGCTTAATTTTAATCTTCAGTTAGCCAGAGATCCCCAGAGTTCCTTTTAAAACTATTTTTGAATATATTTTCTGTATTCTGACTGGCTCCTGCACTTCTGTTCTTCTAGAGCAGCGGCTCTCAACCTTCCTAACGCTGTGGGCCTTTAATCCAGTTCCTCACGTTGTGCTGACCCCGGACCACAAAGTTATTCTTGTTGCTGCTTCCTAACTGTAACTTTGCTCCTTTTATGAATCATCATGTAGGGCTGGAGAGATGGCTCAGTGGTTAAGAGCACTGACTGCTCTTCCAGAGGTCTTGAGTTCAAATCCCAGCGACCACATGGTAGCTCACAACCATCTGTAATGGGATCTGGTGCCCTCTTCTGGTGTGTCTGAAGACAGCAACAGTGTACTCATGTACATAAAGAAATCCAATATGAATCATAATGTAGATAAGCTCATGAACTGTCAGGCTGAGACATGCTGTTCTACAGGGTCTCTCTCACTTTGCTCCTGGGGAAATGAAACCAGAACCCCTCCCCCCAACCCCTTATGGCTTTTGAGTTTGGAGAAGTTGTGAACACATGCATTTCAAAGGGAGAGTCTCTGGGCTCCACGCAAATGCTTGAGAACGTGTGTGTGAAATGGTTTCATTTGTGGGCTGGGTCTTTTTAAAGTTTGCATAGCCCTGGCTGCTGATAACATCTGTGGCTTATAATGACCCTGGAAATTGTTAGATTTTTTTTTTTTTTTTTTTTGGACCCTTTAAGAGAGGAGTGTGTGGGAAATGCCTCCCCCACCCCCACTCGGTTACATGGGAAACCTTTGAAACTTGACCGATAGTATTGTAATTCCCTCTGATGTGATTTTCTAGTCAGTCCGCACATGCCTAACATCTCTTCACTGGAGGGGATGAAATCGGATATGTCAACAAGAAAATGTTCTTTTGCAAGGAAAAAGAAATGTTGCTGGAGGTGGGGAAATCCAAGAAGTTCTTCCTTTTAAAGTTTCACAATTTAATTTTCTTTCTCTAGATGAATTTATCATGTTCACTTTGTCATCCAAACCAACCCCCCCTTCCCCAGATGTAGATCCTTTGAGATGGAGAGGAAGCCCTCCCTGCTTTTCTAAAGTCAGAGGGCCAGCAAACTGGAGTCCGAATCTTGTTGCAGCTTGTTCTCATTAGCTGTACATTACATGGTACAGCAGCAACAGCAATTTTACGGCCATCCAGTATGCCTGGGAACGTGGCGAGCCTAAATAACCTGCTTAAGTTTGCTGCGAGACTTTTTTTTTTTTTGTTGAGCGCTGTTTTGGGCAGGTTTTATGGCTCCCCCTAGTGGCCATCATTATGCACTGCAGTCCTGAAACGGAGCAGGCTCTAGTTCCCCAGATATGTATGTATGTATCTTTCCAATCCGTGTATTAAAAGTTGTGGGACATTAATTGGTTAGGAATGAAATGCAAGTAACTATTTAATTTTTGTTATCCCGAGTTATCTCACTGCACACAGAAATATAAGGAATAATGAGAACTTGAGGATGTAGTCATCTACACCATCTATCCACCCATTATTTCTGATTATTTCATTTGGTAACAGTTTACAGTGCAGACAGGCACTTTCTTAGGTATTGGAGAGTAGGCAGACAAGGCTCATGAGGGCTCTGCATTCAGTTATGAGCTAGTAAGTCCACGGGCAGTTACTCCCGTATGCTGTAAAAAGTCTGTTAGAGAAAGTGTGCTGAAGGCATTCTAAGTGCTCAGAATTATTATTATTTTTTTTTGCCAAACCAAATTTTTATTAAATCATGCAGATATAGAACACATTTATACATTTACTTATATAGCTAACACCCGAGGGATATAGATGACCTTTGAACTTTTGGTCCTTCTACTTCTCCAAGGTCCAGGATTCCAGGGGGGCACCACACCACATGGAGACCGAGGCCAGAGTGTGGTGCAGGCTGAGCACCCTCCTCGATGAGCTACATCCCCGCCAGTGAGCCACCTCCCTTGCTACACTCCCCCCCCCTCCCCCGGCACCTTGCAGCTGTCCTCAGAGGAGAGCAGTGTAGCAAAGATCAAAGTGGAAAATGGAGTAGAGGGCCTCAGCATCAACGTGCAGGGAGGGGTTCGCTTATCCTGTTCTTTTGTTTTAGGGAGTGCTGTGCACCCTAAGTGCTCTGAAGAGGATATGAATACTCCCAGGCAGACTTCTGAGGATGATGGACCCACACACTTCAATCATGGACAAAGCCACGGGTACAGTAGCAATGCGTCATCCCACAGTCTTTCTCTCTCCTCCGAGATCAGCTCGCCTCTTTTTAGTGACTGCCTGGCAGCTCCCAGCTCCTTGAACACTGGGCTCCTCTCTGGCAGTGGGCCATGCTGATGTTAAGGATAGAGGGAATGGAGTAAGAAGAGACCTTTATAATTAGATTATTTTCTCTCAGACAAGCACTCATGAAGTCAGAAGGGAACTAGGAGCCTGACCCTAGTATCCTTAGGGAATTAGTAAAAAAAAAAAAAAATCTGAATTTCAAATCTGGCCACAGACCGGCATCTTTCACGTAGAACAAAAGCAAAGCAAGTCCACCTTGCTCTTTCTCCACCGCCTCCCCAAGACAATGAAGAAGTGTTTGCATCCTTCAGAATGACTGGAGGGGAAATAGGTAACCAAGTCTATCTCAGTATCTTGATGCTCAGTATTTGATAAGGTTTGGTGTTTTCCCTGAAGCCAGCACACTGGGTGATTGTCCTGAAATCCTTAGAGTCAACTCTAGAACCTAACTCTCAAACGTGCGGAGCAACATGGCTCATCCTGTTAAGCCAGTGATTTCTGGGGCAGAAGAGTCCACAGAGGCAGAAGATCTTCCAAGTCTTGGGTCATCTTTGAAAGTTGGCCCTTTTTTTTTTGGTCACTGAGTTTTAAAATTTCCTTTTAGAGGAAGCAGCTGAATTCTGGAGTATTTGAGGGTCTGTCTGTCTGTCTCTCTGTCTGTCTGTCTCTCTGTCTCTCTCTCTCTCTCTCTCTCTCTCTCTCTCTCTCTCTCTGTGTGTGTGTGTGTGTGTGTGTGTGTGTCTGCATACTCAAAGGCAGAATGCCAACTTAAAAATATATTGGCATATATTAATCATACTCAGTGAGTTCTACTGTGACACTTCCCACTTGTATATAATATGTTTTGACTGTAGTCACTGCCCCGTTACCCTCTATTTTCCTCCTCCCCCTTCCACTGAACCCCTTTCTTCTCCTAACTCTTCCTCCTTACACCTTCATGCTACACCACTGAAGAAAATGTCCCCCCCCCCTTCAACCAGGAACTGCCTATGAGTCCCCAGGGAGGGGTAGGGCCTCCTGAGCCCAGCCTGCTTCTGTCATAGGATGTCAGGAGCCCAGGCTTCTGTAGGTCTTGTGCTTGTGCTCAGAGCTGCTGAACTCAGTGCAAAGGCCAGAGAAGTATATGTATATGTATATGTATATGTATATGTATATGTATATGTATATGTATATACGTATTTGTTTTTCTCAAGACAGAGTCTCTCTTGTGTAGACCAGGTTGGCCTTGAACTCATAGAGATCCACCTGCTTCTGCCTCCCTAGAGCAGGGACTAAAAGTGTGTACTGCTGCCTTTGGCTACTCTGTGGTATTTT
This sequence comes from Micromys minutus, assembly GCF_963924665.1. NCBI lineage: Eukaryota > Metazoa > Chordata > Mammalia > Rodentia > Muridae > Micromys > Micromys minutus. The sequence goes on from NC_137972.1 coordinate 69,824,850, forward strand.
AACAGGCACATCATATCCATTTAGTAAAGCAACAGTGGTACCTTCCCTATGGGGGGCCTATGACCCACCTGGCCACTGGCTTTTAAGCAGGCTTCCACTGCAACATGTGAGTTTTTTTCTGGAGGGCAAGCCTCACATGCAGCCATAAGACAGTTGGTTGTAACAAACTTGGGACTATTACATCAGTGGATCTGTCTTGCCTGACCCGTGAGTGATGACAGCTGCTGAGGACAATCGTCCATGGCCACCTGGACCACTTTTCGAATGGCGAGGACTGGCTAGCAACGGCAGCAGCCTCCGGTTGCATCCTGAGTTCCCTTTGTCCTTTGGCCAGAGCATACGGTGTCTTCAGCAGTAGGATCTTGTCCTGCAGGTCTGGTGGGCAACTGGTCTCAGTGCAGTGGGGCCTCTGGTGTATCCCTGTCCTGTATCTCACAGGGAAGTAACCCAGCCCTGTCACTGGGGCTCTATTTAATAACCTGTGGCTTCTGCGAGCAGCTTCACTCAAGCACATGGGATGCTCTTTTAAAGCCAGGCTTGGGATGTGTGCAGCTCAGTGGGTACAGTGCTTGCCTGGCTGCATGAATCATCTTGGGTGTGCTTGTATACCCCTGTGAGTCCAGCCCAAAAGAGCTAGAGACAGGAAAAGCTGGGCATTCTTAGCTTCATGGACCCTATAACACACAAGACCCTATAACAAATTAGCAAATGAATAAACAAAATAGACCAATAAACATGTCTAGCTGTGCCTATGGGAGCTGGTTTCAGGACCCTCCTTGGATATGCAAGCCCCCTCTGTGAAACGTCCTGTTCACACGTCTGTATGTGTGACATCATTTCTAGTTTAGTGCCATGAATGCCACAGAAATCGTTCAGTACAGTGGGGGATAATGACCTAGGAAGTGCCTGAGCTGTTCTGGAGTATTCTGACTTGTGGTTAGCTGAATTGGTTCATCCCTCAAATGCTGGTGCTGAATGCATGTCTCCTTTGCTCTGCTCTGACCTTACTCTAGTCCTTTGGGTCCATCCAACACATATGCATACTCACGACAAAATGTCATTTCTCCCATGCATGACTAGCTGGCATGTTTGAACATCTTATCCCCTTTATTCTCAGCATGAAGTGTGGGGGGTAGCCAATCCAGGTCACCCCAGGCCCTATGTCTAGACCTGTACTGCATGACATCCTCACAGTGTTTGAGATGAATGCCTTTGCCTTATGTTCTGATTTCAGGAGCGAGATGTCAGAGAGCCAGAGAGCACCCAGATTGACCAAGAACGTGTGAAAATGAGAAGAGGAAGCTTGGGTGCCCGAGACCATCCTGGGATGAGATGGAGGGGAAGGGAGGGAAGAGGGCATTGGTAGTCTCTGGGCTGGTTGGTGAGCCATGGCAGAAGCATGTGAGGAAGAGAATTAGGTTCAAACTTGATACCCAACTCCTCAGAGGTCCATCTGGATTCCCCGGGATCTGAGCCTGAGTGTGGTGTCCATTATCTCTGGCTCCCCGTGTAGGCTCTGGAATTACAGAGTCTGAAGAACTCATTGGGAACTACTTTTGCAAGGCGACTGTTGGCAGATGCAAGACTTTAGAAGATCATTCATTTAAACTACTGTTGCTTGCATTCCCCTGCAGTATAGGGGGAGATGCGTGAGACCATGTGAATGAATGCATACCCTTTCCCTTAGTAGAAATGGGCTCAGAGATGAACCAAGGTACCCAACCAGTACATTCAGCCCTCTTGTAACCTCAGAACTCAACACCCGAGTTTTCCAGGGAGACAAGTTCCTTCTCTGGGGACTTCTCAGTCACTTCATGGAACCTTGAGGACAAGCACCAGGGCTGGGTAATATCAGCTATGCCAGGGCCAGATGATGGCCACTGTGGCCCTTGGACTGCATTAGGCCCAGTGTACTGCCCGTGTTGCCTTCAATGCTGTTGGGTCCAGATGTCTGGATGTGGAGGAGGATTTCTCCCAGAGAAAGCTGGCATGGCATTTTATGTTCCCTGAATGGTCAGACAACATATGCTGTGGGACCATATATTCATCAAAGCATTCAGCTCTTTGCTCATTTCTACACACACACACACATGCTTGCATGTACACACACAGATCTCTCATTTTCTCTCGCTTCTGTTTCCCTTACTACTTATGTTCCTCTTTCCCCTTCTTCTACCCATTTATGTGTGTGTGTATATATATATGATATGAAAGGGAGATAGATAGATAGATAGATAGATAGATAGAGAGAGAGAGAGAGAGAGAGAGAGAGAGAGAGAAAGAATATGCTAGGCCTAGGGAGTGGCACTCTTAGAAGGTGTGGCCCTGTTGTGATAGGTGTGTCACTGTGGGTGTCAGGCTTTAAGGCCCTCATCCTAGCTTCCTGGAACCAAGTATTCCACTAGCAGCCTTCAGATGAAGATGTAGAACTCTCAGCTCCTCCTGCACCAGGCCTGCCTAGATGCTGCCATGCTACTACCTTGATGATAATGGACTGAACCTCTGATCCTCTAATCCAGCCTCAATTAAACGTCCTAGAATTAAATCAAATGCCTTAAAACCCTTAAGTGTTGCTTTGGTCATGGTGTCTGTTCACAAGCAGTAAAATCCTAACTAAGACATATATACACACGTGTATACACACATATATACACACACAATTTCTTTTGGTTCACGTCTGTAGCCCCTACCATCTGTCCTCTCTTGCTCCTTCCTTTCTTTCTTTCTTCCATCCAACTCTCCACCCATCCGCCTGTTCAGCCAATGTGTTTTCTGTGGGACAAACTGTGTGTTGTGTCTGGGACATTAAGCTGAGGCTTGGTTTGAGTCCCAGAGAGCTGCTTTCTTTGGGTGGACTGCCCTTGAGTGTCCTCTATACTTTCTCTTCCTTTCACACCCATTGCAAAGAGAGAGGAGCCCAGCTGTAATGAAACAGAACTTCAGCTCCATAGAGGGACATCTTGAGCACCCTATTTGCATATAGGGTCTGTGAAGGGAGCCCAGACCACAGATGTGGACTGAGCATCTGAGGGATACTTTGTGTGGAATTCTAGATATCCTTTAACATGTTGTTTGTGTGTTGTGAAGATTTTTTGTTTTCTGTTTGTATGAAAATTAATGCATAAGTATCACTGGGATTTAATAACATTATTGTTCAATAAAGATCTTCTATGTATTAGTAGCTTAATTGTAGGGCTTGAAGGTGCCCACAGGGTTAGGAGAGGTTCTCTGGATCAGAGCAGTACCCACCCTGGAGGTGGCACAGCTGATGCCAGCCCTAGGCTGGTACAGGGTGCCTTCTAGGGAGGGCACCTAAGGATCTCTTGCTTGTCACTGTGGGGTGAGCCTGTTTATGCAAGATCAGCAATTCTGATTTTACTCAGTTTCTTTATGGACTTGTCCCCCCACCCACTCTGAGACAGGATCTTGCTGTGTAACCCAGGCTACACAAACACCACCTCTGTCTCAGTCTCCAGAGTGTTGGGATGACAGTGCCCAGGGTGTTCCTATTAGTTTTAAACAGTTGTTGCTAATTCAGTTTACTGACTGTAATAGTGATTTTCAGGGCTTCTGCAGCCACCACCCAAAATAAGTGTTGTGCCCAACACATGTACATGTGCACCCTTTCCCTTCAATGCTCACGACCCCTAAGTGTCCCATCCACGATCCCTGCTTACAGGCACGCCTGCTCTGAACATGTCACATAACTGCAGTCATGTCTTAGAGGTTATCGGCAGCTGGCTTTCTTCACTTAGGATGTATCAGCATTCCTTTTCAGGACTGGATAATATTCCAGCACATGCAGATATGGAGCTGCAATTGTTCATCCACGCACTGGCTGATGGGCTTTTGGATTGAGTTCTAGCTTTGAAACAATAATATTGAGATTATTGCTTTAACTTCTGTTTTCCCAATTGTCATGGAAATTGGAAACTTTTTAGAACATGTATCGGCCATTTGTGTTTCTCTTGTTTCTTTTGAGATTTATTTGTTCAGTTCACTGGCCAGTTTACCCGATGATTACTTTTGATCTTTAAGTTCTGCAGCTTTTTTTTTATATTGTATATACTAACCCCTGTATTATGGTTGATCTTAATGGCAATTTACCCCAAATTGGAATCACCTGACTAGGGAGGTTCACTTGAAGTGTCGGCCTTGATTGATGTGGTAAGAACTACCCTGACTCTGGGCAGCACCTTTTGGTAGAGCCGGGATAACAGAATTTGGCAGAAGGAAACTTACCTGCATTGGTACACTTGGCCTCTCTCTGATGGCTGAGTGTGTTTGCCCATTGGACGGCGGCTGCTAATTTCATCACAAACAGCAGCACCACCATTTCTAGGTTTTCACTGTGGGCTAAGGACCAGCATCTCCTCAGGAACCTTACAGGTGTTCAGCACCAGATTGGGTCTACTGAAGTATCCAGCTGTGTGGACTGAGAAGCTACCACCAGCCACCCTGTCTTGCTTCAGTGGGAGAGATTATGGGACTCCTACTGCTGAGGGACAAGCCTCAAGGACTAACTACCGGGTACTCAGCTTTTACGTGTGGTCCTGCTATTACTACCTAAAGCTGATCTTCTAATCTATTCATCCATCATCCATCCATCCATCCATCCATCATATCTATCATTCATCATCCTTCCTCTCCTTCTCCCCCTCCCTCTCTCCTCCCTCCCTCTCTCTCTCTCATATATCTGTGTGGTCATGGAGTCTCCTCACAGCAACAAAACAATAATACTGAAGTTGATACTTGACACCTATGGAATTGCTGTGACAAGCCTGACTGTGCTGTTTGTTGGAAGACTATGGAAGACTTTGGGGCTTTGACTAGAAAAGGGCATGCTTTATTGCTTTGCATTAATTAAATCAAATGCTGTAAGTGTGACTTAATGGGAACATCCTAGTAGGGTCATGGAGGACAGGAGGGCCAAGGGTGATGTGGATTCTGCAGCTGCACCTCAAGAAGTTTCTGAGGGCAAGATGTATTAGTAAGAGAGGCCCAGAGAACATTCTTAGGATGCTTTGGCAAAGAATATATGTGTCTGCTTTCTGTCCTCATTTCAAAAATCTACTTGAGTATTATTGAAGAATTTTAGATTAGTGTTCTTGGCAGAGGAGATTTCAAGACAGCCTAGTATTGACTCTATCATGTGGTTACTAGTGGCTGCTCTTATGTAGATCTCAATGAAAAGGAAGGAGTGGGCAAAGAGAAACAAACAAAAAGTACATCCGGAAATGAAGCCAAATTCTGTGCTCAAGGAGAAGTTTCTTTCTTTCTTTCTTTTTTTTTTTAAAGGCTAGTTTTAAAATGGAATTAAGAAAGTGGTAACTATAGGGCAAGACCCACTCAGCTAATCTGCAACCAAGTAAGAAAAGACATGGGATATTTTTAGGCTTAAACAACAAAGGAAAGTTTGGGCAAATGTAAGTTTGGTGCAGTTTTCTGCACCGGCAGGCAGCAGAACTTAGCAGCTTTAGCCATACAACTTTATGCAGTTCTGGCATCATCAAGGAATATATGGGAAAGGGGGCTCTGGAACCTTCCTCTGTGGTGAAAGAAAGCTAAGGAGGCACAGGAGTCCCTTTGTGAAGGCCCAGAAAAGCCAACATGTGAAACTGTGAAAATGAAGCTTGGATTTTATTGGAAACCTCAAAATGTTGGAGATGCCAAAGCCGTGGGATGCCTGCCAGGAAGAGCTGATAACAGAAAGTGGAACCAGTCCAAGAGAAAGAAGTGTGCTGCAGTCAATGAAGCTGGAAGGAGTTGGAGATCTGAAGACCACTTTGACATCAGACATGGAGATGCAGAATTTGGAGTTAGCCCAGCTGGCTTTCAGTCTTGCTTTGGTCCAGTATTTCCTCACTGTGTTCCTTTTCCTCCTTTTTGGAATGGTAATATGTATTCTGTGCCACTGTATGTTGGAAGTATGTAATTTGCTTTCTGGTTTTATAGGAGGTTACAGTTAAGAAATTGCAAGAGTCTCAGAAGAGACTTTGGACTTTAACACAGATTTGAAATGGAAAGACTATGGAGATTTTTGAACTTGGACTAAATGCATTTTGCATTATGGTATAAGCCAGTGGGGGCCAGGGAACAGAATGTGGTGGTTTGAGTGAGAATGGCCCTCATAGACTCTTTTGTTTGAATGCTTGGTCTCCAGTTAGTGGAATTGTTTGGGAAGGATTATGAGGTGTGGCCTTGCTGGAGTAGGTGTGTCATTGAGGGTGAGCTTTGAGGTTTCAAGCCCAGTGTGTCTCTCTGCCTGCTGCCTGCTGATTATGTAGTTCTCAGTTACTTCTCCAAAACCATGCCTGCCTGCCACCCTGCTCCCATCCATGATTATGAACTGACCCCGTAAGCAAGCCTCCAATTACATGCTTTCTTTTGGTGTCTCTTTACAATAACACAATGGTAACTAAGACAGTGGATGTGGTTTTATGTGTACACACACACACACAGACACACGGCATCCCATTAGTTCTGTTCTTTTTGAGAATACTGATTTATATATCCTGTCTATAGAAGGCAATCTGAACATTTGAATGTGCAATTATCTTTGTAGAGAGTTATTGGTCTGCAGCTAGAAGGTGCTTCTTCTCCCCTAAACCCTGAGGTAGGGGATAGAATCCAGGGCCTCTCAATGTCTAGCCAGGTGTCTTCTACCCTTCCCTGAAGATGGAACTTTTAAGTTAGGTTCTTGAGTTTTCATTTTGAGAAACTGTGTGTATTAGAGTTCTCTAGAAAAACAGAATGAATGTATATACAGAAAGGGGTATTTAATATACTGACAGGCTATGGTTTGTTACTCCCAGAAATGGCTACCTAGGAATGGAAGGTTCAAGATCCTCATAGTTATTCAGTTCACAAGGCTGGATGTCTCAGTTGGTCTTCACTATACAGTGGGATCCTGAAGATGTAGACTCTAATGTCAGTGATAGAACGGACTGGCCAGCTGGAGTGAAGGCAGGCAGACAGAGAGCAAGCTTCCTTCTTCCATGTCTTTGTCTAGACCGCCAGTAGGTGTGTCTTCCCGCCTCAAGGATCCGGATCAGAAGAGAATCCAGGTGTCCCATCCATATTTGGGTTTCAGTTACTTCCAGGTATAGTCAAGTTGACAGCCAGGAATAGCCATCGCACTGCGAGATACACGTTTCCTCTGTCGGCTCTTCCTCTTTGGCGCCCCTGCTTCAGAGCACAGACTGCTGTCGTGGAAGAGGGAGAGGTAAAGAGTGACTGCTGTTTGAACCACTATAGGAGAACAAGGAGTCTGTGAGGGTCCCAGATGAAGCCCTTGGTCAGCTTCCGACAGACAAGATCTTAGGAAGGCGTGATCTCCTTCCCTGCCACAGTGATTAAGGTGCTTCTGTGAAGGCTCAAAGGCTGCTGAATGGAATTGGCTAATCCTTTGTAACCTCATTTCCATCAGAAATGATGCTCTTGGCTCAAGAGTAGACAGAATGGGGGGAAAGCTAATAAGCCTCAGGACAGCAAGTTTGTGGAAAGTCTTATTGATACTGGAAACAAGGCCAGAATGAGACACCTCCTGTGCACTAAGTACATTGGCCACGACTGCCCAGTGCCCAGCCCTCTGAGGTGGCATTCAGTGAGGTTCTGGGATGTGGGGACGTGGAGTAATGATTAGCAATGGTATGGTGATCGATTCATTTTAAAAATTAAATTCTTAGGGTTTCTCTTTTTCTTTTGAGACTCCCCCCTGCCCCCCCCCCCCACCGTGTAGCCTTGGCTGTCCTGGAGCTCACTCTGTAGACCAAGCTGGACTTGAACTCAGATCTGCCCTCCTCTGCCTCCCAAGTGCTGGGATTAAAGGTGTGCTTTTTCTGTTTTTGACCTTGCTAGCCCTAGTTGGTCTTGTACCAGCCAACACCCTGCCTCAGTTTCCTGAATTCTACAGTTCCTATGTTAGAAAAGAAATCATGTGTGTGTGCACACACATACTAGACCTAAGACCTTCTTCGGCTAGGCCAGTGCCTAGTTACTAAGCTGTATCTCCAGCCTCCCCCAAAAGCTTGTATGTGTCTGTGTGTCTCCACCTTCTCTTGTGAGGTACAGGATCCCTTCAGTCCTGGTGACAGTTGAGAGGGGAGCTGGGGAGAAAAGGTGCCACTCCATGAGTTCTCTTGTAACATGTGGTTGACAGGAGTCACACCAGTGTTTGTATCTAAAGACCTGGTCCATTGCCATTTGATAGATAATATTGGCCCAGATACTTCAGTTACAAGCCTCATGGGCCTTGCACATGTATGGCCCAACAGCTCCAGAAGGATCCTCTTACAGCTCAAGGGCTAATGCCAGGGACAGAAGCCTTTGCTCCGTAAATGTTCCATCCACCTCACTCTTGACTGTGCCGACAGCTCTTCATTTACTGTTTCCCCATCTGTGGATTCAACAGCTACCAGAATGTATGTTGTAAAAAGTTGCCAGTGTCACCAAACATGAAAACCTGTTTTCCCCTGTCATTATGCCCCACAATGATACAGTTTAACAACTATCCACACGACATTTACACATCAGATTCTGGGTGTCATCTGGCAATGGCTTAGTGTGGGGCAACTGGTGGTGCAAGGTACCCTAGTTCTCGGTTGAGATAAGCGAAGCCCTGGGGACCCTAAGGGACAGCAGGAAGCTTCTTAGTCTCCCAGGAGATCAGGCCTCTCTCACACAGCTACAGCCCCCACGGCCCCCTGTAGAGTGGCATGGGTCACACACCAGGTCCCTCCTTTGAAGGTGAGGCTGAGACCACAAGTTTTGTAGGCTCAAGACAGAAGCAGGACCACACCCCCAAATATGTAGATGAGGTATTCCCCAAGTTTTCTGGCCAAACCAATAGGAAGCACCTGTTGTCAGACTCTGAACTGTCCTCAAACTGTATATTTGAGGCCTGCCCAAAATTAAAGGTGTGCAAGAATTACTCCATCATCTGAGAGCTTCTGTCATAAGATCTGTAACACCAGTGCTTGGGAAGAGATCTGTTCTCCCGAAATTGCCACTGGAAGCTCTCCTGCACCCTTTTATACCTAGCTAGTCCCCTGCTGGCTTGGCATCTCCTTGTAGTGGCAGAAGCAGATGGAGCAGCACCAGTGGAGGCAACAGAAGCAGTTCCCTCCCCTCCATTAGAGTTTCTCTGTTGCCTGAACCCACACACATGTTTGGACCCAGCAGCAAAGGCGGCAGAAGCCATTCCCCTTCCCTGACCAGAGATCTCCATGTGGGGCCTCTGGCACACAGACCTACAGCTTAGTCTTTAGGGAGGTGCAAATTTTATGCACATACAGCATTTTGAAAATTGTTGTGTATATAAGTACACTGTAGCTGTCTTCAGACACACCAGAGAGGGCATCAGATCTTATTACAGATGGTTGTTGGTTACCATGTGGTTGCTGGGATTTGAACTCAGGACCTCTGGAAGAGCAGTCAGTGCTCTTAATGGCTGAGCCATGTCTCCAGCCCCCGATACAGATTTTTATATGGAACGCTGAAGAGTCTCAGATCCTAGCATAGGAGGGTTGTTTTAGGACTGATCCACATGGGATTCCAAAGGTCTGCGTTTAGTCTTGACCTGCAGAATTTGCACTCAGGTGTGTAACCAAGACTAGCTCCCTGCACACTATGCTTTAGCGTGGTTCAGCCATGCCACAGACCCCGCCATATTGAATGGTCAGAGAATGCAATTCAGGTGGCTCCACACTCCTTCCAGAGTCACCTCCAGACGGGACTGCACCTCTATCTTCTTGTCATCTACTAGAAGGGCAGAGGCTCGGTGATGCTGAGCGTCATCCGATCTCGCCGCAAACTGGTGGCACCTTCATGGTTGTTCCATCTTCCTTTCTGGGCTCACACTCCCAGCCACGTTGGCCACAGAGCTGAGCTAGTGGCCTCTCCCACCTGGGCCCTGCCTGTGACCGCATTGGCACCAGCCCATGATGGCGCCACCACCTCCCCTAGTGGTAACCATGAAGTCAACCTCGTGACTTGCTGGTTTTCTTCCTGTTGTGCTTTTGGCCCCTTGGAACCCCCAGGCCTCCCCCCAGCTCTGGGACCCAGGCCACTTCTGAGTTCTATCTTCTGAGAAAACTTCAGGTAAGCTATTGTTAGCTGAGCACTCACTGGGTGCTATGCGGGGACCCTGCATGCCTCAGGAACTCTGAACACGGAATCCGACCCTGGAACAAGGGCAAGCCCAAGTGACATCTTACAAGATGACCGTGGAACACAAGCCCCATTCTGGAGACTGTCTTTTTATAGAGAACCTCCTGACTACCCCCGCCGATAGACAAGACTCCTTAGACATCTCTGCCTCAGCTAGCGAAGGCTCACATCATGTGGCTTGGAAGGCTTCCAAAGAAGACTCAGAGCGGGTTTTTTTCCCCTCAAAAACTTAGTTATCAATTTAGTTGACCTACCATTAAAAACAACAACAACAACATCAAGCAAGCAAACGAATTAAAAAACCAAAACAACAGAAATTAAGCAGCGCCCGCCAGCTCCTGGGTTCTATGAGCAATACTTGCAGTTGCCACACGATGGCAGCCTCGCACAGACCAAGGCCACCCCGGGCAGGCTCTGGGGTTCTCACCTTCATCTGCAAAAGACACATGCCCCCAGTGGGAGGGGACCCTCCCACTGGGGGCATGCGTTCTGAGTAACACTATGTATTTTCCCGGGGGAAAGAAATAGTGAGTGTCAACGTGACCCCTCCCCCACCCCACTGCCGTGCAGAAGAATGCATCTGGCCAACCTGTTTCCCAAATTTGAATGATGTGACAAGATTAACTTCTGGAGACTTCTGAATAGGCCCTTCAGCCGCCTCTTCTTGTCCTCCCTCCTCTGTCTTCTTCCCCGCCTTGTCTCCTCTTCTATGTTCTTCCTACTTTCTTCTCCCATCTCCTCTCACCGAACAGTTCTATAAGTTTGTTACTAACTTCATAAACTAGGCCACAAGTAAACAAACAAACAAACAAACAAACAAACTCCTCCACAAATTCCCTCAAAGAGCAGGAGGAATCTGCTGTGGGCAACCTGAAGGCTGCTTCTCCAAGCCTGACTTGGGATGCACACAGCCTTGGGATCCTTCCCATTCCTCCTGCTACTCCCACCTGCTGGCTTCTCTCTCTGCACACAGGGCACAGTCCTGACAGGTTCTTTTCTCTCTAGCCTGTCAGCTTGGGCACACATTTGCTTTTAGATTTTTTTTTTTAATGTTGTCTGACTTTTTCTTCTTAGCTTTGGCAGCCAAGTGTTTGGGAACAGAGTTGCCCCTTTGTAAAAGGACAGTGATGGTCCTCTTGCAGGATCCGCTGGGAAGCTGGAGGTGTATGGGCGCTTGTCTTCTACTTGAGGGTGCCCAGGTCACACTGGCTTAGGACAGAGCAGCTGGTAACATTGTGTCCAAGATCTCCCTGTGCATCACAGGCCTAGGAACTCTCACACTGAGCTCAGGATGCTTCTGTCCTGTTGACGTTCAACTCATGTGAGCACTCTTTCCACACGAGTTTCCTCTTCATGGACCAGTTGTTAAGCTGAGGACTGGCACAGACTCTTGGACATGGCGGGCACGTTCCCTGGCCTCCTTGAGCTTTCTGGCTCAAGAAGCAATAAGGGGTCTGGCATCATGATTTCTCCCTGGTGTTGGCAGTCAGCATCCTAACATGCACATAGTCTCACTGCAAGCTGATGCCAACAGAGCCGCAGAGTGAGCAAGCACCGGGGCCAATACAGAAGATGGAGAGAGAATGGTCCTTTGTTGCTGGCTGCCCTCAGTCCTATTCCAATACTAGAGGGTGCATAGGAAGCAAAGAATCCAACTGGGGTGTTCAGCCAGGATTAGGAGCTCCACGAAGCTAGGTCAGGGCTTGAAGGAAAGGATCAAAGCCAGTTGCAAGCTTGGGTAGATAGGAAAAGCCCCTGGGATGCTTGGGTTCTGTCAAATCTGGTGGCCTTCTTGCATCCTTTAAGGACATGCCCTGAGGTGGGTGGGCTGGGCAGTGGTGAGATTACATTTGAGGATCACGGTTCACAAATAGCAGAAGTAAGTATCGGAGCGTGTTGTGTGTGCTCTGGGATGACTGCTTAGCCCTGACTTGCCCAGGTTTGTGGTCCTAGCCTAGATGCAGGGTGCTCTCAAGTAGCTGTGATGACCAATGTTAAACCTAGTAGTCCCACCTTTACTTTGGGGCAAACCTTTGTTTGAGACCAGCAGTATACATTTTGACTGGCAGTTTCCTTAGGAGGCCGTTTCACCCAGTGAGGTTGTTGGCTTTGTAAGGGCATCGGGTAAGCTGACGTAAGAAAAAGTAGAGAAGAATATAACAGGGGTGTGTAGCACACCGCAAAGAGCTGTGTATTCACGTCCTTCCTCCCTTAAACCCGTGACCACTTTCTCAGGCTCCGCAGTGTTCAGTCAGGGCAGGTGATGTTTAAAATGTCAGTGATCTCTTTCCCTCTGAGCCTTGATCTTCTTGTCTGCGAAGCCTGAACTTTGACATAAGGGATCTTGGGATGTCAGGTAGTTTCATGAGCAGAAGGATGCTGATGCTTTCCAAGGCAAAGAGCATGGACTGCCACCTGCACTTTGCAGCGCAGAGGACAAAGCAATATCAACTTCCAGCATCTATGCTTCCTTCCAGAAATTGCCCTGGATGTTTGCCCATTATGTCCCCATCTTTCCTCATGTGGCTTAGTGGGGTTTGAGACACAGATCTAAGTAGTCTGAGCATAGCATTCCGTGCATAGGCATGGCCCAGGGCATACAGTTGGCTTGAGACAGGTGGAAGATTGCCATCCGGGGCTGGCTAGAAAACAGAATGAGAACCAGTAGACTCCACACTCTAGGATTGAGCTCCCTCCCCCCCCATCCAGCTTTCCCTGAAGCCAGAACTGTCCCTAGACTTTTCAGTTTCGAGAGTTAAAATTCTCCTTTGCCTAATGTTAGAGTTGGTTTTCTGTCTCTCACACCAAGCGTCTGGACTGATGAATTAGTTTTCTGCAGTCCACTGACTTTTGTAATGTGATGGCTAATCCTGGATGCCAACTTGATTACATCCTGAAGTAGCTAAAACCAAGCAGCTGGGTAAGCCTTGTGAGGGATTTCTCCTAATTGGATTGTTTGAGGTGGGGAGATTATAAATCTGGATCATTTGAGGTTAGAAGGACCCATCTAAATCTGGGTCACACCTTTTGGTGGCAGCCAATATGCAAGGATATGACAGGGAAGCTTTCCGTGTTTGCCTGTTGTCTTACTCTGTCTGGTGAGTTCATCTCTGAGTTTCTACTCAAGGATGAACTCTTTTGAAAAAGGCTTCTCTAGGAAGGCCTCCTGCACCAGTCGTCCTGGAGGGAACCTGGTTTACAGTGGCCCTTTTAGGACTTTTAGCCGAAATAGGTTTTGTGAGTAGTTTTGCTTTTGCATTTCTTACGGAGGAGGAAGCGAAAGCTGGTGGATTTAAGTCTGTAAAATAGAATTTGCTACTATGCAGGTCCATCTTCACGGCCCAGAAGATGCACGGAGCAAGAATAGCCACTAGATGGCGCTGCTGCACTTCCCTGCGGACTCTGCACTTGATTCCACTTAAGGCTCTTGTGGATGCCACTGGAGTCCTCGTTTTAAAAAAACAACAAAAAACAAAAACAAAAAACCTGAACGACGGGCCACTGTGAGTTGAGGCCTATTTCACTAAGATACCTAGGAAATCATATGCAATCATGAGGCTTTGGCTAGGGGGAACGGTGTAGCAGGAAAGCCATGCAGCATGTTACAAATCTCCCTTCTGCATGGCAGGCTCCCTAACTCGGCTCCACTTCACTCCACTCCACTCCACCCTGGGCCTCTCAGCGTGGCAGAGCTTTCTGATCTGATTGAATTCTTTCTCCCTTTTGGTGCCAGCCTTGATGGAGTTGATATTGGCAAGGGACTCCTAGAAGGTCTCACGAGAAATCGAGAGTCCTATTTAGGTTGGGGCATGAGAATGTCTGAGGGAAGCAGGGTAATAGGGTCAGGCTGGAACTGGGCCTAGACTAATTTGTGCCGGAGCACAGCATGAACATGGGGCTGCAGGGGGCTGCTGAGTGACTCAGTGACAAACCCACTTTCCTGGGTGGCAATAAACTTTGAAGCCATCTGGAAGCTGCACATCCAGAAGCTCCATCTACATCCACATGGGCACTGTGGGGCTGCGGCTGCCTCGGAGAAAGGGTACCAACTCAGGAAAGCAAAACACTGAGATTAAAAGAAAGGGTTCAGCGCCTCTATCGTGCCCACCTCCCACCACCACGCTCAGCTCCCTGAGAGACCTGGCTGGCATTCATGTCTTTAGAATAGGTTGATCCTCTGAGGAGAACTCTCCATATTTCTTCGCACCAGGTGAGGGCAAGGGGAGATCTCTGGAAGACCGTGGCCAACCAGAGGAGAGATGACAAGGGAGAGCCATGGGGCACAGGTGCCCGCCACAAGCAGTCTCTTCTCTGTGAGTTTCACCACTTTGGGGGTTCTCTCTTGATATCCATTTTGTTCTTGCCACGCCAAATCCCGCCCTGATTCCACACCACCACCAATATGATTGCCAGGATCAGCCCAGTGCTTCCCACTCTGGCTTTACCACATCCCCCAAGTGCCCCCGTCTGTTTCTGGGTTTGCTCCTCATTGGCTGTCACTGTCCTCTCACATTCCTTTCTTTCCCGAGTCCATCTGGTGACTGGTGTGATTCCCGCTGCCCTACTTTTTAAAAATCTTTTTTTTTCTTTTGAGAATTTTATACATTGCATTTTGATATATTCACCTCCCAACTCCCAATTATTCCAAGACCTACTCTCCCCTTTCCTACCCACCCTTCTTTGGGTACTCAGTTTTTTTCAACATAATATTTTTATTGACTATTTGGGGATTTCAACACATCACAATCCCCTCCCAGGGACCCCCCCTCACCCTCCTTGTATTCCCCCTCCCCAAAAGAAGGAAAAAAAAAACCAAGTCTAATTTGTATTCTCACTGGAGCATGGTCACACTCCCAGTGGACAGACTTTTAAAAAAACTGGGGACACTCCCCCCACCCCATAAAAACCCCACAAAGTCTAATTTAAGCATTGCATTTGCTCTTGGGTGTGTGTTATCCACTGGATCTGTCTGTTGAGCAGCTGGGTGGAGACTGATGTCTTTGTCTGCTTTCTCCTCCCCTTGCTGGGCTTGCAGGACCAAGTGTGGACACAAGACATTTGGAATGAGTAATGAACTTCCCCTGGGTTTCAAGCTGGTACCCACGCCTGCCTGATCTCAACTTGATGCAAGCTTACCCTCCAATGGAAAGTTCTCTGCCTCTGTCCAAAGGTTAGATCAGAAACAAACCCAAAGATGTTGGAATTCATTTAAAATTTGCAAGAGTTTCCAAGATGTGGGTGCTAGAGATGCACCTGTCTCTGCCCCAGAAGTGTTGGATTGTAGATGGGGCGGGAGCCACACACCCGACATCAGTCTTTCTTCTTCACAGTCACGTGTCACAGGGGAGGACTTGTCATCCATTTCTACAGATGCAACACTTATGCTCAGGCTTGCTTTAATTTGGCCACCTGTTCTAATAATTTATGCCCTTTAGAGCAGCCCTCTCCCCCAAGTTCCCCCTTCCTAACTCTTCCCCCCCCAATAGCCACCCCTATTAGTAACCTCCACCCCTCCCCCAGCACAGGGGAATTATTACATCTCCTTGATCCCTTGGTCTGGAACCGACATGGAAACATTCCCTTGTCCTTTGTGACATTGAAATGCGTGCACATAGGACACTTCTGCCCCACACCTCTCTAAAACTAGTGTTCTTTAAGTTAAACTTTAAACGGGGAGGGGCTGGCGGGAAGACTTTGTGGGCTAAGATTTAGCTTTAGCCCTTTCGAGGTCTGGTGATGTGAGTTCTATCCCAGGAATCCACAGTGGAAAAAGAGAACTGACTCCCGAAGGTTGTCCTCTGACCTCTGCGTCATGGTTTAGAGCCCTTATGGTCATCACATGCACACACTCAACACACACACAGTAGCGCATGCATGTATGTATGTGCACACACATATGTACCTATATGCACGCATACATATTTTATTGTCAAATAAAATCAATTTAAAGTTAATGTTCTTCTTTGACCTTCTCTGGTGTGTCTTGGTAATCTCACTGGGACCTACTGGAGAAGACCCGACTCTCCCAGGGAGGTGGGTGCACAACCTATGAGGCAAACCTAAAGTCAAGATGACTTCTACCTTTCCCTGCTGCTGTGAGGACTGTAGATACAGCAACATCAGGAGGTGGCTTTTTTTCAGAGACAGCAAACTCTTTTCAGCCATGGTGGAAAACCTTAATGAGCTCGCTGGCTTCAAGCACCAGTGAAGTAGAAGAGTTCCCACACTTCTTAGGCCCTGTTTCCTGTCCCAGCTGCCAGGGGTGCACTATAAAGTCCTCCCCTAAGAGCAGCTGGGCTAGGAACAATGCACCCTTTACCTCCTTCATGGCTCGGTTGCATGGCTGTAAACACTACACAGTGTGTCCTGCCAGGGCTGGGCTTCAAGGGAACAGTTTTGAGGCTCCCTTGGGCCACCTCTCTTCGCTTGGTCTGCTAAATGCCACGGTCGTTCATACATGGCCAGTGACTGGGTGTCATAAAGGAGAGTTTGTGGACAGTGGACCATGTCATGTGCACAGTCCCTGGGATTGATAGAATAGTCACATCTTATTGGTGTATTTTCTCTGTGGCCCTTGATGGTTCCTGGGGAAAAAGGCTCATTTGTTTGTGATGCATTACAGCATCCAGCAGGCAGGCAACCCAGTAGTAGATGGAGAACACACAGTTAAGGTTAGGGTTCAAATCTGGCTCTATCGGATTAGCTTGGGTCCTTTACCTGCTCCAAGACTTTTCTGTGATCCACAAGAGAAGGACAGTGTGTGCAACTTCCAGTCAGTGTGCACACTATGTCCTTACCTCCCTGGGCTGCTGTCACTGACATGGGCTGGCATACGAGGAGGCAGAGGGCTGGGTGTACCCTGTCCCTTTTGAGCAATGGAGCGGGTCTGGCATTGTTGTAGGAGCGCTTTGAGTTTGTTTTAACCAAATATAGTAGGATAGGCAGATGTGGAGATACACACAACTTCGGGTTTCTATAAATAGCTGTTCCTGGACATTCAAGGGGGAGACTAGGGGAGAAGAAGCAGAGTGGAGGAGGCCAGGTTGTCACCTGTGGTGTCTGTAGAAAGAGAAGGCAAGGGACCGAGCAGGCTTAGGGAGTCTTCAGGAGGGATAGCCTGAGGTCCGGAGGTGCTGGGCTGGCCCTCATCTGAATCTGATTCTACAGTGATTATGGCAGGTGAACAGTGAGTTGCCCAGGAGGATTTGTAGGGTATATATTGGTTAGTTTGCTTTGAGGGCAAGTTGTTGACTCTGTAGGGATTACCTGACTCCCAGAGGGAGAAACATCAACGTCAAAGCACCAAGCCTGGTAAGACATGGGCGTAGTGTAGACACTTTCCATCCCTGGGGAAGAGGGACATAACTATATAACCATTGGTAAGGCTGTTCTGGCTCCTTAGGGCCAGGGCCAGTGTTGATGGCTTTCTTCCTTCCTTTCTTTCTTTCTTTCTTTCTTTCTTTCTTTCTTTCTTTCTTTCTTTTCCCACTAAACTCCAAGTTTAATTTAATGCAAAAAAAAAAGGTATAGGTTTGGTATGAAAGCACTCCAGAGCAACATGCAATACAGTCATCATAAACATGTTGCATGCTAGAAATTGAAATCAATTACATTTTTTATTTACTAAATCGGGCAAACTTATTTACAGAAAAATAAGTTTGAATAGATTGTGTTCTAGCTCCAAACACTTGTGGCTCAACACAGAGGGGGCAAAGGAGCAGTAGTTTTGGCAGAGGGACGGTAGAAGGGGGAAGATTGGGCCATTATAGTGACAATCGTGCTTCATGTTCTATATTATCCAGTTGCTTTTATTTCTAACTCTCTTTTTTTAATTGAACAATTTTATTTTAAAAAATGCTAAATGTACAGATTTTAAAAGCATATTTGCATAACATTTGTCAGTATTTGATTTTTTTTAAAGGTTTGATAGTGTGCATTAAGATCTTACTAGTTACAATGAGCATAAAGTAAATGTAAAACAAGATATAACCTGGAAACAGTCAAAGTTTTCTTGGTTTGTAAAGATTAAGCATAATGATTTTTCATTTTTTTTGGCCTTTGTTTCTCTTGAACTTCATATAGTCTGTGAGTTGTTTCTGGGGTAGGCCGAGCTTTCTGGGGTTAGTATCCCATTATCAGTGACTGCATATTATGTCTGTTCTTTTGTGACTGAGTTACCTCACTCAGGATGATATTCTCTAGATACAATCATTTTCTTAAGAATTTCATAAAGTCATTGTTTCTGATAGCTGAGTAGTACCCCATTGTGTAAATGTACCACAATTTTTGTATCTATTCATCTACTGAAGGACATCTGGGTGCTTTCCAGCTTCTGGCTATTATAAATAGGGCTGCTATGAACATTGTGGTGCCTGTGTCTTTGTTGTATGTTGGAGCATCTCTGGGGTATATGCCCAGAAGTGGAATAACTGGGTCTTCAGGTCCAATTTTCTGAGGAACCATCTGACTGACTTCCAGAGTGGTTATACCAGTTTACAACCCCACCAACAGTGGAGAAGTGTTCCTCCTTCTCCACATCCTCACCAGCATCTGCTGTCATCTGAATTTTTGATCTTAGTCATTCTGACTGGTGTGAGGTGGAATCTCAGGGTTGTTTTGATTTGCATTTCCTTGATGACTAAGGATGTCGAGCACTTCCTTAGATGCTTCTCAGCCATTCGATATTCCTCAATTGAGAACTTTTTGTTTAGCTCTGTACCCCATTTTTTAATAGGGTTGTTTGATTGTCTGGTGTCTAACTATCTGAGTTCTTTGCATATCTTGGCTATCATACCTCTATCAGATGTGGGGTTGGTAAAGATCTTTTCCCAATCTGTTGGCTGCCGATTTGTTTATTTGAGTGTCCTTAGCCTTCAGAAACTTTGCAATCTCATTAAGTCCCATTTGTTGATATTTGACCTTAGAGAACAAGCCATTGGTGTTTTGTTCAGAAAGTTTTCTCCTGTGCCTATGTGTCCTAAGGTTTTCCTTTCTTTCTCTTCTGATAGTTTCAGTGTACCTGGTTTAATGTGAAGATCTTTGATCCACTTGCACTTGAGCTTTGTACAAGGAGATAAGAAAGGGTCTATTTTCATTCTTCTTCATGCTGAGTGCCAGTTGGACCAACACCATTTGTTGAATAGGCTGTCCTTTTTCCATTGAATGTTTATAGCTTCTTTGTCAAAAATCAAGAGACCATATATGTGAGGGCTCATTTCCGGATCTTCTATTCTATTCCATTGATCCATGTGCCTATCTCTGTATCAGTACCATGCAGTTTTTAACACAACTGCCTTGTAATATAGCTTGAGGTCAGGGATAGTGATTCCTGCAGATGTTTTCTTGTTGTTGAGGATGGATTTCGCTATTCTAGGTTTTTTGTTATTCCAGATAAAATTGCACATTGCTCTTTCCAACTCTATGAAGAACTGGGTTGGAATTTTGATGGGGATTGCATTGAATCTGTAGATTGGTTTTGGTAAGATGGCCATTTTTACAATGTTGATCCTTCCAATCCATGAGCATGGGAGATCTTTCCATTTTCTGAGATCTTCCTTGATTTCCTTCTTTAGAGATTTAAGTTCTTGTCATACAGGTCCTTCGTTTGCTTAGTTAGAGTCACACCAAGGTATTTCATATTGTTTGTGACTATTGTGAAGGGTATATTTTCCCTAATTTTATTCTCCACATGTTTGTCCTTTGAGTAGAGGAAGGAGACTGATTTGTTTGAGTTAATTTTATATCTAGTCACTTTGCTGAACTTGTTTATCAGCTGTAGAAGTTCTCTGGTGGAATTTTGGGGTCACTTACATACACTATCATGTCATTTGCAAACAGTGATGTTTTTACTTCTTCCTTTCCAATTTGTATCTCTTGATTTCCTTTTGCTGTCTAATTGCTCTGGCCAGGACTTCCAGTACTATGTTGAATAGGTAGGGGGAGAGTAGGCAGCCTGTCTAGTCCCTGATTTTAGTGGGATTGCCTCAAATTTCTCACTGTTAACTTTGATGTTGGCTATTGGCTTGCTGTATATTGCTTTTATTATGTTTAGGTAGGGGCCTTGGATTCCTGTTCTTTCCAAGACTTTTAACATGAAGGGGTGTTGAATTTTGTCAACTGCTTTCTCAGCATATAGTGAGATGACCATGTGCTTTTTTTCTTTGAGTTTGTTTATATGGTGGATTATGTTGATGAATTTCTGTATATTAAACCATCCCTGCATCCCAGGGATGAGGTCTATTTGATCATGGTGAATGATTGTTTTGATGAGTTCTTGCATTCAGTTTGCAAAGATTTTGTTGAGTATTTTTGTATTAATGTTCATAAGTGAGATTGGTCTGAAGTTCTCTTTCCTTGTAGGGTCTTTGTGTGGTTTAGGAACAAAGGCTATTGTGGTCTCGAAAAATGAGTTAGGTAGTGTTCCATCTGACTCTATTTTGTGGAATAGTTTGGAGGGTATTGGTATTAGGTCGTCAATAAATGTCTGATAAAATTCTGCACTGAACCCATCTGGACCTGGGCTTTTTTTGGTTGGGAGGCTTTTGATGACTGCTTCTATTTTTTTCGGTGTTATAGGATTATTTAGATGATTTACCTGGTCCTGGTTTAACTTTAGTATCTGGTATCTGTCTAGGAATTCATCCATTTCCTCCAGATTTTCCAGCTTTGTTGAGTATAGGCTTTTGTAGTAGGATCTGATGATTTCTTGAATTTCCTCAGTATCAGTTGTTATGTCTCCACTTTCCTTTCAGATTTTGTTAGTTTTGATACTCTCTCTTTGCCCTCTAGTTAGTCAGGCTAAAGATTAATCAATATTGTTAACTTTCTCAAAGAACCAGCTCTTGGTTTTGTTGATTATTTGAATGGTTCTTTTTGTTTCTATTTGGTCAGTTTCTGCTCTGAGTTTGATTATTTCTTGCCATCTACTCCTCTTGGGTGTATCTGCTTCCTTTTGTTCTAGAGCTTTCAGCTGTGCTGTCAAGTTGCTAGTGTATGCTCTCTCCAGTTTCTTTTTGGAAGCACTTCAGAGCTATGAGTTTTCCTCTCAGTGCTGCTTTCATTGTATCCCATAGGTTTGGGTATGTCGTGTTTTCACTTTCATTAAATTCTAGAAAATCCTTAATTTCTTTCTTTATTTCTTCTTTGACCATGGTATCATTTAATAGAGAATTTTTTATTTTCCATGTGTATATGGGCTTTTTGTTGTCTTTGTTGTTATTAAAGACCAGTCTTAGACCATGGTGATCTGATAGGATGCATGGGAGTATTTCAGTCTTCTTATATCTATTGAGGCTTGTTCTGTGACAGATTATATGGTCAATTTTGGAGAAGGTGCCCTGAGGTGCTGAGAAGAAGATGTATTCTTTTGTTTTAGGATAAAATGTTCTCTAGATGTCTATTAATTCCAATTGGTTCATAACCTCTGCTAGTTTCAATGTGTCCTAGTTCAGTTTCTGTTTCCATGATCTGTCCATTGATGAGAGTGGGTGTTGAGGTCTCCCACTATTATTGTGTGGGGTACAATGTATTTTTTGAGCTTTAGTAGGGTTTCTTTTATGAATATGGGTGCTCTTGTGTTTGAAGCATATATGTTAAGGATTGAGAGTTCCTCCTGACAAATTTTCCTTGTAATGAGTAAAAAGTGTCCTTCCTTATATTTTTTGATAACTTTTGGTTGAAAATCTACTTTATTCGATATTAGAATGGCCACTCCAGCTTGTTTCCTGGGGCCGTTTGCTTGAAAGGTTTTTTTCCCAACCTTATACTCTGAGATAGTGTCTGTCTTTGTCTCTGAGATGAGTTTCCTATATGCAGCAAAATGCTGGATGCTGTTTATGTATCCAGTCTGATAGCCTATGTCTTTTTATTGGGGAATTGAGTCCATTTATGTTAACAGATATTAAGGAATAGTGGTTGCTGTTTCCTGCTATTTTTGCTTCTAGAGGGAGAATTGTGCCTGTGTGTCTTTCTTCTTTTGGTTTTCTTGCTTAGGTATTTTCTTGTTTTTACGAGGATGTAGTTTCCCTCCTTGTGTTGGGTTTTCCACCTATAATTCGTTGTAGTGCTGGGTTTGTTTTCAGATATTGTGTAAATTTAGTTTTGTCTTGGAATATCTTAGTCTCTCCATCTATGGTGATTGAGAGTTTTGCTGGGTATAGCAGCTTTGGCTGGCACCTGTGCTCTCTTAGGGTCTGCACGATGTCTGACCAGGCTCTTCTAGCTTTCATAGTCTCTGTTGAGAAATTGGGTGTGATTCTTATTGGTCTGCCTTTATAAGTTACATGGCCTTTTTCCCTTACTGCTTTTAGTATTCTTTCTTTACTTTGGGCACTTTGTGTTTTGACTATTATGTGTCAGAAGAAATTTCTTTTTGGTCCACTTTATTTGGAGTTCTGTAGGCTTCTTTTATGCTCATGGGCATCTCATTCTTAAGGGTAGGGAAGTTTTCCTCCACGATTTCGTTGAAGATATTTACTGTGCCTCTTAGTTGATATTCTTTGCCCTCTTCTATCCCTATTATCCTTAGGTTTGGTCTTCTCATTGTGTCCTGGATCTCCTGGATATTTTGGGTTAGGAGCTTTTTGGCTTTTGCATCTTCTCTGACTGTTTTGTCTATGTTTTCAATGTTGTCTTCGGTCCCCAAGATTCTCTCTTCCATCTCTTGTAGTCTGTTGGAGATGCTTGCATCTGTGACTACTGATTTCTTTTTTAGGTTTTCTACCTCCATGGTTGTCTCTTTTAGTGTTTTCCTGATTGTTTCCCCTTCCATTTTAAATTTCTTCTTCAATTCCTTTATCTCTTTAGTTCTGTTTTCTTCTAGTTCTTTGATTTCTTTGAGTGTTTTGCTTTTCCTCCCTTTCTTGCTTAAGGATCTCTATCATCATCTTGGGGTATGCTTTCAAGTCCGAGTCTTCTTTTTCTTGAGTGTTTGGCATTCCACTGTTTGCTGTGATGGAAGAGCTGGGTTCTGGTGTTGCCAGGTTGTCTTGGTTTTCATTGGGTAAGTTCTTTCGCTTTCCTCTTGCCATCTTGTTGTCTGTGACTACACATGGTCTTGTTGTCAGTGATTGGTTCCCACCTCTCCTGACTTCCTTGCCTCTGTCCTTGGATCTCTGCTGTTCCCAGTGGCAGATAGATGGCTTTCTAGAGTATATACCATACTGACCCAAAGCTGATCACCTGAGTAACACAGAACGGCTGGACTCTTCCTCAGCACTCAGCCTTCCAGTGTGACAGTTGTCACCAACTTTCTCCACACCCATCCCTTGCTCCATGGTTACCAAAGATAGACACTGAGAGGTGCTTTGGGCTGTGGATGTTGGGGAAGTCTGGGTTATCTCTGAAGGCAACATAGAATAGGGAGAGGGACGTTGTGTCAAGTGTTTGGAGGAGATGTGTGTGCGTAGCTCAGCTGGCTTTGTGGTCACTGTGGATGGGACTACCCCAGGTCATTTGCCAGCGGGGCAGGAGAGTCAAAGACCTTGAAATTTGTGTGTGTGTGTGTGTGTGTGTGTGTGTGTGTGCTGTGTTTGCACTTGTGTGTCTGCTGGAGCATCCAGTTGTGCACATACTTGGAGGCCAGAGGAAGACACCGAATGACCTGATCGCTTACTGTCTGCTTTATTCCTTTGAAGCATGGTCTCTCAACAAATCTGGAGCTAGGCTGCCACCTAACAAACCCCAGTGGTTCCCCCCAACCCCCCATCCCTATCACTTTCAATGGTGCTGTGGTTACAGATGTGCATGCCCATTGCTGGCTTTTAACTTGGGTGCTTATATTTGAATTCAGGTCCTCTGGCTCACACACAACCAACACCCTGACTTACCGAGCCACCTCTCTAGACCCCTTGCCTCCAGTTTGGAAAACCAATGTCTCCAGATGCCACAGAATGCCCCCTGAGCCTGACCGGTGTCCTGCTGAAAGCCACCCATCAGTGAAGGAGGCATCCAAAGGAAAACATGATCACAGCACAACTGGCATAGATAGTCCCAGTGTCTACACAGGGTCTGCTCAGAGATCTTGGGCAGGGGCACAGTGGGTGTTGGCATGTCCCTGTTGTGAGAAAGTAATCGACCAAATAAAACTTCAGTCAGGAGATAAACACCTTCATATCATAGGACTTGATTGTGGGTTTCCACATTTGAATGGCACTTCTTTGTGAGTGGACACTTTGGCCCTCAGAAGGGAGGGAAGCCAGGTGAGGCGGTGAAGTACATGCAATCCCAGCACCTGGGAAGTGGGGGTGAGAGGCCAGGGGTTCAATTTCATCTTCAACAACATCATCTTTTGCTTCTTCTTTTTTAAATGTATTTTTTTTATTTTTAAGATTTATTTATTTTATGTATATGGGTACACTGTCACTGTCTTCAGACACACCAGAAAATGGCTCGTATCCCGTTGCAGATGGTTGTGAGCCACCATGTTCTTGCTGGGATTTGAACTCAGGACCTCTGAAAGAGCAGTCAGTGCTCTTAACCGCTGAGCCATCTCTGCAGCTCCCAGCAATATCATCTTCAGCTTCATCTTCAGTAACATAGCCTGTTTGAGGCTAGTGGAGGCTACATGGGACCTTGTCTCAAAGTGAAAGAAGACAGTGCAACTTTTTTTTTTCCCTTTGGTGCTAGCCCCAGGAGGGGGAGGGTCAGCCTCAGCTTTTGCCCAGTGCATGACTGTTTCTAACACTTGGTGAAGACCCGCTGTGACACCCGAGAAGGGCATTGTCTCACTTAGGAACCCATCCGAGGAGACCTGTCAACACCTCCACTTGCCCCTCCCCCTGTCCAGCTGAGATCCTTTCTCTCAGCTCAACTCCAAGGTGTTGATGGGTGGATCGATTAGGCTTTGCTGCTTGGTCTCAACTGGGGATTCTGACAGGCGGCTTTGAGTTTAGTGCATGGCTGCACGCCATGGTCCGTGCATGCTTGCTTCAAGTGTTACAAGCTGTGGCTAAAGGGAATTTTATCTGCTCATGTGACTGTTGGGAAAAAATGCTATGCCTCTTTCAAGTTCCTTAGTTACCTAGGGAGTAATTACAGGTGTTGAAAAAACCCAGAACCTCAAAATGGAAGCTTCACGTCTCAAAAAACATACTTTGGCCACCCTGATAATCAAAATTACGAGACTGAAAACCTGACCAGGGAGACCGCTCTTGTGGAAGCATATTGTTGCAAAGGAAAAACCATTCCAGACACGCAAGCTGGCAGTGGTGACAACGACAGGTGAGGTTCATGGTGACAAGTGGTGGATCCGAATCTTTCCATTTCTGAAGGCATTTCCACAACTCAGACTCCGAGTCTTGGGATCATCCCCTATAACTGTCTTTTCAAAATTGTGTGTGTGTGTGTGTGTGTGTGTGTGTGTGTGTGTGTATAAGTGAGGTGTGAGCCATGGTGTATGTACTGTGCCTCTAGTGTTAGAAGAACTTGTGTGAGTTAGTCATATCTTTTCCTTTACCTTATGGGTCCCGGGGGATCAAACTTTGGTAGTGGAGCTTTGTGGCAAGGGGCCTTACCCCATTAAGGCATCTCACCATGCCCCATGGTCAACAAATCTCTGACCTCTCTAAATGTCCTAAATGTTTTTTTTTTTTTTTTTAATAAGACACAGGAGATCTCCTCCTCTCTGTTCCCATCACTGGTTCTGCCTTGTCATGTGTCTTTCCTGAACTTTGTCAAGGTAGCCTCCCTCCCTCTTTCCGTTTGCTCATCTATCTTTCAACTCTTACCCCAGCATCTCATTTTGCTACTTCTTACTGCTATGTGATAACCTAGGCCAACACATCATTATCTGAGTATGATGGTTTGGTGTGCCACAGAGCTTGGGAGGATCCAGAGCATCTTTACTGCATGGTTCTGGTTCAGGATATCTCATGAGGCTTTAGTCCAGGATGTCTGCTAGTGATGTAGTCATCTGAAAGCTTGACTAGGCCTAGAGGGTCTCCTTCCAGGATGGTGCACACACATGGCTGTGGTACAATGCCGCTATTCTTCTTGAGTTGTAGGTAGGAGACCTGGAATTTTCACACAGCGCCTTCCCATATGTTGACATGTTCTCAGGATGGGGCAACTGGCTTCCCCAGATAGTTAGAGAGGGGGATGGGGGCAAGGCTTTTGAAGAACCAGCTTTCACTACCACACTCCATAATTGTCTCCTCATCCAGTTTCTTAGAAGCCAGATGTTGGGAAGGAGTCATTAGGTTCTGCCCTTTGCAAGGAGCTGTGTGGAAGCCATTGTGGACATATTGAAAAGTGGTACTTTCCTGCTGTAAATGCTGCTGTTTGTACATTCAGGAAATGTATTCTGAAGGTTCCCCTGTTGGCTCACCCTAGTGTAGACAGACAAACCGCCAGCATAGGTCACCCCATTCTGCTATATCTCCATTAGGTACTTACAGTGGCTGCTCTGTGCCTACGGCACGCATTCCTCCAGCCTTCAAGACAACTGGTCTCAGCCAAACCTTCTTCTACTCCCCAGAGATCAACAGCCTGTCTTCTGGTCCTCTGAGGTGACTCACCCCGCTGGACGTCCCCTCTGTTCCCTCATCCTTTGGCCTCTGTTCATTCCCAGTGTCCTCTGTGCTCTTACCCGACTCTTGTCTCTTCCTTTAATCACAAATCTCTGTCACCTTTACTTGCTCAACCATTTAATACTCAGGGCCAGATACGTGGCTGCTCCCAGGACATCCATTCTGGGTTCTCTCTCTAGATTTTTCTACCGCTTCACGAGCTTCTGGAGAAACAGTCTCACTGAGATCCCCTAAAAGTGTAAACCTGCCTATGCCTGACTTCTGCTAAGCTCCTTCCCTGGAACTGGGCTGAGTAAAGATCAGCTTTTCTCCCAGGCTATCCAAGTCTCCTGCCTGCTGGTTCTCATATTATCCCGGGCTTCCCTCTTCAGTAGCACACCCTGTGCTGCCATAGGCCTTTGTGACTTGCTTGGGTTTCCCTTGGAAATCTTGTAGCCACAGGGATACGAGCCCTCTAGAGACCAAAGACATCTTCAGGATCAATGAACTTCACAGCTGCTGAGGAAAGGGGTCCTCAGTCGAGCTTACTAGGGTCAGAGAAGATGAGGGTTATAGATAGATCCTGCATCCAAGGCACTAATTAGCTCTCTAATGAACTTGACCTGGACAATGAGGTCCTGTCCAGACTCCTTGAAGGCTGACCAAGCCGGCCAGTATTGCTGCCCTCATACCACACAGAGAAACCTGGCAGGGGAACATGCCCAGAGGGATCCTGATGCCTTGTACACTTTAAAGATAGTTTTAGAGTTAGAAAGAGATAAGTCCTTTCTCACTTCTATCCAAGAAACCTCATTTTCAATGTGATCCACCGACTCTTGCCTAACCCAGGCGGTGAGTTCCATGGTGATCGACCAGTGGTCACAATCCCTCAGAGGCTACAGGGGACTCGATGCCAAGTGGCTGTCTGAGTGTCTTTTATAAGCTGTAGAATTTGTATACAACTCACCCACGTTGATGTTGTGCACTTTAAATCATCTGTAGGTGACACATAGTGGATATAAATGCCCTGTTAATGGTTGTTATAGTGTATCGTGCAGGAAATAATATCAAGAAATGAAATTCAGTCTCCGTTCAGTAGAGGCATCATTCCCCCTACTCAGCATGGCTTCAGTCTGTGGCTGGGTGAACCATTGGATGCAGAACCTCAGGACGGTCAGTGGGGGTATGGACATGGGCCACTTCCAAATGAGCAGTAAGGACGGACGTCTGAGATGCTTTGTGTGCTGCTAAGTGCAACTCCAAACTGTGCTACACAAGGTCCTTTTGCACTCAGCTGTTAGAATTTGGGAGTCAGGGTGATTTCTCAGCCCCCCCCACTGTCCTTAGGTATACAACTGGCTTGCATGGAGCGCCTACCCCCCAGCAGGCTCCTTGGCTTAGGGTATTTGGTGATTGGGAGAGTTAGCATTGGTTGTTAATTTATTGAATTGGGCTCATCTGAGAGCCTGGGCAGATGGACTGACAGGGAAGCTCCTCTCCAGAGTGGGTGGAACCTTCTGACAGTGACCCAGACAAAAGGTCCAAGAGACAAACAAGGCTGCTCTTCACTGATGTCAGAGCCCAGCTTCTTTGATCTCTTAATGTAGACTTCAGCTTTCTAGGAAGCCTCCAGAGAGCCAACATTCTCTGTTTGGCTTGATTGCAGACACACAGTGACCAGTCTCCCCAGCCTTCTCTGTCATCACTTCCTGGCTACGACAAACTGCACTCTGAGCCACTATAAACTCTTCCTCCCTTAAGTGGTGTTTGTTAAGTATTTTGTCAGAGCAACCGTGATTGTTAGTGTCATCAAATAGTGATTTCCGCTTTCCTATTCTAGTGCATGAGGGCAGGCAATCCTTGGTCCTCTTGTGGTTTGCTGGTGTCAACTGATTAACTCAGGCCAATGACCATGCATGGGCCACCCGATTGTCAGAATGAAACCCTCTAGAACCTGTCCTTGTTGCTGGCTGTTCAGCATCACTTAAGATAACATGCTTAGAACCCAGATCTCTGAGGGAAAACCCCTAGATGATGTGTATTTTTGGACAGAGTCTCACTAAGTAGCCAAGGTAGGCCTTGAACTTCTGATCCTCCTGCCTCATTCTCTTAAGAAATGAGATTACAGCTCTGTGCTCTCAGGCTTAGCATGTATCCTGATTTTGTTTTTTTAAAGCCACAGACTATTGGAATAGTTTGCTACTGCAGTAAACCTGGCACTTCCTGATAGGTGGTGTTGTCATTTCCAGAGACATAGGACTTAGCATACCTTCACTTGCACAGGGCCTATGGCTTTCCTTTGTCTGTTTCACCATTTTACATTCTTTAGAGACTTTCCACAGTCAACTTACTGGGAAGGTGGAATTTATTCCAAGCTCGGGGAGAAGGAAGCAGAAGTCATCATCTGACAACTCAGAATGATCTTGGCTCATTAAGTAAATCCTTCCTGGTTTGAAAGTGGATGTTCCAGCTTTGTCTGCCCCATTCTGTTGAATGGTACGAGTAATATTAGCAATAACCATACCTTGCAGAGCACTAGCTGTGTATGTGGCCCCGAGTAAGCATCATCTCTTCCCATGATAACAACACTGTATTCTTTTTTTCTCATTTTCCACATGATAAGCCAGAATGAGAAACAGTTAAAACAGGTTTCACGAACTCACGTTGCTGCCTGAACTAAGATCTGAACCCAACTTTGGGTTGTAGCTTCCATGTTTTTCTTTTCCCTGTACCTAGTCAAGTCTGCTTTGCAGATCTGAAGAGGAGGGATGAAGAAAGAGGACTCTTATTCTGAGTGTAACCCTTGGGAACAGTAGCATGGTGATGCCCTGTGTTTGGTTGCTGTCTCAGTTAGGGTTTCTATTGATGTGAACAGACCTCAGCAACTCTTATAAAAGAAAACATTTATTTGGGGCTGGCTTACAGGTTCAGGCATTTTATCCATTATCGTACGGTGGGAGACATGGCAGCGTGCAGGCAGAGATGATGTTAGAGTAGGAGCTGAGAGTTCTACATCCTGATCCATACGAAGCAGAATGAGACCGTGTGCAAATCTGGACACAGCTTGAGCACAGGAGACCTCAAGGCCCAGCTCCACAATGACACATGCCCTCCAATGAGGCCGTATCTACTCCAGAAAGGCCACACCTCCTAAAACTCTCCCTATGGGCCAAGCATTCAAATACACGAGTCTCTGGGGGGCCATACCTGTTCAAACCACCACAGATGCATACTATATTTTCATTCGCTTGGTAACTTATGAATTCATTTACCAGTCATTCATTCATAATGAATTAACTCATACATGTGGCTTTATTGAAAATTTGTTAAGTATTGGTTTGTTTGTTTGTTTGTTTGGAGGGGTGGGGCTTGGGTTTAGATGTGAGCTGTCCTGATTCATTCCTTCAATACCTATGGTACCTTTGGGATTTCTTTCTCCCTCTACACACACACACACACACACACACACACACAAATATATCTATACATACATATATATGTATATACATATAGTCAAAGAAGCATGTTCATAGTAAGGAGGTGGCTCCTGGTTTAGTGAGGGTGCTGAGTTTTAAAGGAGACAGATTGACAGGTGTTTCTCTTCTCTTTCTTCCTAAATGTCTTATACCCGTACATTCTATTAAATCCTCAGCTTGAAGGCCAGTGTCATTAGAATTAGCTTTCTGTTTCTGAAGGTGACCATAACAACAGCTTCCACATTCCCCCTTCATTCCTGACAGATGCTGAACTGGCTTCTGTCCCCCTGGCTCCTCAAATCCCTGCTACCCCCACCCAGGATCATTCCCCACAGCTCTCACCAAGAAGGCGACTGCCCCTCTTCAGAAGGTACAGTGAGCTAGAATCCCAGCTCTTTTCAGGGCACGAATAGATTTCCCCACAGTTGGGTCTGTCACTTGTTTGTGGTAGCTTGGACTGGGTGTCAGAACTATTGAGCAGGAAAAGTGGAAAAGGACTCTGATCCCACGCTGCTAAGCTGGCTAGGGTAATTTGAGAAGAAAGGGCTCTATAGCTCTGGGGAATAAAAAAAAAATGTAATTCTCGTGTATGAAAACCACGAACCATACTTGCCATGTTCACTTCTTGTTTTGAGAGCCCCGATGGGCCAAGTCACATGTCGGGGTCAGAGGGTCTATTGATTACCTGTCAGGCCTGAAGGTGTGGGTGATCAATAACACTAGCGTACAGGAAAGGTGGCCTTGAATGCAGAAATCTTGGCGCGTTGACCATCATTTCTTCTGGTTTGCAAGTGTTTTTTGAGGTAGCAGCGCTCCATAAACTGAAGCCACCGACACCCTAAATCCCAACAGTGCTCCTGCGCACCAAGGCTGTGTGCAAAGGCTCTCTTCAAACGATAAAAAGCTAACCTCTGCTTCCTAGCTCAGCTCTTAAACAGACACGGGGGGCGGGGGGCAAGCAGGGAGGCAGGGAGAAGATAGGGCAAGGGGCACCACAACAGGAGGACTCTGAGGAATGGGAGACAGAGGGTCGTGACGAGGTCCAGGGGACCATGGCCTTGACATCATTAGCGTCTAAGCTCAGAGCAGAGCATTCAGAAACACCTTCAAAAGGCATGTGGCTGGCGAAGGGAGCTGAGATGGAGGAAGCTGGCCGTGTCTGGACCACTTGTAGAAGTTCCCCTGACCTTTTTCTGGCAAGAGGTGCCATACAGCACATGCTGGCTTCTTTCTGTGTCCACTTCAGGTCCGGCCTGGTGTTCAGTTGAGGAAAATAAGAAAACAGCAGCACAGGCATTAGCGTGGTCCTTGCAGTCACTTGGCCCCCTAAGTGCTTGGGAAAGCATGCACATAGCAGTTATCTGGATGTGCCAAGTATCCCGAGCCAAGTCCTGGATCAGTGTTATGACTCACCTCAACCCAACCAGACAACTTCCATACTATCTGCCTTGATGATCCTGATCATCTGTTCCTCGGAGGGCTGCTGCCGGCCCCTGTCTTTGGACTTCCAGCAGAAGCTGAACTAAAGTAGTTAAGACTGTGGCCTCTTGAGGGCCGAAGCTCCCTGGGTTGTGCTTTCTCAGCACGCAGGAAGCCCTGCTCTCCATCCCAGCACCCCATAAGCCAGGGGTGGCAAGGCCCTGGAGGAGTGGCTCTGTACTCCCCAGCTCTGGGAAGGGAGAGGCAGATCAGAAGGTCAAGGTCATCCTCGGCTATGTAGCAAGCTTGGGGCTAGCCTGGGCTATATAAAATGTGTCTATGGAGGTTAGAGTCCAGGTCTTGAGTTGTCAGATCAGAATCCCACGTAGTCACTCTGATGTAGGAAATGTCGCCGTTCATGTGTCAAACCCTGGTGAGGGGATACACATGTTTAATCCCAGCACTCGTACAGCAATGACAGCCTGATCTCTTTGATAGCCTGATCTTCAGCCATGGCTATAAAGTGACACTTTGTCTCACAAAATAAAAGCAAACAAAAACAGCAAATCAGTTGGAATCAGACTTTTATTTTTTGGTTGTGTGGAAGAAGTCCCTTGTGTATAGTTTTCTACATTTTTGACTCATTGAATTATTTCCTTGATTAACTGACCACTGTGGAGAAAAGGGACTGAGAAGGAAAGGGAAGTGAGCTGTCATTTCATCCTTGGACATTCAGCATGTGGTCCTTAGGTTTTCTCTCTGGGACTCACCTCTCTGGGAGGACAGTGATGTTCCAGGTACTCGGAAGTGGCTGTTCCTGCAAGAACCCACCTATCTATCCCCCTATGCCTTTTCCATATGCACCAGCAAGTGTCCCACGGGGCACTGTCCCTCAGATCCTGGAGACACACAGTCTGACCCTGGATATGTGCCTACAGGACTAGATCACTCGGAGGCTCTGCTCATTTGTGATTCCTGGAAAGGGGCTGTAAAAAAGTACAGCGTATGGCCAACAGGAAGCAGTCCATGAAGGTGGTGACCTTCTCCATCCCTCTCTTGGGCTCCTGGAGTTAAGGAAGAAGACCTCCTGAGGTCTTGGGGACCACACACATGACAAAACACAGGCTGCTCTCATAGTCTTCCCTTCTTTCTCTCAGAGACCCGGCTATCACACGTCTGGTTTCACAAAGCATTTGGGTCTGTCTACTTCTACCACTCAGGGAGGACCTATGTGAATTCCCAAGTAGCTAAACTATGTGTACTGAGGACAAAATTCAGAGTCCCGAGTCTGTTTGGGTAAGATACCATGGACTCCACAAGGCACCCACCTCAAATTTCTTACAGGATTCAATCTTGCCATCAAATACCATTAGTTACTGTCCAGTAGATCAGAGCTATTTATTGGCCAAGCTGAGACAATGATTTGGACTAACAGCATCACAGATTTCACAGGTGGCTTTGAAATACTGTTTGCACTTTGTAATGCCCCCCCCACCATTCATTTCCCGTTGCTGTGTTAAAAGGACCATGTTAAAAAGCGACATGCAGACATAAGAATTTGTTTTGGCTTATGGTTCTAGAGGGAAAGAGCCCATCCTATCACAGGAGGGGGCATGGCAGCAATGGCAGGTGAGGTGACAGGAAGCTGAGGGCTCACATTTTCATCCCAACACAGGACTGAGAGATTGAACTGGAAGTGGAAGAAGATTGTAAACCCTCAAAGCCCACCCCGAGTGATGCACTTCCTCCAAAGAAGCCATACCGCCCAAAACACAACTGCACACACAGTGCCACCAACAGGACCAAATGGTCCAAAGCTTGGACATACTCCAAACACAGAGGACAAAGACCCGGAGTGTACCAAAGCCCTGCAGGGATACCAGATGTGCCCCAACTGCATCCTCACTTCGTGGATGCCCAGGTCCCTTTCCTTCTTGTTATAGTCTTTTTCTTCAGACCTCAGTTCACTCATGTAGAAAGAAGAGCACCATTACTAATTATAAAACCATTATATGATTAAACTTAATTAACTTCAAATAACCCTTGAAATTTGCTTAATGTCAGCCCTTGCCCTGCTTGAACTGCTAAATATTGCTCTCCTTTGGAATTCTGATGGGATAAGTTGATTACGGTATACTTGGCCCTCCAAGAGGCAATGGCATGTCCTAACATTCAGGACAGGAAGTGACTGATTGGTACAGGGGCCCTCTGTGCATGTTGGGGAAGCATAGAAGAGACAGTAGAGATGGAGTTTAGGTGCCTGTTGGGGATCAGTCCGTGAACTGCTGGTGGGAGCCTGCTCTTTGGCAAGTACTGAGAAAAGTTAAGTTCAAATGGCAGGTCACCTAGTATATGGTGCTTCAGCAAGAATGACCAAGCACCGGAGGAAAGTACCCACTGGCCTCTGCTTCCCTATTATCTTCAGCAGCACCAAGGGAAGTGTGGGGTGGTATATTCCTCAGACTATAATGATATAGGGGTGAGACAGTGACTGCAGGTCCTGATGGAGGGAGGCTAGAACCCTCTGAAATCGCAGAATGTGGAAGCTAGGAGGGATGCTTAAGAATGGGCTAGATGCTGGTTTCCTTAGCCGTAAAATGAGGGTGAGAAGCAGATGCCCTTTGTGGGGTTGGGTGAACTCACAGAGTTAACCAGACTCAGAACTGCCTGGCAGAGAAGAAACACCAAAGCCCCGAGTATGGGCTACTACTGTGTTGGATTTCTATTGCTGTGCAACGAATTGCCACCTACTTAGCCTTTCCCATCAATGGGTGATCTACAGATTCAGATATCCAACTCTTAGATAAAAAATAATTGAAAAAAGAGGCATCTGTCAATCATGTGTAGACTTTTCTTGGTATTTATACCCCCCCCAATTATGTAGTGTAATGGCTTTATACAACATTTATATAGTATCAGGCATCATGCTACTTAGACAATTTAAAGTACGGGAGAAGCTGTGTATAGGTAATATAAAATGCACAAAATGTTGTCTAAATGAGTTGAGCATCCATGGGTTCTGGTACTCACAAGGGATCCTGGACCCAATTGCCTAGAATGAAGAGCCATGTTAATTTACAATCTATAAGTCTGAAGGCTGGAAATGCCCTGGCTGGACCTTATATTAGAGGAATCCTCTTTACAGGGTCCCGATTCTGTTGGCTCTTCCCCAGGGTTTGCTTTTAGCTCTCAGGGGACAGCTACCATTCTTGCTCTACAACCCTCGTCATTTTCCAAGCCTCAAATTCTTCTCAAGGGTTGACTGTTTTTCCAAGTTTGTAGTCCCTTCAAAGAGCCTGGTTGACTAGATCTTAGGTCAGACCCAGAGAGGACAATCCTGCTTCTCATCAGCAAGCATCACACCCATGTGATCCCTTCAGCTCAGCACCCAGTGAAAGCAGAGCACTGAGAACTCTTGAATCAGTTGTGTGCAGGTTTATGTGTGGTATTCCCTGTGTTCGTGTGAGTACATGTCCCCATATGTGGAGGCCAAAAGAGGAAGTTGGGTGTCTTCCTATATCACCCTCCATGTTCTTTTTCACTTGAGACAGGGCTTCTCATTGAACCTGAGCCCCACCCCTAGCCCCCAGGGTAGCTGCTGAGCACCTGAGCTATGTCTGTCTCCTGTCAATGCTGGGGTTACAGTTACTCACAGGTATGCCCAGGTCTATTTACGGGTCCTGGAATTGAAGCCCAGGTCTTATATTTGCATAGTATGAGGCTTGTCCATTGAGCCATCTCCCAGCCTCTGTTACAGAAATCTGTGTTCTTATGTGAGGGCTGCTTTGATTGTCTAGAGAGCTCATTCTAAAGGAAAATGTCAGTTGCATACTCCTAAGCATTTCCTTTCAGGTTAAGGCTGAGGTGACAGCGATCAGGGCAATTAGGCTTCATTTAATTGTCTTAGTTCAGGTTTTGTTGCTACAGATAGCTGGACATCAGAGATAGAGAAGTGAAAATAAAGAACAGAGTGTATTCAGCTCACAGTTTCAGAGGACTTGAAGACCAAAGTGACAGCTGGTAAACAGTGAAAGCTTTTATGCTATGCAAGTTCATCCCAGAAAGACAGATGAGAATCGGAGAAAGACAGGAAGCAGAAGGAGATGGGGTTCGCTTTACTTTCATAGCAACCCATCCTCAAGGTAACTATCTGTCCTGTGATGGCACCAATCTATCCTTGAGGGCCCTTTTCTCCTAACCCAGCTACCTCATATCACATTTCAGCATGGGCTTTGAAGGGCCCATGTAAACCGCAGCTGTTGTCTGTGTGCCGTCTTCCAACCTACAGAGAAGGGGTACTTAATGCTCCCCACTTTAAGCTCCAACTCTTCTCCCCCACTTGGGTGACCGAATCACCCTACCCTGCTCTAGGGGCTTACACCATCCATTGAGTAGCAATGTTGGTGGGCGTGGCCCTGTTGCCTTGTTCCTTACCCACTTATGAGCTTCCCTCCTGGAGCAAGTACTGGTCTCTGGGAGGGAGCACTGGGCTTGATCCAGAGGTCATGGGATGTCACCTGCTCTAATTGACCAACTATTTGACCCCATTTCCCCAAAGTGAAGAGCAAGGGAACCTTAGATTCACAGCTGCTTGACATGATCTCAATGGGAACAGGTACCGAAAAACACTCATTTCTCCTCCAAAGCATCAAACAGAGGTAGGCTACCACTATCAATCATTTACCTGTTAGGTTACTGATTAAGTGAGGTTTATGGCGGTTAAGGTAATCTAGATAACATGTTGTCTTGAAGTTTATTTCACATTTGCTTAAAACAGCATTGTCTTCTTATCAGAAAGGCCCTGTCATCTGTACAGAGAAGGGTAATCTTTATATTCATTATTATAATTGGAGTCAAGCTTTTATGTAGGCAAGTCTAGCCTCCAACTCTTTGTGTAGAAGAGAGTGGCCTTGACCATGAATTCTTGACTCTCTTGGCTCTATTTCTGGACTGTTGGGATTATAGGCGTGTGATATCATGCTTGCTTAAAATATTTATTATGGTTTGTATATTATGGAGTTCTTTTTTTTGTGGGTTTTTTTTAAAAAACCAGAGCTACATGTACAGATTATTAAAAGCATTTTTAGCATAAATATATATGAATATATTTTTGTCAGTACTTGATTTTTTTCAAAGGTTTGATAGTATGCATTGAAATTTTATTATTTACAAAGATCATAAAGTATACGTAGAACAAAACCTAACATAGAAATAGTCAAAGATTTTTTTGGCATGTAAAGATTAAACATATTGATTTTTAACTACCAAAAATTGCCACAAGGCTATATACTTAGCTCTTGAGTTATTAATGATGTAAGGTCTGGGTGTACCCCACTCTGAGAGGGTACTATACACTTATTATTATTATGATTAATTTCTAAGAAGGACTGAGGCTTCCACTTTTTGTCCTTTCTTTCTGTCTTTTCTTTCTTTCTTTCTTTCTTTCTTTCTTTCTTTCTTTCTTTTTTTTTTTTTAGCTTCATACAGTCTGTGAGTTGTTTCTTGGTTATTCAGAGCTTTCTGAGACTAGTATATAATTATCAGTGACTGCATATTATGTCTGTTCTTTTGTAAGTGGGTTACCTTACTCAGGATGATATTCTCTAGATGCATCCATTTTCCTAGGAATTTCATAAAGCCATTGTTTCTGATAGCTGAGTAGTACTCCATTGTGTAAATGTACCACAAATTCTGTATCTATTCACCTACTGAAGGACATTTGGGTTCTTTCCAGCTTCTGGCTATTATAAATAGGACTGCTATGAACATGGTAGAGCATGTGTCGTTATTGTATGTTGGAGCATCTTTTCGGTATATGCCCAGAAGTGGAATTACTGGGTCTTCAGGTAGTACTATGTCCAATTTTCTGAGGAACCACCAGACTGATTTCCAGAGTGGCTGTACCAGCTTACAACCCCACCAACAGTGGAGGGAGTGTTCCTCTTTCTCACCAGCATCTGAGTTTTTGATCTTAGCCATTCTGCCTGGTGTGAGGTGGAACCTCAGGGTTGTTTTGATTTACATTTCCCTGATGACTAGGGATGTTGAGCATTTCCTTAGGTGCTTCCCAGCCATTCGATATTCGTCAATTGAGAATTCTTTGTTTAGCTCTGTACCCCAGTTTTAATAGGATTATTTGAGTCTCTGGAGTCTAACTTCTTGAGTTCTTTGTATATATTGGATATTAGACCTCTACATTATGGAGTTCTTACCATCATTCCAACTCCCCTCTCTCATGCCTCTTCCTTTTTCCCATGTCCCGCTCCCCTCTCCCTTCTTATCGTCACTCCCCTCCCCTCTCTGTCCTCCCCTCCCCCATTTCCCATTCCCCTCCCCTTCCTCTCTCCTCCCCCATCGCCACTCCTCCCACTGAAACCCTCCTTCTTCCCAATAAACCTTTTTCCTACTTTCATGTTGGGTGTGTGCCTGTGTGAGTGTATGTTTGAGACAGTGTACATGTGTGAGTGTATATGTCTATGTGTCTGTGTATATGTACGCTGTGTGTGTCTTGTATGAGAATGTGTATGTGTTCGTGTGAGTGTGTGTATGTACATTTTTGTGTGTGTTCGTGTATGGTGTATGTGCCACTGAGTTTAAATATGTTTGCTTACATTGGTAGACGATTATTTACTGTAGCACGTACAACTTATCAGTGCCTATATCACTGAAGAAATCAGTATTTCTCCTTCAGCCACTGCTAACTCTTGATAGTTCTTCAGGGAGGGGCAGGCCTTCATGAGCCTCCGCCCCCTTCTGCTATGAAAGGTTGATTGCTGACAGGCTTATTTCTGGGCATGTCTTTTACTGGTAAGTATAGCTTCACGAGTTCATCAGCGTCTTATATGCAGAAGATATTGTTTAAGTTCTGGATTCCATCCTCCTCAAGACCAAGGGCATGGGGAAAGAGAAGGAGAAAAGAGACAGAATGTTTAATTGATGCCT
The DNA here is from genome assembly GCF_963924665.1 of Micromys minutus. Taxonomy (NCBI): domain Eukaryota; kingdom Metazoa; phylum Chordata; class Mammalia; order Rodentia; family Muridae; genus Micromys; species Micromys minutus. The sequence continues at coordinate 69,863,362 of NC_137972.1, forward strand.
AAGCTTGATTTGTCTTTATGGAATACCATTGTCTTGCTGATGGATGATAGGCGTTGATTTCTTATAAGACCAGAGTTTTGAAAGTCTCAAAGCAAAGTGCTCAGAGGTAAGATTATGGTGAGAGCATATTACTTTGCTGTGCTATAGAGTGAGTGAGTGAGTGTGTGTGTGTGTGTGTGTGTGTGTGTGTGTGTGTGTGTGTGTGTGTGAGAGAGAGAGAGAGAGAGAGAGAGAGAGAGAGAGAGAGAGAGAGAGAGAGAGAGAGAGACACTATTAGAAGCTTTATGGAATCTCTTTTTATATGGACACTAATCCTGTTATAAGGGCCCACCCTTATGACTTCATCTAATATAATCATCTACCAAACTCCCTATTAGTTAACTTTTTTGGTGCTGTGTTATAATATCAAGACTAAGAACAGTTTAAGGAAGAAAGGGTTTATTTTGGCTTATAATTCCAGAGGCATAGTTTTAATTATGGTAGGAGAGACCTGGCAAGAGGCAGGTAGGCAGAAGCAGGAAACTGATCAGAGTTTTATTCTCATGTAGAAAACACACACACACACACACACACACACACACACACACACACACAGACAGACTGACTAACTGACTGACTGAAGCTTAGCAACCGAGCACCTGTTTCTCAGAGGCCTTGAGGCCACCAGAGCTGTGGCCATTCAAGTCCTCTGTGGATCTTTGCTTCCTTCTGTTTTTGACGTCTTCACGGCCATGTGGTTCAGCTCCATCTTTGCATGAGCTAGGAAGCTGGTGAGCTAGAGAGAAGAAGACCGTGTAAGCCTTTAAAGCGGCATGGAGTTAGCTTGCTTTTCTCTCCCGCAGCACTATGGCTTTGTGATTTGTATGACACAGGCTCTCAAGAAATCCTGCTGGCTGAGACCTGGGAAAGGAGGTGGCCTACACATGCCTTCTGGAAATGCCCAATCAGCCCTGTTATCCCATTCTACAGTCAATTGTGGAACGGGCCTTTGGGCATTAATCCCAAAAGGGCAGTTAAAGGAGAGGGCCATATAATTTTATCGTCTCTGACCCTCGGTCAGCTTCCTTGCCTCCATCCTTGTCTCTGCCTCATTGCTCCTGGGTTCATTCCTCACACAGCTGTTGGATCACACTAATAGCCCCTGGATCTTAATTTTAAACACTAATGCTTGTTTCCAGGGTAATTTCATCTGTCAGGGACACAAAGGATGTGAAATGTCTTATAACATTTGCCATCCAAAAGGGAACTTAAAGGATTTCACTGGCAGCATTTAGTTAAGAAAAAGGCAATTTGTTAGAGTCATCTTTATCTCTGTATGGTTCAGGGATTAAAAGCTGGGGGAAAGAACCCAGGGCATTAAAGGTTTTCACCTATACTGCCAAGCCTGCCAGCTTCATTCAGATGTTAAATATTTCCAGGAGGGTGGAGTCCTCTAGGCCTGGATGTTTTGTCTTTTGAGTGAAACCTTTGCAAATAAAAAGGGGACAGTCAGGAGCCCCAGCTTGAGAGACATCAGTGTGGATGGGGTTAGAGGTCCCCAGTTTACAGAAACTATTCTTTTCACATTGGGGCTCTAAGAACTGTAGAAAACCCTTATTTCCCCAAATAGAGGCTGTATTGAAGGCTGCTAAGATGAACCTCTCTAGATGAGCAGCTTGGTCTTCATGTGGGCCCTGAACACCTGCCCAGGGCCATCTCAAAAGTTGCCTGTAGGTGGGCTATGTCCTTTTTTAGCTGGGCTGGCTGCCTTGTTTGGCCTCAGTGAGAGTGGATGCACCCAGCCTTACAGAGACTTGATGTACCAGGGTTGGATACCCAGGGAGGCCCACTAGCTCAGAGGAGAAAGGGAAGGGGGATGGGGAGAAGAGTTGTGGGTGGGGCCAGGGCAGTGAGTGGGATGTAAAGTCAATAAGTAAAACAATACTATTATTACTACTTAATACAAATAGTTATTTGAATCAACCCCCCCCCTTTTTTTGATGGGCACATGTTTTTTTATTCAAGAGTCATTTAGTGTTTGCTTCAATAATACATCTGTTGTGTGCCAGTTAAACACAGCCCCCTTCCCTCCACTCCCCTCCCTAACTCTTTCTCTCTCTGTAGCATCACTGCTCTACAGCTTTTCTTTTCTTTTTAAACTTTCATATTAAAGAGAGAACACATGGTGTGTCTCTCCCTGTGCACGGCTTCATTTACTTCTTATGATGGTCCACACACACTTCCACCCACTGGCTCCAAACACTAGCATGTCACTTGTTTCTAGCTAATACTCCGTTATGTACATTGGCATGTTTTCTTGTCCCTCTCCACATTTTTGAGACAGGATCCTCTGTGGTCTAAGCTGGTCTCAAACTTCAATGAGGCCAACATGGTCTCTAGCTTTTGATCCTCCTCCTTCTACTTCCCAAGTGCCGAGGGCACAGGAGGGCGCCAGCACACTTAGTATTTCTCTGCGGTGCTGGAGATGACTCTCGAGACCTCATGGGTGCTAGGCAAGCACTCTACCAACAGAGCGACCTTCCTAGTAATGCTGCATGTTTTTAATCTGCCTGTTTGTTGCCAGGAAACCAGGGGTCATTTCCAATCTCAGCCTTGTATGGACGGAGATGACCACTGTACAGGAATCTGCTGGAATGCTGATTCCATTTCATTTGGATGTTTAACTTGGAGGGAGAGAAGGAGGAGAGTGGGGTCACATGGTAAGTTGATTCATAGTGTTTATAAAAGCTATGTGTGCCCAATGGTTGAACTAATTTATATTCCCACCAACAGAGTGCAAGGGTTCCCTTTTATCCACATCCCAACAGCACTGATTATTCATTTAATATTAGATAGCCATCTGGGGTGAGATGATATACTGCTGACTTTTGATTTGCATCTCTCTAATGTTTAAATGAAATCCAGCAGATTCTATATGCTCATTGACTGTGCGTGTGTGTGTGTGTGTGTGTGTGTGTGTTTTCTGGAAGGTGTCTTGTTTAAGTTAAGGTGTCTGTGATGAAACATCATGACCAATGAAATTTGAGCAGAAGAGGATAACTTTGACTTATATGTCTACAGCCCTGGTCATCACTGAAGGAAGTCAGGACAGGAACTCAAACAGGGCAGGAACATGTAAGCAGGAGCTGATGCAGAGGCCACAGAGGAGTGCTGCTCACTAACTTGTGCCTTATGGCTTGCTCATCCCGCTTTCTTATAGAACTCAGGGCCACCAGCCCAGGGATGGCGTCATTCACAATGGGTTGGGCCCTTCCCAGTCAGTCACAAATTAAATAAATGCTCCATAGGCTTGCCTACAGATCTAATGGAAGCAATTTTCTTAAATGGGTGGTTTCTCCTCTTAGATGACTGTCTTAGGGTTTTACTGCGGTGAACAGACACCACGACCAAGGAAAACTATAAGAACAACATTTAATTGGGGCTGGCTTACAGGTTCAGAGTGTCAGCCCATTATCATCAAGGCAGGAGAATGGCAGCATCCAGGCAGGCATGGTGCAAGAGGAGCTAAGAGTTCAACATCTTCATCTGAAAGCTGTTAGTGGAAGACTGACTTTCCAGGCAGCTAGGGTGAGGGTCTTATAGCCCATACCCACAGTAACACACTTCCTCCAAGACTATACCTTCTAATATTCCCTATGGGGCAAGATTTCAAACACATGAGTCTATGGGGACAAACCTATTCAAACTACCCCATGTTGATATGTCAAGCAAGATCACTTAATTTCTACCAACCCCATACCATATTTAAATAGAAAACATTTAGTGAAAGACAGACTTATACTCTACTTCCCTGATTGTCTGACTGTAGTGTACAGAGACGACTGGGAACAATTCTGTAAAATAAGAGCCTATTAGCTCAACCAAACGTGCATATAGGTCAGTTTTAATGAAAGCAGCAAAAGGGAACTGGGGAATAAGATTTAAGTTACCGTCCCTTTTGTTAACCAGTTACTTCAACTACATAACATATATAATATAATAGCACATAAGAAATAAATAAGACTGAAGATGCAGCCTATTCATAGAGCATTTGCCTGTGACATGTGTGGCCTTGATTTTATCTCCAGAAACATGCACCTGGAAAAAAGAAAAAGAAAGTAAACTGAACAATATAACTTAAAAATAAAACAAAAAAGCATATAAACAAAAGAGCAAATATGATTCTTTTTGTTTTGTGTGTTTGCTTTTTCTTTTTTTTTTTCTTTCTTTTTCTTTTTTTTGGAGACAGGGTTTTGTAGTCCTGACTATCTTTGAACTTTCTCTGTAGGCCAAGCTGGCCTCGAGATTACAGATATCTGTCTGCCTTTGCCTCCCAAGTGCTGGGATTAAATTTGTGTTTTTCTCTTACTTAATTAATTAATTAAGTGTGCATCAATGTTTACCTGCTCACATGTCTGTGTGAGGGTGTCAGATCCCTTAGAACTGGAGTTACAGACAGTTGTGAGCTTCCATGTGAGTGCCAGGAATTGAACCTGTGACCTCCAGAAGAGCAGCCAGAGCTCTCAAGCACTCAGCCATGTCTCCAGTCCTGTAAATAAGAACGTAAAACCAATGTTTCTTCGTCTTTCTCTAATGCCTGGATTTGTAGCTGTGGTATCATAAACCAAGATGCTGGGCATTCGTAGGTTAGCACAGCTCTCCGAGAATTCTTTGTGCAGTGAACATCCGTTACCACAGAAACCCACAGCCGGCACAGACAGTACATGACTGTGGAGTACTCAGCCACAGAGAGGACTTCGCTATCACAGAGGTCCCCGAGGCTCAGGGACCATTGCAGAAGAGTTCTCTAGGAGCCAGAGGTCAAGGAGAATCGGCAAGACAGTGTCTTCTTGACGTGGCAGGCCTGCTGCACACAGCACCTGTGGTTACCTGCACAAGATGTGCCCCGGATCAAACCAGGCAACACCTCAGCATGAAGATGGGGAAGACTCGGGAGACCCCAACCGTGGATGAGGAGCTATGGACAGCTGATGGGTTCTGAAGAAGAGAGAGTCTGTTTTATAAGGGTATGGTTTCTGGTAGGTCAAACGCATCCCAGTGGACTGCCCTACGCCCCTGTGTATATGGGCAGCACAAATTGCACTGGAGAGGTTATAAAACAGCAAACAGAAGAGGACAGAGAGTTGGGAAGAGGTACAGGAGATGGGGAGTGGGGTGTGGATCTGGGAGGAAATGGGGCATAAATACATTGTATACATTTGTGCAATTCTTAAAGAATCAATCAAAATATATTAAAAAAGAATGGTAAGAATCAAAAAGATGCTGAGTGTTTGAGTTACAGAGAAATATTCTATAATGCCCGGGAAGCTTAATAATCTTAAAGCACAAGAGAAAAACATGTCATGGCTTTTTAGAAAATGGTCATAATGACTGTATTTATCTGTGAGGAATGATGTGATGTTTTGATTCATGCTCAGGCCGGAGGTTGAGCAAATTAAAGTAATTAGCATATCCATCACATTAAACTTTTATTGTTTCTTTATGACAATTACATTGTTAGCTGTTTTGAGATATGAGATGCATGGTTATTAAGTATGTAAAGAAGCAGTGATAGTTAATTTCTACATGGTTATCTCTGGAATTCACACACACACACACACACACACACACACACACACACACACACACACACAGCCCATCCGCCTACATAAGCAAACATTTTACTGAGAAAGTATTTGACACAAAGAAACTTAAGGGAGGAAGGATTTGTTCTTGCCCTACAGTTTGAGGGGATGTAATTTACCAAATGAAGGATGCATGAAATAGCCTCACTCCTTTGTAAGCCCATTAACAGTAATTAAGGTCAGATCAAGAGTTCAGCATTTAAGTGTCCTGGGTGCTCTTCCAAAGGACCTGGGTTCAATCCTCAGCACCCGCATGGTGACTCACAACCACCTGTACCTGTGGTGCCAGGAGATCTGTGTCCTCTGGCCTCTGTGGGTACCAAACTTGCATGTGGCACACGACATAGATGCAGAGAAAACACTGACACACATAAAATAAGTAAATAAAAATATTTGAACATGAAGGAGGTTAAACGGAGGCATGGGGTGGGGGCAATGCTTTTCTTAAAAGGCACAGGCTGTGAAGTGAAAATCTAGGTGCCAGGTACGAGAAGCTCCTTGTCAGTTTGATCAGAAAGGCTCCGGATGCTTCACAAACAACACGGGCTATTGCTGTCGCTCTTTATTGCCAGCCACAAACTGGAGTAAACGCCATCGCTGAAGACACAACGCACACTGATTATAGGACGCAGAATAATCAAACTGGAACAGATCTGGAAGTTATGTCCTCGGTGGCTGGACTTCATAGTGCCCCAAGGCTCTGTGGGTCACATCTGGGGAAACCACGAATGCATTTATTATCCAGCAGTGAACCCTGCACATTGCAGTCCTGACCTGCCAGACGAAATGTCCTCAAGATAGTGTAAGAGTGAATGGCACAGCTGTTATGGGCTTCACTGACTGTGGTGACTGGAATGAGAAACATCCCCCATAGTTTTGGACGTTTGAACACTTGGTTCCCAGCTGGTGGTACTGTCTGGGAAGGTTTAGGGGGTACAGACTTGCTGAAGGAAGTACATCACTAAGGGCAGGCTTTGAAATTGAGAAACTTCGCCAAGTTCAGGTTAGCTTTCTCTGCTTCATGCTTGTGGTTCAAAATGTGAGCTCTCAGTTTTTTGCTTCCTGACACAATGCCTGTTACTGGCTGCCATGTTGTCCCTGCCGTTATGGAACTGTTGGGCAAAATAAACTCTTCCGTAAGTCACCTGGTCATGATATTTTGTCATAGCAAAAAAAAAAAAAAAAAAAAAAAAAAAAAAAAAAGAACCAAAAAACCCAAATAAAGTAAGTGATAAACTGATTTCCGATTAGATTTGAGGACTTCTCCATAGGAGGGAATTGATGTCTTGAGCTATAAATCTGGTCCAAAGCCCATGACTGTGAGGTTGAGGTTGGGGGAGCCTGCTGCTACTGTTATGCTAAACAGACATGCTGTTAAACAGTCTTCTAAACACTTTTAGGTTTATACTCATACATTATTGATTTTTCTCAACCTTGGTCAGAGAAGCTTCTTTTTGTAACGGTCAGCAGTCAGTGTAGAGACTCATAACTGGTCCTAGTGCTGAGAATAAATGACGAAGGGCCCAGCCCTAGAGGGAGCATCTGTGACACCCCCTGCAAGGTTTGGGGAACATTAAAAAAAGAGAGAACAGAAAGAGCTGGAGAGTTGGGGAGCATGCTATGAAGTGCTGTCTTCTGGACCTGATGAGACCTTTGCACTCACGGACATGTGGCAGCTGTGGTTACCCGCATAAGACCTGTAGTCAGCCATGTCATTGTAGATGAGGTGGGGCTCACGATAGCTGTGCACCTGCAAAGAAGCCACTGGAAACAGATGACATCTGGAGGAGGAAGAATTAATTTGTTTTGGACAGTTCCCTGTCGCCCATGCTCACAAAGGAAGCAGTCGTCAGATTTAGGGAGTTACAAAAGACCAGAGAATGGGAAGGAGGATGGGCATTGTTGTGTGGGTGTGAGCAGACTAGGAGAGGAGAGTTGGGAGTGGATCATATCAAGGTATATCGTATGTAAGTATCAAATTGCCAGGGGATAAGTTAAAAGATTTAAATGAAAGCAGGGCATGGTGGTGCTTGCAACCCCAGTGCTAGGGTGGGTGAGTGTACCTGGTTTGTTGGAAAGCTAGCCAGTGAGAGATCCTGTTTCCAAAAAGAAGACAAAGGAGGAAGAGGAGGAGGAGAAAGAGGCAGAGAAGAAAGAGGAGGAGGAAGAGAAGGAGGCAGAGGAGGAGGAGAAAGAGGAGGAGGAAGAGGAGAAAGAAGAGGAGGAGAAGGAAGAGAAGAAGAAAGAGGAAGAGAAAGAGAAAAGAAGAAGAGGAAGAGAGAAGAGGAAGGAAGAAGAGTAAGAAGAGAAAGAGAAAGAGAAAGGAAGGAAGGAAGAAAGAAAGAAAGAAAGAAGAAAGAAAAAACTGGATGGCACCCAAGAAGCAACAGCCAGTGCAGCAGGTACTCATACATTTGCACACACACACACACACACACACACACACACACACACACACACACACACACCGAACAGCTTCCTCAGGCATTTGTGCAGCGTTCTCTGTTTGATGCAGATGTCAAATACACATATGGAAGGAACCGCACACGAATGCAGAAGACAAACAGTGCTTCAGCTGCTATGTTTTCTAAAAGATCCTGCACTCCCTACCCCCTCTCTCTGTGTGTCTGTGTACACTGATGTCCGAGTATGCCCTCTGGAGGCTGGAGACTCAGGTTCACTGAAGGACCCCCAGATGACTGCGTGTGGATGCATGCTCTCTTCCACATGTGTGTCCATTTAACAACTCCACACATGTGCGTTTCGCTGCCTAATATCTTCATTTCTCAACTGCTTGGTTTCAGATTTGGAAAAGCTGTGCTTGATGTTGAAAGCTAAATTCACACCATGCAGGGTATTTTAAAACTCAGCATCTGATGCCTGAAGTGTGAAAAAAAAAAAAAAAAAAAACAACTTCTTCCTTTCTGTGAACACCAAATGCTGGAAAGTTTTTTTTTTTTTTTTTTTCTTCACTAACTGGAGAACAGCCTATCAAAGGCTGATATGCTCTATCGGTTGTTACAGAGTGTGCTTGGGAACTATCCCTGCTGCTTCAGTGATGATACAGGTCATTAAAGCACTGGTTTGGTGGAGAAGTGGTCCAAATGTGTGATGCCAGGGAAGAGATCTTGAGGAGCAATGGACTCACGTGCAATCAATAAAATGGATATGTTTGAATTTTTAAATGAATCACATATATACACACATCTCAAGGCTTATAGAATGAAAGGCCACAAAGAACACTCGGGGTGCTGGAGAGATGGCTCAGTGGCTGGGGGTGTGTACTGCTCTTGCAGAGGACCCGAGTTTTCAGTGCCAAGTAGCTATATATCAGGCAGCTGTAATGCCAGATGGAACAGCCCCAAGTGTTCCAAGGCCCTCTTCCGGACACCCCAGGAGGGTGGGCACCTGAACATATCTCTGCCCCCTACACAATACATATATACCTACATGCATGCATGCATACGTGCATGTGTACATATGCACAAATAGTTAAAAACAAAACCAATCTTTAAAACAATATACTCCAGGGAATCTGGGATAAAGGAAGATAGGTAAGGAGGAGGAATACAGGTAGGTTACCTCACAGTGATGATTACAGTTAGTGGCTTTCTGTCCATAGTCTAGTCTTTAGCCTCTGAGAAATAACTTTCAGGGGGAAAAAAAAAGAGCAGCTATGTTGAGAAGACACAGATGTTTTCTTGACACCCTTCCCCAAGCCATACAACATTACACTGCTTACTGTACTGGGTATTTCAAGTCATTTAAAAATTTTAAGGTAGAGGGTAGGACGCATGTAGACTCTGTGCAAACATTACAAATTTATTTTCTTTACTTACTGATTTTCTTGTTTCAGTGTCAGGGACAGAAGCCTGGGCCTTACATGCACTACTGGTACACTCTGCCCTCAGCCAACCATACCCTCTTCTCAGGGTACAGGCCTTTTGGGTAATGGGAGGGGATACCCTGAAACTGACCTTCCATTGGGGCATAGATAGAGGGGCCACAGTCCATTTGAACCTATGTTGGTCTGCTCATGACCATTGGGACTGTACCACAATGAAAAGTCTTTTTGCTTGGTTAGTAATTTTCCTCTCTTCTTTCCATATGTCAGAGAGACATGCAAGCTGTAGGCTCTTCCTTCCCTTCACTCCTGTCCAGCTCCCTGGAAGTCTCTGGTGGGTGTGGTCTTCCTGTGGAACACGTGCACACCCATCATCTACCCTGGGCCTGTGGATCTCTATTTCCAGCTAGCTCCCGGGGATCCTAGAGTAGCTACGTGGGAGGAAGGCTTGCACCACCAGGTTTATTGCACACAAATGTCCTGAGCAGTGTGTAGGCATGACTGAAGAAAGAATTCTTCATGTTCATCTTTGTTATTCCCCAAGGATCCTATACAGCCTAGAGCCTTTCCCACAGAATGAGCTGAGAGATGACCGTGTTTTTAAAATGTGTATTCATGCCTTGTCTATGTGTATATATGCATACCGTGAGCCTGGTGCCAGTGAAGGCCAGCAGAGGGTGTTGGATCCCATGGAACTGGGGTTACAGTTAGTTGTAAGTCATCATGTGGGTGCTGTAAACAGTACCTGGGTTCTCTGGAAGAGTAGCCAGTGGTAACCACGGAGCCATTGCTCTAGCCCCAAAGTGACAGTTCTTAAAGAAAATTAGAGCAGGGACCTCTTGCCTCACATACTTTACAGAAAATAAATCCCCTTGTTTGCAGGGGCCAAAGCTGCCTGTACTTAGAGTCATTCAGAGAGTGGGTCATTAATAAAATATTACACATTCCAGTGTGGTGTGCTCAGTGGGGCGACAGACACCATTCACGGTACCACCTGAGTGAAGATAGCAGAGCTCCGAGGCATAGTCTCCAGTTCTCAACCTTCTGAGGTTAAGATGCCAGCCAAGGTAGACAGGGTGATGGCGGGGGGGGGGGGTGTGAGCCAGTCTTCTGTCATTGTCACTTGATGCTCGAGACAATTTAAAAGGACGGGGAGCTTTGCTTTCTTATTGTCTCAGGGACCTTGATCTGTGCTCACTTGGCTCTTTTGCTATTGGCCACGTGGCTCAGCAGTCCATCTTGGTCGAGAGCATATAATACAGGAAGTATTCACCTCCTGGCAGGCAGGAAGCAAAAGAGAGAAAGAAAAGGATGACGGGAGTTCCTCTGCAGTCACATTAACTGTACACCCCTAAGTTATATTCCTCAAAGTAAGCCTCATTGCTTATGTGTGTGTCTCTGTTTATGAACGTGTCTGTGTGTTTGTGTGTGTGTGTGTGTGTGTGTGTGTGTGTGTGTGTGCGCGCGCGCGGGGGCGCGAGCAAGTGCTTGTGAGTGCACACACATGCACTCCCTGAAAACAAGGGATCAATGCCAAGTGTCTTTATCCATCACTCTCCACTGTATTTTCTTTTGAGACAGGTTCTTACTGAACCTGCAGCCCACTGTTCTATGCCAGTTGGCCAGAAAGCCCCAGAGATGCTCATCTCTGCTTGTCTAGCTCAGGGATCACAGGCAAGAGCCACCGTGCCTGGCTTCTCTGTGGGTCCTGGGAATTGAACTCAGGTCCTCTCATTCATGTGGCAAACATGCACGCATGCGTGTCCTCGTGTTTTCAGTAAGCTACCAAGCTCAGCCCTGAAGCATGGGGTGTATGTGGGTGTGTGCACATGTGTTATATGTAGAGGCCAGAGACTGATGTCGGGGTGTCTTCTTCTGTTGCTCTCTGCCTTATGATTTGAAGCAGGATCTTCCAGTGAACCTGGAACTCACTGATAGTCTAGACCAGATGGCAAGGGAGTCCCAGTAACTCTCTAGTTTTTGCCTCCCCAGAGTTGGGATTTGGAGTATGTATGTCTCCACTGGACTTTTTTGTGTGGGTGCTGGGATACGAACTGAGGTCCTCATGCTTTTGTGGTAAGCACTTTCCCCACTGGACCATTTCCCCAGCCTTTTAAAATCCAGCAGGTCTACATTTAGGTTTCCTTGATCTTGCCTTGGAGTAGGGTCCACTTGGTTGACAGTACTCACTGTGCCATAGAGGGTCCCACACCTCTGCCCACCAGCTTCCATTGCAGGATGCTCTCTCTTACCTAACCTGTATGCTTGTGAATAGGCAAAGTATAAACGACAGCATGGTGCCTTGAAGCGTCCAGCAACTGGGCTAGATTTTCTATAGTGGGCCTTTGTGCACAAGCTTGTGAAACACCAGTGGAAAAAAATAACCTTATCGCAAATTAAAAGAACAAGCTTTAGAAAATAGTTGAAACGTAAGGTTAATTGGAGCCAGAAATGTCAAATTAATGCAGCAATGCACCGGGGAGACTGCCCTGGCCTCTGTGCACAGAACCCGTGCGCATGACGAAGGGAAGCCAGGAACGACATAATAGGATTTTAGGGGGTCCCCTGTCATATTAAACAGGCTCTGCAATTAATTTCTTGCTGCCATGTTATTTTCACTGGCCTATATTTTCTCTGACCTCTTGAATTTTTTTTAGCTATCAATGCGGGGCAAGTGGGACTTAGGACTGAAACAACAACCAAAAAAAAAAAAAAAAAAAAACCTTCACAAAATCGTTTTGACTGAAAATCCGTAGCAATGAAATAAAACAGGCTTAGGATGGGTGGGTTGTCTGGCGCCCTTGGGGTGATCTGGGGTTCACAGATACTGACCTGGCCTTCTCTGCTCAGTCACACACCTCCCCCATCCTTCTGAATCCCGCAGGTCCTATCTTTTAGAAAGGTCTTTAGATTCCGAGAGGAGGATGGTGGCCTTATAGGCCAAGATTGTTCATTGGTTGAATGTGAAACACAGGCCAAAGCAATCTTGTCAAAGCATCACCTTATTTAATCTTCATCAAAACCCTTTGAGGGATATTCTATGATCCAGACATGACCAGAAGGAGGAAATGGGGGCACAGAGTGGTGAGCCGCTTGGCCAGAGATATACAGGTAGTGAACGTCTCAGACTCTGGGGTTTGAACTCAAGCATTTTGGTTCTGGAGATTGTGTGTCTAATAGAGTGTCCTGCTTCCTTCTCCTTACAATGGAATTGAAATTCACTTGGAGTGTCTGCTGGACATATACTCACAGTCAATTTTGTATTTTTTTACTTTATTTGTGCATGCATATATGTCCTCTCTCTCCTGCTTCCTCCTTGCCTCTATCCCCACTCTCTGTGTCTCTTTCTGTCTCTCCCTATCTCTCGCTGTCTCTGTTTTTGCCTGTCTGTCTCTGTCTCTATGATTCTGTCTTTGTCTCTCTCTGCCTCTCTCTGTGTCCCTGTCTCTTTGCGTGTAAATGCATGATAATGTGTGTGCATGTAGAGGTCAGAGTTCTAGCCCAAGAGTCTTCCCCAGTTGCTCCCCTCCTTACTTTTTGAGTCAGGATCTCTCACTGAACTTGCAGTTCTCGGATTTGGCTAGAATTACTGGTCAACAAGCCCCAGGGGTCCTTCTGTCTCTGCCTTCCGAGCCTTGAGATTATAACCATGAGTGGCCACATCCAACTTTTGTGTGGGTGCTGGGGATTCGACTCAGGTTGTTCATGTTTACAAAGCAGACACGCTACTCACTAATCCACGTCCCAAGCACTACCATTTGATATTTCTGCTCTATGCCAATGCACTGGTTTTATGTTATTTCACAACTCCTTGTGAGTGTATAATAATTTCAGTTTAAAAAAGTAGACATTGAGGAAAAGTTAGTTGTCAGTCTGGTACATCAGCTCAACCTCTGAAAAAAATGGTCCTATTGTGACATATCAGGCAAGGATGTTACTAGGGAGTCTTCCAAGATGGCTTCAGTTACCAAGCACTACTCACCATTACAGGAGCACAAAATCCTGTCCACCAACAAGATGATCTGGTAGCAATAACACTGAAGGTAAGGTTGGTGCCTCATGTTTGGGATTTTATTTGTGTAGATGGCTTAGTCCTTTGTTCTCCTGGGGCAGATGATGTGTGAGGTACCCAGCATACAGTGGGGCATGATTCTTTCACACCTGTCAGCATTGTGTTTTACCGATAAGGAGAGTGAGGCATGGACTTGGTGAGGGGCTGTCCAGGCTCATGTGTTTGAACTAACCAGAATGAGCCTATTTATCCAATGGCGATCCCTGTTTCACCCCCACCCTCTGCTCTCCAAGAGAATTCAGTGAAATCGCTCTACAAGAAGCAGAAGGTGTGAACATGGCAGTGTTTGCCTGGCCCACCTTTGCCAGTGTGACAAAATGACGTGGTTGGCAGGTCCTTGCCTTGAAGGTTTAAATGCAAGTCTATGTTGAGACTTCTAAGAATTAATTTATCAAAGTGCCTGAGCAACCTATTAAATAAGTGAGTACCTCTGACATTAGGATTTATTTATTTTTTTCTTGCAGGGGGTACTCATTTATTTATTTTTTTGATGCTTTTTAAAATTATTGGTTTATTGCTTACATATGATTGCACAATGAAAATTTACATTTAAAAAGCTTACTTTACGGTAATACATGTATAAGCATTAGTGAGACAAATACACGCATAAGCATTAGTCCCTTTTGAGGGACTGGGGAGTTAAACTGCTGGTTAAGGGTGGTATTACTCTAAAAGATAAAGAGTTCTAAAGGAGGCTGGAGGAAAGCCAGAGGACCAGGATGAGAAAAAAGGAAGTAAGAGAATGAGTGTGAGAGCTCGGGTAAAATCCAGTCAAACTATGTAAGCAGCTGCACGCACAGGATCACTAGCATGGGAGGAACCTTTAAACTAACTGTTTGGTGTCACACAGGAGAATATAATCCACTGTATACAGCAAGGAGGATGATAAATGCTTTGAATATCACATACCTGCCAAAATAGACCAAAGCAATGAACTCCAGCAAGTTCTCAAGATTCAGTACCTGAACTAGCTACAGTGTAGCTTGCACACTCGCCCAAATGTGATTCCTGAAAATGTGGAAGAATCAGACAGACAAACATCCATTGCTTGGGAACCCTTGTCAACAAAACCAGTTCAGTCTATGGAATCTAAGATATCCAGACATGTACTGTGGTTTAGAAATAATAAAACTCAAGCCAGCAGTTTATAAAACCCAAGATACAGGGATGATAAAAAACTAATTCCAATGGTTTTTTTTTTTGCATGCAAAGCATGCCGTTTTAAATTACTAAGAAACACAAAATTTTGTACAGCAAAGCTTGTGTTCTGCATGAATGCAAGTGGATATAAATCTTTTCTTATACAATTAAATTATATATTTTTCATACAAAAACACACAGTATTAATTCATAAAATGACATCCAAGTGGATGATGATTTTTTTACATGTCCCCTGTTTAGATTTTAAAGGCAATCAAAAATTAATACCCTTCTTTTAAAATGAAGACAAAAGGGAAACAAAAGTGCACGAGGTTTTCCACATCTGGCGACATGTCCCCAGTGTGAGGGAAGGACAGCGAGAGCTGGAGCACAGCACTGGCCTTCCAGTGGCAGCTGCAGTGTCCCTCTTGAGAACAAGGTCTGGGGATGTGCACCGAATCAGCAGCCTGGGCTGTCCTGTCAGAGGTGATAGCAAATGGACCCCTCTTCAAGGTGTTCCACTCTGCTGTACATATTCAAAGCTATGGGCATGCCTGGTCTCTTTATTTTTCCTTCCTTTTTTTTTTCTTTTTGTACTAAGGGTGCCCAAATAACCAAAAACAAACAGATGAACACCCTATTTTTAAATCTCATTTCCTCAAACAAAAACAAAACTAAAACTGGACTATTTTAAGCTATAATTTTGATAGAATACTGTTTCATGTAAAAAGAAACCGAAACGGTAGAGTTATACAAAGGGGTGCACTCATTTAAATGAGATAAAAATATTGTAAAACTTCATGATGGTGGGAACTGGTGAATGGTGGATGGTTAAGTGGGTAAAAGGTCTTACCAAGCAAGGTGAGGTCCATCCCCAGCACCATCTCTGAGAGCTTTTCCTCAGCATTTCTTCTGGGAGATGGAGGCTGATATAGGAGAACTCCGAAAAGCTCTTAGTCCATCTTAGCAAATACAACCACATACACACACTGTTCATACACATTGTATGTGCATACTCACACAAACCTTGTTAGAGTGGGTTCCTTAGAGAGATTACATGTCTCTGAATAGTCTTTCGTTGGACTTGTGGTAGGGAATTGAAAAGGCTTAACATACTATTTAGAAGCTAGAAGCGTGTATTCTGAGTTCCATTGCTAAACTTCTCTCTGCCTTTCTTGAAAACTGTTGGTCTTTAGAAGCCTTGGCATACTGGGAACACATCGCTACGGTAGCTCAGGATACAGGGTCCAGACTTAGCCACCTGTCACACAGTGACAGTCTCACTTGGAATGAAATGTTGTACCTCAGGAGTCGTGCGTGATTTTCAAGGCAATCCAACATTATACTCTAGGTAAACTCTAGCAAGTTTGCCGCATTGCCACAGTGCTCCTTGGGGCACTCCCAACCCCCACCAAGGACAGGATAGAAAGTTGACTATTTCTATTTCTCAAAGGTCAGAGTGAACATTTGGCTGCATACCGGCGACCACCTAGTAGAATAGATATTGCTTTCTCTACTTAGTCATGGAGGAAGCTCCAAAGGGTTGGCTTGCTGGGGATCAAGTAATTCTACCTTTCAATTGTAGGGACAGTCCTTATTCCTACTCACTGCTGTGAATTCCCTGTTATGTGGTTGTACTGGCTGGTTTTCTGTCAACTTGACACAAACTGGATTTATCACAGAGAAAGGAGCCTCAGTTGAGGAAATGCCTCCATGAGATCCAGCTGTAAGGCATTTTCTCAACTAGTGATCGAGGGGGAGGGCCCAGACCATTGTGGGTGGTGCCATCCCTGGGCTGGTAGACCTGGGTTCTATAAGGAAGCAGGCTGAGCAAGCCAGGGGAAGCAAGCCAGTAAGTAACATCCCTCCACGGCCTCTGCATCAGCTCCTGCTTCCTGACCTGCTTGAGTTCCAGTCCTGACTTCCTTTGGTGATGAACAGCAATGTGGATGTGTAAGCTGAATAAACCCTTTCCTCCCCAGCTTGTTTCTTGGTCATCATGTTTGTGCAGGAATAGAAACTCTGACTAAGACAGTTGTTCTTCTGGACATGTGATGAAGTCAGAGATTATAAAAATTTTAGCTTCAGTACAAGTTTCTGTAGTTGTGTTTTCTGTGTGGATATATTTCTGTTTATCCACACATACTATTTAATGTATGCTCAGACTTGATTTTGGGTGTGTTTATTAAACTATAGAAAATACTAATTATTATATTTTTGAGTGTGGGGGGTTGAATTCTAGGTTTTACACACACAAAGCAAGTGACTTATACCCACTCCCCCAGATGTTCACATCTCACATGAAATGTGTAGTTGACAATCCACCCAAACTGAAGAATGGGCATGATTGGGTTTACCCAACTCAGCAACTCATATCTCTTAGGAGATGTAAAAACAACATAAAAGTACGTACAGTTGCACACTTCTAGCAGTTTGGCATTCACCGAGAATTTAGGATTCAGAGTTATCTTTCAATCAGTTTTAACCCTCCCCCTACTATTTTCCTAATTGTTTGTATTTTCAGGGTACCAAGATGATGAAGGATGTAGCTGTAACATGGGCAAACCTTTAATTGGCTCTGCCAACCAGGTGGCTAGCTGATGAACCACTGTACTTCAATGGCATAAGTACTGGCTTATAGTTAAATATTTGCACGTGTATCTAATTACCTATGCAAAATTGTTCCTGCCAAACAGAAGTCTGGTTGAGCCTTGGCATCCAACTCGCATTAATATTTTAAACTGTTGCAAACACTTGGTGCTGCAGATCCAATTTTACTAATGTGTTTTTTTTTTAAACACCTCCCACTACACGGTGTAATTTTTTGCATATTAGTAGCATGCTTAGAATGCTATTGTAAGCTTCTGGGCACCAAGAAATCTGATGGTGTATTGCCATGCCCAAATAACATTAAGAAAAAGAAATAAAATTTATCACCAGGCTGTTAGTATTCCTAACCCCGCCCCCGCGCCCCCCCCCGCGTCCGTCCCCCCCCCCCCCAAACAAAACCTGGTCTGACAGAAAAGGCTTTGAACAACCTTTGAACTATTGCCTCAGAATATAGGAGTGGGTTACCCAGGCAGGTAGGGTGGATGAAATCAGCAGCAATGGCTTGGCTTTGATCCCTGAACAAAGCCCCCCATTTCATGCACTCATTGGTCCTGTTCCTAGCTGGGTTAGAGCTAGTAATCTTGGCAGTGATGGGACAGCTGGGATTTGAGAAGGATCACCATCTTTCCTAGGGTGTTTGGGAAGCTCAGAGCTTGGTCACTAAAAAGCACCTTGCAGCTGGGAGGGAAGGGACTGAAGCAGTCCAGAATCAAGGAGCAACCAATAGACAGGGGCAGGTTGGGAAGGATAGAGCAGTAGTGAGTTTAGCTTGGTGCTGGCCACTTAAGGGGCCATTGAAGACAGTGACACATGTTAGTCTGCTTTGTGGTGCTATAACAGAACAGCTGCCACTGCAGAGTTTGAAAGGAAGAGAACCTATTTTAGCTCACCAGTTCCTACAGCTAGAGGATCCAAAGAGTGTGGCGTCTTTGTCCTGGACAGGCATGGCTGAGAATGGGAAATAGCCCTGCTATGTAAAAGCTCACTTTTGGCTGGGTTAAGATAGCTCAGTGATAAGAGCTCTGTCTGCTCTTCCAGAGGATCTGGTTTTAATCCTAGCATGCACACAGCAGCTCACACCCATCCGTAACTACACTCCTTGAGGAGCAGATGCCTTCTGCTGGCCTCCTAGGTCCTTACACAAACACACCATATAGGAAAAACACTCATATCCACAGAATAATAGCATCCTTAAAAACAAACAAACAAACAAACAAACAAACAAAAAAACCAGCTGCTATCATGAGAACCAATGGACTTGATGAAACCACTGATCCCCTTTGAGGCTTTGTCCTTATGAGCTCCACCAGGCTCTACCTCTCAGTGGTCCCGCACCTCCAACATGATCCTCTTAGAAAGCAAGCTTCCAGCACGTGAACTTTTGAGAGAAATATAAAAACCACCTCCCTGCTTCAGTGGGTGGGGAGGGTGGTTATGATTATATGGGATGTGAAATCATAGAAAAAGATGAAGTCAAGCTAAATTCTTGTTCCCTTGCCTAAAGGATTTTAGTCTATCTCAGTGATAAGTGACTGAGGCTGTCGCATCTATCCTGTTTGTCCAAGTTCCTTCTTAAAACATTACCTGTTGGCCAGGATAGCCCTCACAAGCCCTGAAGTCTTACATCTACAAATCCTGTGAGGTTAAGTAGATCTGGGAAACATGGAATTTGAGTTTAAAAGCAACATTGGTGTGGTTAAATGCTCAGACACTCCACTGGGTATCCCGTTTTTTCATTGAACAAATATTTGTTTTGTCTGGTGGCTCTCCAACCAGACAAAACTTCAGGAGATAATTGTTAGTTACCACAACCAGAAGGGAAGTGCTGCTGGCAAGTATTATACAGAGACTGGAATGAGCCACACAGCTTTCAGTGTAGAACACAATCCCAACCGTAAGGACCAGCCCCTTAAGGTGCTATTGGTCCTGAGTCTGAGAAACCCAAGCTTGGAACCTTTTATTAAAACGAAGATCAATTAGACTTGATGCATGGCACTGAGTTTGTGATGTACAGCAGGTGGCAGATTGAGGGGTGACAGCAGCGTATTTCTGAAGGTCTTAGGGCTGTGTATATCTAGAGATAGGAGCAGCCAGTTTGCAGAAGCTGCACCCAGTCTCCCACAGGAACAGGTGTTCGCTTTGGTTTTTTTTTTTTCCTGCAAAACCCAAGCCAGGTGCTTGCTTTGTTGCTGGGGCCAGCTCTTCTTTGGTCAGCAGAAGAGAGACTAGAGAGGGGGAAGCACAAATAAATAAAAAGCCATGAGAAGAAGAAAAGTGCCAAGAGAAAGAGGTTCTCAGTCCAGAAGCTCATTTTAGATAAAACTTTATGGGTAAAGGCAGTTCAGTTGAGAAGCAACAACCTTGGGTTAGTGTTTGGAAGCCTGTAAATCCTAGGTTAGGGCAACCCCCTGCTCCTTCTCTGCCTGCCTCTCTCTTTGTTCAAAAGTATATTTTATTGTGTATATTTAAGGTATATAAAATTTTATATGGCACATGTTTAGAAATCATTATTAGTGGTACAAAGTAACGTACCTGTATCACCCGTAAGGAGTGCTTAGTAAGTCCTTGTTGGGGTAATTTGCAATCTGGTCTGGTATGATGCCATTTACTTTCTAGCACCCTTTTAGAGGATTATTCTGATGGTATCACAGGTTTCCAACAGATAGTATAGCTTGTTCTAGGGGGAGAAGCCCCATTGGGAAGCAATCTGCCAGTGTCTCTCCTCAGATTCACTATATCAGACTCGAACTTACTAACTAGTTACTAAGCCCCTCCTTCCTGCTGACCTGGAGGTGTAAAGGGCCAGCTGCAACCACTTGGTTAGGACATGCTGAAAGCATCCCAGGTGTCACCACGCTGGGGACAATGGGCTCTTCTCAGTCCACGTGCCCCGCAGCCAGCCACCCTGTCTGTTTGTTTTCTGAGTCATTTGCTGGGACCCTGTGTCTTAACAGCAGGTACAGCAACAAGATGGGGGACTGCAGTTAAACTCAAAGTCCATGCTAGGGCAGAAGAATGTCATAGATGGGGAAGAAAACATAAAAATTCTTGCACTCCAAAGGAAGATTATGTTGGCTTACCCGCCGCATTCCCGCTGAGCAGAGTTGGAATTGGAAAGTACTCTTTGCAAAGTTTATTGGGTCCTGGTGCTACTTGTTGCCGAATTGGTCAATTAATCTATTATTATTATTTTTTAATGAGTTAGGGGATTTCCTTGAGCAGAAAATCACCAGGAAATATGACCAAATGCCCGGAGCCCAGGGAACGGCTGGTTTTTCTAGTAAACCCCATTTGACAATTAAAGGAGGAAATGTATGTCTCCCACTACAGGTGGCAAATCAGGCTGGTCCGGAAGGGGGCGAGGAAGGTTGGACTCTGCTTGGAGGTGATCTTGGGGTGGTCACCACAAAACGGGTCACTCCAGTGCAGCAGCTTCAAGTGTAGGAAATAAAGCTATTGAGTTTCCCTGCTGAGAGACAAATGATTTCTATTTAAAAACCTGCTTGTTCTGTGCAGAAACTCCCAATGTAGCAATAATTAATGATATCGGGAGGTTAAGAAAGACCTTCTGTTGGAGTCCCTCTGCTCCAGGCATGAAATTGGATTAAAGTGAAGATAAACTTAGACATTAAATCTGAGGAGGAAGTCAGTAATTATGTGTGAATACACATATTTGCAACTGTTTGAGTGAGCCAGGTTGGAGCAGCCTGGCTGCTCTTGTTCCAGGCATGTGTGGCTCTTGGAGATGATCAGTCAGAAGAGGTGTCTAAACAGCACTCTAGCCCCAGCTCTTGAAGTTGCCAGTGTGTTAGGCAACAGACTGTGGCTTTGCTTATTTGATATTTATTCCTAGTTTCCCTTTATTAGCAGAGGTTCCCCCGCCCCCTGACCGGGGGACAATGTGTATTCCACAGGATGTAGTCACCCTGAGGTGGGTTAGTTCCAGGATCCCCCTACAGGCACAAATCCACAATGCCCAGGTGACTGTGTGGATCAGCACAGTATTCAGACAGAGTGTACATACATTGCCTGCATACCTCACTGTCTAGGACACTCGCAATGTAAATTTTTTATTGGATTTTTTAAATTTATATTTCAAATATTATCCCCTTTCTGGATTCACTTCCAGAAACCCCCTATCCTGTGCCCCTCCTTCTATGAGGGTGCTCCCCTACCTACCCACACACTCTCTCCCGTCTCTTTGCCCTGACATTCCCCTACACTGGGGCATCAGACCTTGGCAGGACCAAGGGCTTCTCCTCCCACTGATGCCCAACAAGGCCATCCTCTGCTACATGTGCAGCTGGAGCCATGGGTCCATCCATGTGTGCTCTTTGATGGGTGGTTTAGTCCCAGGGACTCTGGTTGGTTGATCTTGTTGTTCTTATGGGGTTATGAACCCCTTCAGCTTCTTCAGTTCTTTCTCTAACTCCTCCGTTGGGGACCCCATTCTCAGTCCAGTGGTTGGCTGTGAGCATCTGCCTCTGTATTTGTCAGACTCTGGCAGAGCCTCTCAGGAGACAGCTATATCAGTCTCCTGTCAGTATGCACTTCTTGGCATCTGCAATATTGTCTCACAATGTAAATTTTATGTTAATAGTTGTTACATAGAGAAATAAAGTCTAGACATGCTTAGCACAGACACAAATTTTCCTTAGTATTTTTTACTCAGTCAAATCCATGGGGATTCATGGGAGAACTCACAAACACAAACATCCAACTGTGATTCTTCTAGCTGTTTTGGCATACAGGGATAGCCACGAGATGAGGTTCTGACCCAAGACACCTAAAGGGAAGCTATCCGAATAGGGTTTCTGGAAAAGTTATTTTTCTGTTAACAGGGGACAGGGTCAGTTGCTATCTATGTACCTTTCTCAATTTCCACCTTTACCCATGCCTAGACTATCTGTGGAAAAAGCCTGGAAGTTGCAATGCCATTGCATGCTCATTGGAATAAAATTTATGCTTTAAGGGTGGGGACCTTCCATTCTTCATGGTTTCCTTTGACTATGAGATGGGGAGAAGACAGCTCTTCTTTAGACATTTTGACTAAGCCCAGGCAGTTATGTTTGGATTTAGAATAAAATCCCTTCCCTGATTTTTGGCTTAGAGTCAACACAGCATATAGTATTTGGGAGGACACTGTGTGAGGCTTTCCTAATTTTCTGCTGATGACAGGGTGAGCCTGGCCAACAGTGAGACATCCTTTGGGCATGGCCAGGGCTACTGAGGACCTCTGTAGCACACAGCTCACAAACATGGCTCTTTAGGTATTCTCTGAGTCTCTTTAGCATAGCATGTGTCTGCCTCCAGGGACCCGGTTGATTAACTTGCTCGAGATGGATGCTGGGGCAACCAGGAGACACCCTGTTTTGGTAGCTTTAGAGCTAACAGGATAACGACACAAAGTAAAGACACAAAGCTTCATTTGTTCTCTGCATATATCCAGATTCCCCTGTCTAGAGAGATAAGGCTGGCTTTGCACTGACCAGTTCTTAGTTTTAGGACATCATTTGCTGTTTGGTTCTAGGAAAACTGGATTAGAAACTCATCTCCTGCTTTGTGAAGGGCTTGCCTCACTGGGCACTTGAGGCTCAGACCTAGGACATGGTTTCTTGTGATAAGAAAATCTCCTTAGATCTGGGCAATAATGGACAAGAGGGTGGACACCCTTGAAAGCCCTCCTCTAGCCATCAGGAGTTATGGCTGCACAGGGTCTCTGGGTCACATGATCAAAACCTTCCTTTGGTCGAAGGGTCTTGCACTTGGCCTTGAGTCAGCTAAAGCTCATACTTCCATGGATTTCTTCACGTCATCTCCACACTTCACACACTGTGGTAAATATTAAATGAACAGTGTGACCATTTCTGCAAGCCCTGGCTTTCTCTGACTCACGCAGTCACACCCATGCTAGTTTCGGCACCATAAGGCCATATGGAACTTGTCTAATTTATCTCAGAGGTTCCATGCTGGCCCTCATGGTACTCTCTGACCTGGACGGTCTGCGAGCCATTCCAGTGTGGCACCTTGCCATGCCTCACAATTCACTTGGCAGGCTGTTACCATGCCAGGCTCACACATTCCAATCCCATGGCGGGCTTGGTGAGTCCTGCCACTGCGCCTTCTCTTGAACTCAATTAAGTCGCCACATGAAAGAACACACCATACAGTCACTGAACCGACTGATAATTTTCCCATCTAGACAGCACAAAATCCTGGGCATACCCATCCCTTAAAAGTATTCATAGCAACCTGTATATGCACAGAGAAGAATCTTTACATCTGCTTCCACGTTGCTCCCAGCTCCTCCTCATTCTTGCTCCTCCCTCTCTTTCCAAAACTTTGTCCCCCCCATTCTTCCTTCTTGTCCAATGACAGGCCTCGCTCCATACTGTACCTGCCTTCCTGCAAAAAGACATCATCTGACACTTTACATCTAGCTAGTTCTTTAGCTTCCTCTCACACATGAGAAACTGAGCCTCCAAGAGGTTTAATACATGAGCACAGTCCAGAGATCTGGGCTGGCCATTGACACCAGCATTCTTTACCCTTACAACTTCCACATGGCTTCTCCTCTTCTTTGCTGGGAGCTCAGAAATCACAAGGACTGGTATGTGAACTATTAACATGTGCATGTTCACAGGTTCTAATCCTCTTGGGTACACAGCTATATGCTCATGAATTTGAGCCACGGGGAGATAGGGTTTTGCTACTTTGGGTGTGGCCCCTAAAATGCTCTGCATGATGCAGAGTTTGCACATAGAATCTCCAGAAGGACATGGAGAAGACTCAGTGGCTAAGTCACACAAGAAAAGGGGTCCAACACACGCCCAGAGAGGAATTCCTAGCTTCTACTGTTGTGTCTATTAGAACTCTGAGGTTATTTGTGTCAGGACCTAGCGTAATGACACTGGCTAATGTAGGCTGCTGGTATTGCTGATGTGACAAAGTCCATACTGGATCTCATAGAGGTCATGACTGGTCCCCAGGGAAAAGCCCCATTATGGTTATTACACCTACTGTGTGATGGGTACACTAAAATTGTAGTGGAGACACTTTCTGCATACTCTGTCTCTGAAGATGATGCAGCCTCCAATGGAGGCAACTAGATACCAAACCACACTTAACCAGCTCTCTCTGCCTTCTGTCATCCTCTTAGAATGCCTGAAGATTTTCTTGTGGGTTTCCATAAATATAGAACTGAATTTCTCACACTTGTTGTCTGAATTTAGATTGTAAAGAATTGCTCCTAAGCTGTGGAAGTGGTCACAGAGATCTTCCATGCTCCACGACGTGCTTTTGTATCTGTGAGCATTTTCTACATGGAAAACGGATATAGAATACCCACTCTTTGCGTTGCTTCGGGGACGGAATGTGATAATGTATTTTAAAGTGCTAAGCATCATGCTGGGAGTCCAGCATGCTCTCTTCCCAGGAGACAGGATATTTATTAATAGCACTGACATCTCCGAAACTTAATCAGAGGGTGGGGCAGGTCTGAAGTTCAAGTGGTGGTGGTTTGGTAAGTACCTGTGCTTTGGAAAAATATGGCATCTGACAGGAAATGCACCCAGCAACCTGTAAATCACTCAGTGTGCTTTTTTTTTTTTTTTTTTTTTTGGACAATGAACTATTTGTAGATCAGCTGCAGGCTCACAGGAAAACTGAACACAAACCATGGGCTTTTTTTTTCAGTATACCCTGTCCCTTCCCTTCCATCTACACTCACAGGGTACATTTTCCCACTCATTAATGAAAGTGATGTGTTTGCCACAACTGATAAGCCTACACTGACACATGATTCCTCAGAGCCCATAGTTTGTCTTCATGTTTATCCAGTGTTTTCCAGAGAATGGCTTCAGAGAAGTTGATAATAGCACACAGCTATCATTAAGTATTAAAAATTAAGTTATTTGCCTAAAAATACTTCTGCCCCACCTGTTTACTCATCTCCTTCCCCCCCAGATTGTCTCCTGTGTTTTTTCCCGTGACTTTCCCCTGCCATGTGTAGATATCTATTTTTCTAGTTTTCTAGTGCTGCTTGTTGAAAAGAACAACCTTTGCTTTCTTTTTCATTTATTAAAGGTCAGCTGACTATATGTATACACACCCACTCATAGGCTTTTCTGCAGTGGTTCTCAACCTTCCAAACACTGTGACCCTTTAATACAGTTCCTCATGTTGTGGTGACCCTCCAACCATAAAATCATTTCATTGCTATCTCACAATTTGTTACTGTTATGACTTATGTAAATATTTAATATGAAGGACATCTGATATGTGACCTCCAAGGGGGTCACAACTCACAGGCTGAGAACCATTATGTTCATTGATTTGCTTTCCTGATTTCTAGGAATATCAGTCTGTCTTGATTAACATAACTTTAGAGTAAGTCTTGAAATGGGGTGTGACAGTTCTCCAACTTTTTTTTCTCTTCTGATATGGGACTTTTTGAAATTGTGGGTGTAAACTTTAAAATCACTTCGACAGTATCTTCAGTTGTATTGGATTTACACATCAACTTGGGAAAAAGGAACAATAGATGCCGCTACCCAGAACCACTCTGCACGACAAGGGATGCCAAGATGGACCAGAATCCCTTGATACCGTGTGTCATGACAAACATTCTTCATCTATGCTGCTTCTGCCCTGTCACATGTCACAGTAAGAAGGAAAGTAAGCAATGTTACCAGTTACTTTCCTCCCCCTCTTCTAGTTGCTCCTCTATAGTGCTAGGCATATATTTAAAATTAACTCTACTTCCTAATACTATTCTGCTCACAGGCCTGTGAGCATTTTATAATAACGAGACACAGCCAAAGACTTCTTCCTGCACTGTTACTATCATTCATCCTCCACAAAATGCATATAAACAAACAGGCATACACAAACATGCCCATGTATGAAGTCACGCTCCACTTAATGAAAGACACGATTCTGATAAAACCATCTTATTTATTTATTTATAAGCAAAGATCTATTTGTCTCCGTTTTTTAATTTTTTTTAAAAAAGATTTATTTATTTTTATTTATATGGGTACACTGTCTCTGTCTTCAGACATACCAGAAGAAGGCATCAGATCCCATTAAAGATGGTTGTGAGAATTGAACTCAGGACCTCTGGAAGAGCTATCTCTCCAGCCACATCTATATTTTTTAAATCAATGTAGAAACACCAGGCATGTAGTTACATAAGCCAAGATAGCTGCAATGTTGCAGGTGCTATATCATCTTGCAAGTGTGTTAACTTGCATATGTGTGCTATACCACGTGTGCTGTCTGTCACTGACTAGGATGTCATGTGGCATCTGGTTCTCTGTGTGTGCACATGTACATGTGTGTACGTCTCTCTGTGGCTATTTTGAATAGACTGTTAATCGTTTAATAAATTAAGAGTGAGAATATTCAAGTTTTAATTTTATGTTTACTTATTTCTTCTTTGACTTCTTTTCCCATGTGCATCTCAGTTTCTGGCCTATGTTAGTTTTTCTCAGAATAATTTCTTCTTTGATATTTCTTTCACATTTTAAAATTTGTTCTTCTTTTTATCCTCTGGCTCGCCACCGACGATCCTATTGTCATCATGGGCCACCGCCCCTCCCGGTGTTACCAACATTGTAAAAACACGTCATACCCAAAGTCTCGTTTCTGCCGTGGTGTCCCTGATGCTAAGATCGGCATCTTTGACTTGGGATGGAAGAAAGCGAAAGTGGACGAATTCCCACTTTGTGGCCACATGGTGTCAGATGAATAGGAACAACTCTCTTCTGAAGCACTGGAGGATACCCATATTTGTGCCAACAAATACATGGTAAAGAGTCGTGGCAAGGATGGCTTTCATATCTGGGTGAGGCTCCACCCTTTCCATGTCATCTGCATCAATAAGATGTTGTCTTGTGCTGGGGCTGACAGGCTTCAGACAGGTATGTGTAGTGCCTTTGGGAAGCCTCAGGACACAGTGGCCAGGGTTCACATTGGCCAAGTCATCATGTCCATCCGTACCAAGCTGCAGAATAAGGAACACGTGATTGAGGCTCTGTGTAGAGCCAAGTTCAAGTTCCCTGGCCGCCAGAAGATTCATATCTCAAAGAAGTGGGGCTTCACCAAGTTTAATGCAGATGAGTTTGAAGACATGGTTGCTGAGAAACGGCTCATTCCTGATGACTTCAGTGTCAAATATATCCCCAATCGTGGTCCTCTGGACAAGTGGAGAGCCCTGCATTCCTGAAGGCTTCCACAGTGCTCTCCTGTACCCTACCAAATCATAGTCAATAAATTTTGCATCAAGTCTGTTTAAAAAAATTTGTTCTTTGGGAATTTTATACTTCTATTCAATGTATTTTGGTCATATCCATCCCTGCCATTTACTCTTTTTTATTTCCTTCTGAGCCCTTTCTTCTTTCAAGTATGTCCCCATCCTACATTAATGTTGGGTATTTTCTCTCTTAACATGAACCATTCTGCTCAATTCTCTTGTTTGCAAGGCTTCTGCATTGTTAATGTTATATTGCTGTGAAGAGATGCCATGGCCAAGTTAACTAATAAAGATAAAATAATTTAATTGGGATCCTGGTTGCTGTTTAAGACAGTAAGTCCATGACCTTCCTGGCAGACAGGTAAGCCCTGGAGCAGAAGCTGAGGGCTTATATCTAACCCATAAATAATCTAACCTACAAATAGGAGGCATAGAGATAGAGAGAGAGGGAGAGGGGGAGGGGGTGTGTGTGAAAGAGAGAGAGAGAGAGAGAGAGAGAGAGAGAGAGAGAGAGAGAGAGAGAGAATGAGAGAGGAAACAAACCTGGTGTGGGCTTTAGAAACCTTACCTCCTCCCCACTGTGACACATTTCCTACAAAAGGTCACACCTCCTATTCCTTTCCAGTCTTTCCTAAATAGTTATACCAACTATGGGAGCTGTTCTCATTCAAACCATCACAATATCTGAAAAGACTATATGTATATGGTCAACTTGAAGCAATGTAGAAATGTCTGGAAAGGGACTCTCAAGAAGGGATTGCTTAGATCAGGTCACCCTGCAGGCATGTCTGGAGGGGTATCTTGATTATACCAACTGAGGCAGGAAGACTTACTTGCTGTGGGTGGCACCATTCTGTAGGCATGGAACCCTGAGCTCTAAATTTGGAGAAATGAGCTGAGTACATTCATTGCTGTTTCTGATTCTGGCTGTGACATAACCAATTCCTTTAAGCCCCTACTTCTGTGATTTCATTGCCATAATAAACTGTAACCTAGCATAAATCTATCTATCATCTATCTATCTATCTATCTATCTATCTATCTATCTGTCTATCTATCTATCTATCATCTATCTATCTATTTATCAATCATCTATCTATCTATCTCTCTTTTTATCCTGAACAGGCAAGGTGGTTGGTTATATTTGTTTCTTGTTTTCTTACTGTGATAAAATTTCTGGCAAGTGGAAAAATGGAAGAACAAAGAGTTCATTTTGGCTCAAAGTTCAAGGATATTGTCCTCCATAGCCTAAAGGTCATGGTGAACAGACCTTGAGGCAGATAGTCACATGTGTCTATAGTCAGGAATCAGAGAGTGGTAATGCTTCTGTTCAGCTAGTTTTCTTCTTTTTCTACAGTCTGGAACATCTGTCCATGGAAGATATTGTCTGTACTCCTGGTGGTCCTTCCCACCTCAGTTAATCTAATGTAGGTAATTCATTAGCTCATGCCTAAGGCTTGTCTTTGGAGTAATTGTACATTCTGTCAACCATGGTTTCTTTCCAGTCATTTTCTTTGTATTTGACTTTTCTATTTTTTTTTTTTGTCTTTCAACTTTATTTTAAAAAAGAGAGATACATGTACAGATTTTTAAAGGCATTTTGGCATAACACTATATGAATATATTTTTGTCAGTACTTAATTCTTTTAGAAGTTTGATAGCATGCATTGAAATCTACTAGTTACTATAAGCATAAAGTACATGTAGAACAGAACGTAACATGGAAACAGTCAGAGTTTTCTTGGCGTGTATAGATTAAACACAATTTTTGAATGCCAAAAATTGCCACAAGGCTATATTCTTAGCTCTTGGATTATTAATGATTTAAGGTCCAGGAGTACCACACTCTGAGAGACTTATTTTTTTTCCTTAGAAGGACTGAAGCTTTCAGTTTTTGGCCTTTGTTTCTCTTGAGCTTCATATGGCCTGTGAGTTGTTGACTTTTCTGAGGCTTGGATGTATCAGAATGGAGTTCCTGATACTGATACCATGGCCTCATTATTCTCCAGAGTCTAGATTCCTCCTGGTTGGCTGTGGCCAACTCCAACAGCTCTTAGAACCTGAGGAAATGGACACACTCCACACAGAAGGCCATGGCAGTTGGCTTAATTTCCATCCTTAATTTTCAGCCTCACCCTAGGAAAGTGCTCCTGCTTGTCACCCCTCAGGTGGAAGCAGTGCCTATGAACCTGGGCTCAGCATTTCCCTGGGATCTGCTCCATCTACTGCAGCCACAGAGCCCCACTACTGCAGAATGTCCACCAAGAGCAAGTCTCAGGCAGGTCTTTCCTATTCAGCACCAGTTCCATGGGGACCTCTGTTCCAGTATTAGTTGAGTTGTTCTCTCTCTCCCTCTCCACTCCCTCCCCCTCCCCTCCCCTTTCCCTCCCCTTTCCATTTCCCTCCCTCCCCCTCCTCTTCTCCTCCCCCTTCCTCTCCCTTCCTCCCTCTCTTCTCCCCTTCCTTCCCCTCTTTCTCCCCTCTCCCTCGCCCCCCACAATGTATATGTGTGGAAGTCAGAGATTAATACTGGGTCTTCTTCTATTGCTCTGTACTTCATTGTTTGAACAGGGTTTCTCACTGACCTTGGAGCACTTAGATCCAGTTAGGCTGGCTGACTCCTGGACTCCAAGGATCATCTTGCATGTCTCCTGCAAGCGGGGCTTTCCAGATGTGTATTACCACTGCTGGCTTTAGAGTGTAGGTGATGGAATCTGAACTCAGGTTTTTATCCTTTCCCGACTGAGCCGCTCGTTCCATTTAAGTTTGAGGGCATGTTTTCTCATGTAACTCTCTGACTGAGGTAGACGGGATGAATCTTTCTGCTTTTTATTGTTGTTTTCCTCCTTACACACCAGACCAGAAACTGGAATAAGTCAATTAATTCTTCAAAAGACTCTTTGTATGTTAACTAAAAATTAGCATTTTTTTTTTTTTAACCAGGACTCTAGGCTTCTCTGAGTGTATCGTTTATTGTCTGTTTCAGTAAAAATGCACTTTCTAAGATTACCCTCCAAGGGAGGTTAGTATACACCCCCTAGATGCCTTGTAAATTTGCCCCACTTATTTGGTATTTATTTACAACAGAAGCAAAGCTCCCCGCCCAATCCCAGCAGGAGCCCACCTCAGTTTGTAATCAGAAGCTGAGCTTGAATCTGAGTACTTAAGGTGAAAGCTGCAAAGTTACTCAGGACTCCCTCAGGGCAGTCTCCCGTGGAGTGTGGGTGGGTATATCAGCCCTTTCTCTCCATTGCGATTTTTTTTTAGCATCCTCTTTGTTGGAAGTGCCAGCAAAGGCAAGCTTTACATTACTTATCCAAGGAAATATTTTAGGGGCCTAATAATGCTCACCAACTTCATCTGGCACAGGGAACGTGTGGAAACAAATGAGTTTGGCCAGAAGCCCAGGCTGTCAGCCCTGGCTCCTGTTCATTAGCAAGGACCTAACTTTTGTACCGGGATGCACTTGAACTTCGCAGATGGTTCTTTACCTGAGTGAGCAGACGGCTGTGGGAGCTTGGATGTTATTGCTCTTCTCACTTCAGCAGGAATTCTGAGGCAGGAAGGTTGTGTGGAAGTCAGACACAACGAAGGCTCTGAGTCTATGTGCACATTGTTTTTATTGCATTTCAACCTCATAATAGGGATGTATACACTCTGAAAGATTCCACTGCTCTTGGTTTTACACACACACACACACACGCAGACACACAGACACACACACACACACACACACACTCACACACACACATTCTTCTGGAACATTCTGACACATGTTTTGTGACTGTCTTGCCTAGAAACAGAGATGTGAACTTTTCATATAGTCTAACCCTTTATTTATTACCCTACCCTGCTTCTCAACCACCATTGTAACTTCTGCCTCTGCTGGTCTCATGGGCAAGTCACAAGATTAGAGACTTCATGAAAGTCCCCTATCTTCTGTCTTCCTTCAGAAAGTGTTGTTCAAGGGTTGTGCAGATATCCCAGCTGGAAAGCACTTGCTATACAAGAATGAGGAACTGAGTTTGTTCTCCAGAAACTACATAAAGAGTTAGGTGAGATGATCTAGCCTTGCCATTTTAGAGCCGGGGCAGGGGCTAGAAATCATGTGTTCCCTGGGTTTGCTACCCAGATAGTGTCTCAGAAGCAGTGGTTGTTTGAGAGAGAACCTTTAATGACAAGGGCTACTGCATCACAACACATTTATAGGTGGACTACTATACAACAACAAAAAGAAATGAAGTAGAACTCCATTCAGTGGCTGCTAAGTGAGAGAATAAATACACAGCAAATGCATTCCATGTGTAAAAGCCAGAGAAAGTGCATGGCATTTGGTCAGTGACAGGCTGCATATGTTATGGTGGCCCTATAAGAATATGTCGCCTATGATGTCATAATATAATAGTCTATTTTGTGTAAGTCTACCCTATAATATATAATGTGAACATAATGATGAAATTGCCTAGGCACTCATTTTGCAGAGGATACTGTGGGAAAAGCATGAAGGAGAGCCAGGAAGGCTATCTTAAAAGTTAGGCTGTGAGTGGGTGAACATCTGTAGCGGCCTCCAAGAGATGGCTGTTCTTACCTTGGGTGCTGGAGATGTGACACCTTTCTCTGCCTGTGACTCAGCTAAGGGTATCAACAGTCTGTCTTAGAGCCATGAACTCATGGGGAGACCCCTTTATGCACTGGCTTTTCCGTGACCGGTCAGTGGAGGCCTCTGCAGAGTGGCAGCAGCATAGGAGCTGTATCCTTTATGATGGCTTCCTCCTCCTCCTCCTCCTTCTCCTCCTCCTCCTCCTCCTCCTCCTCCTCCTCCTCCTCCTCCTCCTCCTCCTCCTCCTCCTCCTCCCTTCAGTGCAGCTGTTCTTTCCACAGGCAGTCCAATCGATCCCAGCAGCTGTATGGATCCAATGTGCAGTCTTCCCATGCTCCTTCACTGGCTTCATCACATCTTTTCAGAGGCCTCAGTGCCTGGCATCTTGGGATGCTATCCCCTTGGACCAGTGGCTTCCACAAAGGCCTGATGTCCAGGGTTGTATACACTGCTTTCATGCACAGAGCCAATATTCCCAACCTCTTTCCCTTACCGGTACCATCTAGTGATAATAGCTGCTCCCTACAGAAAACCCAGATTACTTATTCAAACTGAGGGTATTAAATGGTTTGTGTGTTACTCTCACGGAGTCACTGAGTCTAGACTAGGGTAGAGTTCTCTCTCTAGCCAGAACACCATGGAAACCATTTGAACAGCCATAAATAGAAACCCAAATCCCAAACCACTCCACATTCTAAAATATTGCCAGCTCACATCTGACCTCATGAGCATCCCCAAACATTGGTGTACTAAAAAATGTTTATAAATTACTTTCAGTCTATATGTAAGTGAGTTTTGTGTTTCATTTAGGTCCCCTCTCATTAGCTCATTATGTATGGGCAAATATTCCAAAATCAGAAAGAAAGAAAACCAGCCTGGAATCTGAAACACTTCTGGTCCCAGACACTCAGATAAGAGATGCTCAGATAGTGTAGGGAGCAACTCGGGAACAACACGGATACAGAATACAGCTCTCCAACGACAGGATGAGTACATGGTTTGCTCTGTGAGCTCCTTGTCATGGCCTGTGGGTCGTAATGAGGTTTCAGTCTGTCCCTTGTTGGATCCTGTAAAAAATTGGTAATGAAACAAATACCAGAGGACAGACCGTGATGGTGGCCATGCTGACTCAGGGCTCTCAGGTCTGTGAGCTCTTCCTCACTTCATGGGAACATTTATAGAAAGAAAATAGACACTCCCAAACTTAAAAGAAATATGCATTTTTTTCTGTGTATGGGTGTTTTGCCTGTTTGTGTATATATGTGTACCACTTGTGTTCTTGTTTCTCACAGGGGCTAGAGGAAGGCGTCAGATCCCATGAAACTGAAGTGAGAGATGGTTGTGAGCTGACTCGTGGGTGCTGGGAATTGAATCTGGGTTCTCTGGAAGAAGAGCAAGAGCTTTTAACCAGCTATTAATCTCTCCAGTCCACACACCCAAGCTTTAAAAAAATTAAAGATTTTTTTCTTATCTTCTTTAGAATGCTATTGTAATTTAAAAAATTGTTAGTTCTTTGAGATTTTTATATAGTTTGGTTTTGATTACATTTATATTTTTGGTGTATGTGTTCATACATGTGTTCATACATGTGTTCATTCATACATGTGTACACATGTATATGGCAGACAAACGTCAACACTGGTATTCTCCTTAGTCACTTTCCGCCTTATTATTTAAAAATATTCTTTATAATTTTGCACATGTGCACAGTGGAATATGACTAAATCTACTCCAATGTCTTTTTCTATCTCCCCTTTGTAACTTGTCCCCCCTCCCAGTCACAGATAGGATTCCTATGCTTGAGCCTGGAGCTCACAAATTTGGCTACATTGGCTGTCCAGAAAGCCCACTGGCTCCTCTATCACTGTCTCTTAGCACTAGGATTCCAGGCATTTTCTGCTGTGCCCAGCTTTTGCCTGGGTGCTAACGATCAGACTCAGGGCCTGTGTACACGTGGCAGGCACTTTACCTACTGAGCCATCTCTGCAGTCTCCTAATCTTCAAACCTCAATCTCATCTTAGAACTAGAGTGACCCATCCCCCCAATTTCTTTTCCCCTCTAGAACCATCAGGGCCAGATTAACTGAAAACCAGACAAAATATTTAACTCTACAGGATGCAGAATTACAGTGAACATGAAGCAACAGCAAGTGGGTTACATAGAACCTAACGTGTTCCATGTGGCACAAGACCCTGGCAAGTGACAGAAGATGTCTGGAGAGTCTCAGATAAAGCTGAGGGTGGGGAAATCCCTGAGTCAGTTTGGCTCTTTCTTGTTCTCTGTGTCAGCAGACACTGGACGTTTTACTGCTGGAAGATGCTATGGTCATTTTACACTGGGAGTTGTTTTTATATTCAGTCAACTCTCTGTTACTACAATGGAGTATCTTATATAGTCAACTTGCAGAAAGGGAAAGTTTATATTGGCATAGACGTTGAAGGTTTCAGTCCACATCCAGGGAGCCTCATTTCTTTGGCCTGTGGACAAGCAGTACATCCTAGTGAAAGCATATAATAATGAAGCCAATGACCTCAGGGCTAAGAGATGCCAATGACAGGAAGAAGTGACTAGTTTTTCAGTGCCTTTGATTTAATATTTACACTGACCTGCTAAAGGCCCCATTTCTTAAAGTCTTTACCATCTCCCAGTAGCACGACTCTGGCAAACAAACCTTTAAGGACTGTCAAGATTCGAACTACATCTCCTTGCAAGGTGCTCCATGTAGTGGTCAATATTAGGAAAGGTACCAGGCCACGCTATCACCAGCTACTCTATGGCCCCAGTGGTTTCTCTGCCTCTGTGACTAGGCCCATGCAGTGGTTCGCTTGCTGCGAACTCTGCTCAGTCACAATTCTCAGTAACCCGGTAAAATCAAAATTCCTGAGGTTTGTAATTTATCAATCAGATATATATCAGTAAATTCTCACCCCCACAAAACATCCACACAGTAAATGCAGAGCCAATTGATACTGACATAAACTATCTACATAGATAAGACAAATGGTCCTATAATTATCCATCTCTTATTAAAAAAAAATTCATAGCTACCTGTGGCTGTTTAAAGTCACACTCGTCTGGGTTGTCCTTCTCTCTATCTCTCCTGCCTCTCAAAAACGCCACACCCACCCTCCTTTTCCAATCACAGGCCTTTCCTTATCTTGTGCCTGCCCTCACTTGCATATAGACATCAATCTACAGGTTCAGCCTTCCCTACCCATGCAACCATGCCTCTCTAAGAGTAAATACCAAGCAAAATGCAGGGAGAAATAGTTTGTATGTCAAAATAAATAAAGGATTTTTACTAATTTATAATACTAGAAACTGGTAGGAGCAGCAACATACACAAGGGAACCAGACAAAGGAGATAGAATACAACATTGACTAGAGCCAACCTTTCTTTGTTGTGCTTAATAGAAAACAGAGAGCCAAATTGGACCTGAGGGTCTACTTTTTCTTTTCTTTTCTTTTCATTTCTTTTCTTTTCTTTTCTTTTCTTTTCTTTCTTTCTTTTTCTTTCTTTTTTTTTTAAAGATGACTGAAAGTGGAACCCCTGGCCATACTTTATAAAGATGAAATGTCAGAACATCCTTGCCAAGGCATAGATGAGGGGTCCAAAACCTTAGGAAAACAGAGATGCGTACGTGGGGTTATTCACTTCTAACCCTACTATCTTCCCAGTGCCATTTCTTGGAGGGTCCAGAGTGGTTTTTCAGCATCATGGTGAGAAAAAGACCTGGGGAGTGATGGCTGTTGCTGCTAATCTCGTGGGTGTTTTGGCTTCAGTGGAGGACAGACCCTGTAGCAGTAGTAATGGAGTTTCAACAAGATGGGCCATACAGACATGAGGAACTTAGCCTCAAGTAGGCTGTGGTTGACTGCTCAGCAAACTCCAGTAATCTGTCTGACTCCACCTTCCATCTTGCATTTCTGTGATTACAAACAGGTGCCACAGATTTGGATTTTTATGTGATTTCTGGGGATTGAACTCAGGTCATTGAGTTCACGCGGAGCTATCTGGCAGAGCTATCTGTCCAGGATAAGAATTGAGTTCTTGAGCAGTTTCAGTTATCTCACTCTGGGAAGTCTACTGACTGCTGATGATACAAAGTTGTGGATGCCTGCGGTAGAGGTTGTGAAATAAATGCCAATCTTCTTTTCCCTTGAGCAGAGACTGGAGATCCTAGGTTGTGGCTCAGGGAGAGGTTTTCATCACAGGGACATTCCCATGCTGTGTGCTCTGGCACTGAGAACCACAGGCCTCATTTCATGGCTGCCCTTCACGTTGGAGCAGCACAGGAGAGAGCTTCAGGCAGTTGGTGAGAGCAATGGTGTGCTGGTTGGGAACATCATATCTCTTTGGTCACACAGTCTCTGCTCTAATCAGAACCAACAAACATGAGGGTCAGTCCTATTGGAGGCCATGCTGAGTGAGAAATGCTTTCTAAGCAAGGAGAAAGAGTCCCTTTCTGGTCAACTTTTGATAAAATGTGGAAAAATTGAAGCCTTATAAGAGACTTTCAAGTAATTTAGACTGACTTTATACGCAGAGCAGGGAGAAGCCTGCACGATACAAAGCCATTTGCTTAGCTGTAGCTAGAAAAGGCTGGGGAGCAGTCTTCTGTCCCCATGTGAGCTCACATGGAATTCCTTTGCCTTCCACAGGCCTTAGGGCTTCCTGTGTGTGGCTTCCTATGGTCCATGTTATATCTCTAAAGATACTTGTGTCCTTATTTCTCTCCTCTCCCAACGAAAGTATCTAAGGAACTTGTTTAGATATTTTTTTAAGTAACTAGAAAGTATCTAACAAACTTCCCAAATAGAAAAGTTTTGTCTCCTTATTTGTCCAATATGACAACTACCTACACCACAGATAGCCATACACAGACATAGACATGTGCTCTTGTAGGAAAGCAAGGACAAAGGGAGACATTTAGAAATATATATATATATATATATATATATATATATATATATATATATATATATATATATAATCCTTGTTGTATGCTAGAAAGCATGGTGAATAATTTCTCCAAGTGGTCAAAATAGGATTTGTACTCATTTGAATTTTAAATTATCTACCAAAAGGGGTTTCTATTCTGCTTTAGGGGGCGGATTCTAGATAAGTCAATGCAAAGCTAGGTTCAGAAGCTAAAATAAAAAATTCCTCTGTGGCTATTCGGGCATTTGCATTTGTCAAGGGACCAGGCAGCAGGAGCTCCTGCTCCTCATCCTGATTATATTAACCAGTGTCAGAACTTCAGTGCTCTGGAACTTTTGAACAAGAGCACAGAGATTTGCAGACTTCCCATGGTCCCTTCCATGAGAGACTCTACTATGAAGAGAAGCCAGGAGAGCTGCCGAGTTTTCTGTTAAGTAAAAGTCCACACCAAGTGAGTCATATTCACACCGCACTGTACTTCTGTCTGCACTCAAGCCTCCAGTTTTTTTTTTGTATCCTGGCTTTGTTGAGAAATTGAATATCCCCAACATGTCACATGGCTTCTCATCCTCACTGCAGAGTTGAGGACAATGAAGCTCGGATGGAGCAAGTCCAATTTCTCCATAGTGTCCCTAAATGGAGAATTAGGCAGTTCCATAGGCCTGTCTGGCTTTTTTCATGGCCCTGTGTCTTTGCAAGCACATTTGTGAGCGTGTGGTATGTCTCAGTTAGTTGTGTACATGTGTGAGGGTAGGTGCACATGTGTGCATGTGTGTGCATGTGTGCATATATGGAAGTCAGTCATCCATGTCTGGTATCTTCTTCCATTGCTCCCCATGTAAATGTTTGAGACAGAGTCTCTCACTGATTCGAGAGCTTATTCACTGATTATACTGGCTGGCCAGTGAGCTCCAGAGATCTTTCTCAAGTCTCCTAGTACTGGCATCACAGAGGTACCCACTGTTCTCACTGGTTCTGGGACCCTAACTCAAGTTCTCGTACTTGTGCAACAGGCACTTTATTGGCTGAGCCACCCCCACCCCAGCTTCTTCATAAGCACATCAGAGAAAGGAACGTGGAGTTATAACATTTTCTATCATCAGTTGACTACCACGTTTTAAAACAAGGCAGTGCTTCTCTCTTCGGGGTTGAATATTTGTCTTAATCTGCTTTATAATGCTAAAGCAGAAAAAAAGGAAGGTTGGGGAATTCATTAAAAGCAAGAAATCTGTTTCTCATAGTTCTGGGCTTTTGTCAGCTGCTCACAGAGGTGTTTGGGAGATTTTTTCACTGAATCTTCTCATACTTGCCAGTAGGTTGAGACATCTTGGAGCTTCCTGTGCGAGTATGTAAGGGTCTCTGTGCTGTATCTCATATCTCGGAGGGAAGCTAAGCATATGTTAGAGTTGGAAGCAAGGGAGGGACACATGTGTGTGACATCTTACTCTCTTGATACCTATTCTACTCCCAAGACTGCAATATTAATCCTAATCATGTGCAAATGGCCCACTTTCTAGGACTGTATCAATTGCAATTAAATTGCAACATGATCTTAGATAGGGACATTGAAGCCACAGCAATGCCCTATCCTGATAGTAACGTGAACAGCAATACTCAGATTCATATCTAGTGAGATAGAATATAAAGTACATGGCAGGGTGGATGGGCTTGTGCCTACCCTGCCTAGCTCAGCAAGAGATGATTGCTGCTCCTGCAGGTGTTTCATTGGAAGGACCTTGCAGAGCATGTGCCTGGGAGCCAGCTTTTTGGTGGACTGGAAACTAGGTGTCCTCCAGGAGGGGTAAGTGTGAGAAGATGCAGAAGGGGCCCCCCAGACACTACCTCAAGCAGAGATGGCAAAGGCCAAGAATTGAATTTTGTGTGTGATCACAGTCATCTAACAGAAATGACTAGTACCTTCTAGCACTTTCAGACACTGCCCTCATTGCAAAGAGGGCAGGCTTAACAGCCCTGTTCCTATTTCTCTGTCACCAAATGAACTTAAATAGCTAGGCTGAGGCTTAGTATATTGGGGCACTTCCAATCTTACCATCAGGAACAGCAAATAAACTCTACTCACAGCAGGTCCCTTCTCCCCCCCCCCCAGTCCCTACTTCTTTCTCCCCCTCTCCTTCCACATTCATCTGTTCCAGGTTCTTGTACCTTCTGGAAGCTCCAGGCTTATCCCTTGCTGTACACTCTTTATGTCTCCCCATTAATGTATTTCTTCTGTGTAGTATGTATCTGTGTCTAAATTTTCCCTGTTTTTAAAGGTCAGCAGTCGATTTGACTTGGGGACCACTGTTAGTGGTCTCATTTTACCTTATATCTCTGTGAAGATCCACCAACCCATTCTCAGGTCCCACGACAGGGGGCTTGCTGCAAGTTGTATTTGGAGGCGTCACAGGTAAGCTCTCTACAGATGATCTATCAGTTGGAGTCCAGAGTGTGATTCACTGGAGCCCATCCTCTGACAGGTTACAAATAGAGTATCCATTAGGCAAATACTTATTTTTAAACTCACAGTTTATATGGAATGTTTTGAACTTGAACCCAGGGCCTCTGGACTTGTGCAGCTCTTTTGTCCCAGAAGTACCTGGCTTGTTAGTTGATCAGACGCTTTGCGTGCTAGCTTTACTCTTTCAAGGTTTTTATTAGTCTTCCTCCCCCCTTCTTTTAAAAAAGTCCATTTTAATTGGAGATTTTGACATTGACACTATGCGGGTTGGGAAGAGCCTGAGGCGACATAAAGTAATTGTCTTTTATTAGAAAAGTTCAGGAGGACACTGGGTGATCTCCATCAACTCTGAAAACACGGGAGTCCTTCCTGGAATACTGTCAAAGTGAAAAGGTGGGGAACAATCCACAGCCAATGGCATCCGATCAATACTGGCGAGAGGAGGGAAGTATGCTTCTGGGCAGCAACTTCTCTCGTTTCTTTATCCCACCGCATCTTTCATCTGACAGAACCACTTGTCAGATGTCGTTGAGGCTGGAAATGGGTTTGGAGATTCTTGCGTGACCGTTTGAGGGTGTGCAGACATCCACAGAGTGACATTGCTTGGCCAATGTGATCAATCTGGTGAGGCCATGACTGTGCTGCTTGCAGTGCTGGTGTGAGAGGCAGCCAGAAGCCTGCTCAGGAGGAGACAGACGTGCTAACAACATTGGGGAGTGGGTCACACCTGCCCTGGGTCACCTATGATTCTCTCAGCCTCTTTTACTGTTCTATCTTTCTTCAGTCTAACAAATTATACTGGGTGCTGTAGTGTGCACCTTCATCGTCTCCAGTAGGCTTTGTCAGTAAGGCTTTGGTCTCCAACTTGGTGCTACTAGGAGGTGGAGAAACTTTTAGGGGTGGAGTCTAGTGGGAGCCTCGTTAGATCATTATGCATGTTGTCCTAGGAGATTGAAGAGCACCAATCTTTTCTCTCCGTTTGTTCCCTGTCATATTGTGAACTCGATTGTCCTATCCTGGACTCCCATGATGATGTGTCACCACAGGCCCAAAGCAATGGGTCCAATTGGTCAATGGGCCAAGACTTCCAAAAGCGTGGGCCAAAATAAGGTTTTCTTCTCTATAAGTTGATTATCTCAGGTATTTTTGTGTAGTGTGAAAGTCTGAATAACACATTGGGTAACTTATAAAGAATAGTATATGTGCCTCATGAGTCTGGAAGAGGCTATGCACTAAGAACATGGTGCCAGTATCTTCTTGGTATCTGGTCAAGCATGTGATATGATGAGGTAGAGCAAGCTCTCTAGAGAGTTTCTTAGGAAGGGGATTTGAGAAAGGCATCTGAGGCTGCTACGTGGAATACAGATCAGCCACATCATGTACTGGTGTGTACCAGCCAGTGAGGTCTGCCTTGTTATGGTTTGCTGTTGCTTGGAACACCCGAGTGCCCTGATCTGTACATATTGTCCACATACTGAGAGAAAGCATATTCTTTGAAAGGGATGCAGAACTTCAAAGAAGAGGGCCAAGCGGAAGTGGACACTACAATTGGTCATAATAAAGGGTTTGGGTGGGTCAAACAAGGAGGAGGCAAGAGACAAGAAGAAAGGTATTAAGATGAACACTTATCTGTCTATTTATGAATTTATCTATCATGCATCTCTTGATTTATCTATCAATCTATATTTTTCTATTGACCTGTCTTCTGTCTGTCTTCTATCATCTCTCTCTTTCTATTGATTTATCTATCATATCAATCATATTATATCAATATTTCTCTATTGATCTATCTACTATTTGTCTTTGTGTCCCTTCTATTATCTATCTATCTATCTATCTATCTATCTATCTATCTATCATCTATCTGTCTATCATTTAATATCCTTGTCTGTATTTCATTTTCATCTCCATCTTTGTCTATCATGATATTATATTCTTTTTTAAAAAATATTTTTAAAATTTTATTTATTTTATGCTATGAGTACACTGTAGCTGTCAGACACACCAGAAGAGGGCATCAGATTCCATTACAGATGGTTGTGAGGCACCATGTGGTTGCTGTGAATTGAACTTAGGACCTGTAGAAGATGAGTCAGTGCTCTTAACCTCTGAGCCATTTCTCCAGTCCTGTTATATTCTTCTTTATCCAAAGAGAAAATTGGTGGCATCTAGTAGCACAAAGAATGGTTCTACTTAACAGTTCAAGATCTCAGGTTTTTAGTTTAAAAATTGCTCTCTCTAAATGTAATATATTTACCATGTATATATAATGTATACACATGCATGAATATATATAAATATATGTGCCTCAGATAATGACATTTGTTTGTATATACTTTCTTTAAATAGAGGAAGCAATACAAAGATGAGTGTTGATGCAAAGTGGAGTTCTAGTGTGGCTGTCGCCAAGGTGACTGAAGGGAGTGTTTGTGTTCATGCTAATTATTAGTTTTTTATTACAAATTTGCATTGTATACTTGTACAACCAATTTTTCATGCACTCATATTTTACTTTTAATAGATTAAAATATGTAGATGGTTAAAAGTCCAGGAGTAGCAAAACATTTGCAATAAAAACAAAGGCTATATATTTCAGAATTAGTCAATGTTCTCCAGAGAAACAGAAATGATAAAATGAGTGTGTGTGTGTGTGTGTGTGTGTGTGTGTGTGTGTGTATTAAGTGAGAATATATTAGATTGCATGACCACGTCTGGCTGGAGTGGTCCAACAATGGCTGTCTACATCTGGAGAGGCCGAGAGCGTTGCAGCTGCTCAGTTCATGCGGCTGAGGCGTGAGCTTCTGGACAGCCACTGGTCTTCAGTCCACGGAAGCCCAGAGGTGAGCTCTCATGTCACTGAAGGGTGGAAACAGCACTGATAACAGCGAAGGAATACTCACTGCTGTGCAAAGCAAGCAGGCCAAAGCCGAACAACAACAGGAAGCAACCCCCCAAACAATGCTTTTCCATCAGCCATTGCTGGACAGTCTGGCCACAGTTTACTCAATGTTATTGAGAGCATTCCTCACAGGGGTGATCAGAGGCTTAGCCTCATCCAATTTCAGAATCTGTTAGGTAGACAATAAAGGTTAACTACCACATCCTCTTCATCCCTGGTGGCCTCGTCTTTCTCCCACAGAAAGTTTCTATTTTTTCATCTGTTTCTTTCAGTGATTTCAGTATTTCCAAGTCACATGCTTTGCTAGTCAGTTTTGTATTACTGTGGCCAGGAGCAGAGATGATCCACTCAAAAAGGTAAGGAAGAATGAGGGAGGGAGGGAGGGAGGGAGGGAGGGAGGGAGGGAGGGAGAGAGAGAGAGAGAGAGAGAGAGAGAGAGAGAGAGAGAGAGAGAGAGAGAGAGAGAGAGAGAGAGAGAGAGCTCACAGAAGATCATTTTATGAGCATCAGTGAAGGTGTTCTAAGGTTACCATGTAACCCAGTGCGCTGTCCTGAGAAACATTGTTGTCTTTCATCCTCCCAGACCTTGAGACACAGAGTGAGCTTCTGTGGAGCACAGAAGTGTGGTCTTGAGTCATTCGGCAGAACAGTCTGTCTGCAGTAGAGAGGGAAGACATGCAGGGCACCCACACACCCGGGAAGAGTGTCCTGCAGATCACAGACAGGGAAGTGGGAGGGACAGTGGTGGGCGGAAGTAGGGCTCAGTGGGGAGGACAGATAATGTCTGACAGGCTAACTTTGGAGGCTTCTGCTGTACTAGAATCTGGAGGATCTGAGTTCCCAGGGAGCTCTGCAAGACTCTGACTGTGACTCTTCCATGGACAATATTAGTTTAAAGTCACCAGCAGTGGCTGTTTCTCCAATTCTGACTGAATGCAGTAGCCACAGGGCTCTCCGATCTCTATTAACGGAGAGAAGCTGACAGATAACTTTTGTGTTAATTATAGGCTGTGCACAGGACAGTCATAATTTCATTTAATTTTTAGAATAAACATGAACGAGGAAGATTGGTGTTCCCATTTTACAAAGGAAGACACCAAATCTCCAATTCAGAACTAGAACCCAAATCCAGGAATCAGTGGCCTCTGCTTTGAGCAAGTCAAGAAATGGATTTAAGATGGGGTCCTCAACAGCTCCCAGAAGTTAAGCTGTGCTTGACCCTTACGTGCACAATAGGACCACACAGTGCTCTGCACATATTTTGAACTTGTTTGCAACATTCAGATAGTCTGGAGAGCTTACACAATCTTTTGGAATTCTGTCATTTTTCAAAAACACTTTCAGACCT
This sequence comes from Micromys minutus, assembly GCF_963924665.1. NCBI lineage: Eukaryota > Metazoa > Chordata > Mammalia > Rodentia > Muridae > Micromys > Micromys minutus. Next base: position 69,907,155 of record NC_137972.1, read on the forward strand.
ATGAACTTTGAGTTCACAGGTCAAGAAAACATTAGAAACGGGGTGGGGGTTGGGGGAGGCAACGTGCTTAGAAGGACAGTGCTAGTTAGTTGGGCCTGATGGTTCAGGTCTGAATGCTAGCTGCTTGGGAGGCTGAGTAAAGAAGTTTGTAACTTCCAGGCCTGCCTTCGCCTTGGTGTGAGTTCAAGATTAACTTGTGCAACTTAGTGAGATCCTATTTCAAAATAGAAGATAAAAAGATGGCTGAGATGTAGCTCAGTGGTGGAGCTCTTGCCTTGTATAAGTGAGGCCCCGTGTTTACTTCTCAGTACTGAATCCACTCCTGAATAAAGAACAGATGTTTCTTACAGCATTCTGGGTGGTCCTAACAAAGCCCACGTATGAAACAGGCTTCCATGTGTGGAGGGAGCCAACCCTACATGTATGTCACTGCTAGTCTGTTACTGTCCTGCCGCTCCATGTGACTCTCCATCATGTGTCCTGGTGTCAATGTGTGCTAATAAGGTTGTATTTCCTTATAGGCGTATGTGTTTAACTGAAGAGTGGTAACTGTATCACCGAAGCTGACCTAGAAAGGGTGACTCACAAAATAGTTTCATGTATCAACACTGTTCCTTTTTAAACCCCCCTCTTATGTGCCTGTGTGTGTGTGTGTGTGTGTGTGTGTGTGTGTGAGAGAGAGAGAGAGAGAGAGAGAGAGAGAGAGAGAGAGAGAGAGAGAGAGAGAGAGAGAGAGAGAGAGAGAGACTTGCAGGTGGAGGTCAGATGACAGCTTGTAGGGTCAGTCCTTTCCTTCTACCATTTGGGAACTGACCTCAGGTTGTCAGGCTTGGTGGCAGGTTTCTTTACTCTGTGAAGCATTTTGCTTGTTCTTGGGTTCGTTTTCTTTCTGTCTTTTGTCTTTTCCTTCTGGAGTGATTTGTTATACAATAAGAATCTGGCTTCAGACTAATGAGCATCTTGGTCCTTAGTTACCATCCTGCATCCTTATCCCCCCTCCACTCTCCTGCATCTTTAGCTCTTTCTTATCTTCCCGCACCCTCCCCCTTCCCTCCCCCTCACCTCTGCTGACCATCTGCAGTAGGTGGTTGATGTAGCTACCTTAATTTTCTTTGTTTCTTGTATCCCTTTGTCTGGCTGCTGCTTTCAGCCTATGATCAGGGCAATTCACCTTCTAATGCCCCTGGACAGACTGAGAAGGCTCCTACCAGTGTTTTCTAGAGATACAAGCATCGGCTACATTCTCAGGCAAGTTAACTAACTGTTCAAACCCATTCTGACTCTTTCCTCTCGTGTGAAATGGGAATGACCATTAGGCCACAGTGAGGTCGTGGGGTGGCTGATAGTTGGCAAATACTCAACGAGCAGCCGTATTATACACACGGTGGATGCTGCACATTTCCACAGGTGGACTCCAGCAGCAAGGATTTGCTGACGTTTCAGTTTGAGGCTCTATGAAGGTTTCCACGTTCCCTTGATCACTAACTTACAGTTGATCCTTTAGATGGGGCTACTTAAAGAGATGGCTTAACTTGTCCAGTATATGCCAATTTAACCAAATTCTAGGATGTTCCACATTTTACCTGTTATAAGGCTCTTTACTTTCAAATGGATAAGCAAAGTCTGTGTACATGTGTGTGTGTGTGTGTGTGTGTGTGTGTGTGTGTGTGTGTGTGTGTTTGTGCATAAGCCAAGACAGTCATGAAATATGTCTGGTGCTTTTGGGCTGTAGGGAGCAGTAGATACACAAAGATGAAGATTCTGAGAATCAAGGCTCAGTTGGGACTGAGAGGAGTTTGAATAGATGGACAAATGTCCCGCCTGGGCTCAGAGGGAGGAGTTTGAAGCCCACCTGTAGGCAGGAAATTATCTTTCCCTTTCAGCCTCAGTTTTTATTTTTTGCATCTGCCCATCCATCCTTTCTTTCATGGATACTTTTCTTTCACGTTTTCAATTCTTCTCTACCTGTAAAACTGGCCAGATCTGCAGACTGATTTAACCACATCAATGCAATTAAACCATCAATATATGATCTATATTTTTTCCACACAAAATATCATAACCAAGGTCTGTCTCTGTGCTCAGGTACAGGTATTTTTTTGTTTTTTTAAATTTTTATTTTATTTTACTTTTGCCATGTGACCTTTGCTTAATATTTATGACTAAGACAGGTCCTCGCTCTTGATGAAAGCTCACATGGACATTAGAAATGCCAGTGGGTGCTGGCATCTCCTGCAGTACTGTTCTCGTACACTCTCAATTGATTCTTTTTCCTCAAGGCCAGGGACAAGACGCTTCCTTCGGTGTTGATTGCAACCATAAAATGATGCGCACAGGACCAGCGCGTCCGTCCTATTACTCGCATTTTTGCTATACTGGGGATAGAATCTTCCTATTTCATAAGGCCTTCCAGCACTGATTTAAGAAAAAAACCACATTTTCTCTTTCATTTATGGACAGTGCCTGAGGCATCCACTATGTGATAGGTGCTTAATAAATACTACTAACAGTTATTATTATGGAGAGGAAATCTGCTGATCTTTCACACAAATGGAACCCCGAGACCTCTTCTCTATTACGGAGGGGGCTGCATTTGTTTAACAGCGCACCATTGTAGCCTTTGTTTCAGCGCATCAGCGTTCCATGTGGCCATGAGTTTCGGGAGTTCCGGTTATTGCTGTGTCTGTTTTTCTGTCTCCTTCCTACTTCCAAACTTCAGCTCCTTTTCTCTCTAAATTCCAGGGGTTTGAGAGAGCATCATAAAACCAATAATAAATTCATTCCTTAGTAAATAATACAGATGTGGATGAACATCTGCAGGTGTTTGGGGGCGGGGAGAGAAGGTTTCCTCACTTGAGCAGTTTTCTCTTTAGCAGTTTGGGAAATCTGTGACCTTGCAGTCCAGGCCGCACTGCAGAACTGTGCTTTGGTGCAGTCTTACCCACATGCTATGGACATTTTCTAGTTACTCAGCTCTCAGCCAAGATGCTGCAGTGAAAGCTTACTGTATTTTCCATTTCTGCTTAGGTGAAAGAGGCAGGGAAGGCAGGGAAGATTTCTTTCTTTCTTTCTTTCTTTCTTTCTTTCTTTCTTTCTTTCTTTCTTTCTTTCTTTCTTTCTTTCTTTCTTTCTTTTTTTCTCCTTAAAATATTACACAGAGTATCTTGGAGAAAGATTCCAGGAAGGATGTCAGGTGTCCTGCCATTTCATAAGAGGAACATGGTGTCTGTTTTTCTTCAGGACTCAAGGTTGTTATGTAACAAAAGCTGAAGAGCTGCTGGGGGGGGGGTCCTCAGGTGGTGTGATGACTTCACAGCACTGTGGCCAGCCTCCCCCAGCTTGTCACTGGCTCTCTCTCTTCCTGTGACACCTAGCTGTTATTTTTTTTTCTACATACTCCTGTTTCTGCCTCCCATGTCCCCTCTTTCCCACCCTATGTTTAGAATATGGACATTTAGACAGAGGAGTATATAATCAATACTCTTGTTATTACGTCCCAAAGATGAATTAACACAGCAATAAGATAGGTCGCTTTCTGTGGTTCCTTTGGGCACCCAAATATGATTTCTAAGATTCTACCAGGAATAATGAATTTTCATGGCTAGCCAACCTAAATTTGTTTATGATGTATGAATGCTTTCCATATAAATTCAATCTAAGAAAGGGGTGCATGGCTTGAACCCCATAGTTTGTCTCCCTGAGATTAAGGGCCATTGTTTATATCCACCCCAACCCTGTTGAAAAACTTAGGAATTCTGGAAGGAATCCCTGCCAACGACAAGGTTGTTAAGTTTGTACAAAAATGGGGTAATAAATAGTAATAAACTTGCAGAAATTATAAAACGTGACCCGCAAAAACTGACAATAACTTTTGATTAGCCTGCACCCTACCATTTGTAAGCCTTGTCATAATAAATCAACAACATGTTATTGGAGGTGATTTCTCTATCCTAATTTCAGGGATCAGCAGAAACTTGAGCTGCATCTGCCCTCTTAAGGATTAGGACTTCAGAATTGTCCCTGACTTCCCTATGAGATGAGAAGAGCATCCTCCACCTCCTGGATTAAGGCAGAACTCACTGTGAGAATTAGTTCAATCCAAACGATTTTTAATTAAAGGTTTTCTTAAAAGTACCAACCTTTGGGCCCTGGTTTTCCTAACACTTCAGCAGAACTGTATAGGACAGGGCTTTGGGCTGCCTGTGGCAGCTCAGTCTAGAAAGTATCTGTGATATTCTGTCCTGATCTTTCACTATCCCCAAACTGAAATGATTTTATCAGCTTTTCTTGTGCAGTGGATCTCACAGGCGGTCCTTTTCTTTCTTTGTGGCTCTACATGAGCACGGATGGGGATTCCCCCCCATGTTAACTGTTGATGTTCTGAGTTACTTTTCTATTCAGCCAGAATGTTAAAATAGAACAGGTATAGGAAGGTGAACTGGAAAACAGTTTGGAAGTATTCAGTAAACCTTATCTCATGTTTGTTCTATACCATATACAATATACATGGATGTGTGTCATATATCCATATATACATATATGAGATGCACATATCTCCAAGAGAGATGGGTAGCGCAAAAGCACAAAAATGTTCTTAATTATTTTATTGTAATTATCCACAACTGGCCAAACCCTGGAGAGCCATCCTGAGGAATGGCAAATTTGACTCTATGCAGCAAACAAAAGCAACAGTAGAAACAGCTGCTGTGCCTCACAGACAGACTGGCTGAATGATGACTAGACTAGAAATATATGCATGTTCACTGAGTGATTACAGATGCCCAAGGGCCAAGTTGGGCAAAGCTGGTGTACAATGAACACGCCATAGTATATTTGTGATGATGGTCACTCCTGAGAGGATGGTTTTGATTCAGGATGGGAATCTGTTGGGGGCACTAGACAATATGCTTTCAGTTGGTGCTGATTGGATGAGTGGAGATATATCAGTACTTTCTGAATTTATACGAGCTGCTGTATATGTGGTCCAATCTGTGTCCTCCTGGCCCTAGGCACTCATATTTACAGCTACTGAGAATGTTAGACAACTGTCAATCAAACCCACTTTCTTCTGAAAATTGTTATTAAATATTTTCTGTATTTACATTTAAAATGTTATCCCCTTTCCTCCCACTCCCATCCCTCCTCCCCCCTCCACTAGTTTCCATGAAGGTGCTCCCTCACCCAATCACCCTCTCTACCTCAGCGCCTTGGCCTTCCCCTATACTGGGAAAACACGTCTTCACTGGGCCAAAGGCCTCTTTCTCCTATTGATGCCAGACAATGCTGTCCGCTGCTACATATGCACCTGGAGCCATGGGTCTCTCTATGTGTACTCATTAGTTGGTGTTTTAGTCCCTGGGAGTTTTGGAGGATTTGGTTGGTTGATAATGTTGTTCTTCCCATGAGGTTGCAACCCCTTTCAGCTCTTTCAGTCCTTTCTCTAGCTCCTTCATCTAGACCCCGTGTTCAGTCTCATGGTTAGCTGCAAGCATCCTCAACTGTATCTGTATGACTCTAGCAGAGCCTCTGGGGAGGCATCCACATTGGGTTCCTGCCAGTAAGTACTTCTTGGCATCAGCAATAGTGCTTGGGTTTTGCTGGATGCATATGGGGTGGATCCCCAGGAAGACAGTCTCTGAATGATCTTTTCTTTAATTCTTGATCCTCTGTTTGTCCCTGTATTTCCTCCTGTGAGTGCTTTATTCTCCCTTCTAAGAAGAACCGAGGCATCCACATTCTGGCCTTTCTTCTTTTTGAGCTTCACAAGGTCTATGAATTGTTTCTTGGTTATTTAGAGATTTTTAGGCTAGTATCTGCTTTTCAGTGAGTACATACCATGTTTGTTCTTTTGTGACTGTGTTACCTCAGTGATGATTGCTTTTAGTTTCATTCATTTGCCTAGGAATTTCATAAAGTCATTGTTTCTAATAGCTGAGTAGACCTCCATTGTGTAAATGTACCACAATTTTTGTGTCCATTCCTCTATTGAAGGACATCTGGGTTCTTTCCAGCTTCTGGCTGCTATGATCATGGTGGAGGATGTGCTCTTGTTAAATGTTGGAGTGTATTTTGGGTATATGCCAAGGAGTAGAATAGTTGGGTCCTCAGGTAGTACTATGTCCAATTTTCTGAGGAACTGCCAGACTGATTTCCAGAGTGGTTGTTGCAATCCCACCAACAATAAAGGAGTGTTTCTCTTCTTCCACATCCTCAACAGCATCTGCTGTCACCTGGGTTTTTGATCTTAGCCATTCTGGTGAGAGGTAGAATCTCAGGGTTGTTTTGATTTGCATTTCCCTGATGACTAGGGATGTTGAGAATTTCTTTAGGTGCTTCTCAGCCATTCAGTATTCCTCAGATGAGAATTCTTTGTTTAGCTCTGTAACCCATTTTTTAATAGGATTATTTGATTCTTCTTCAGTTCTTTGCATATGTTGGATATTAGCCCTCTATGGGATGTAGGGTTGGTAAAGATCCTTTTCCAATCTGTTGGTTGCAGTTTTGTCCTTTTGACAGTGTCCTTTGCCTTACAGAAACTGCAATTTCATGAGGTCTCATTTGTTAATTCTAGGGCATTAGCCATTGGTGTTCTGTTCAGGAAAATTTCCCCTGTGCCTATGTGTTCTAAGCTCTTACCCACTTTCTCTTCTACTTGTTTCATTGCACTTGGTTTTATGTGGAGGTCTTTGATCCACTTGGACTTGAGCATTGTACAAGGAGATAAGAAAGGATCAATTTGTATTCTTCTGCATGCTGACTGCTAGTTGAACCAACACCATTTGTTGAAGATGCTGTTCTTTTTCCATTGAATGCTTTGAGCTCCTTTGTCAAAGACCAAGTGACCATAGGTGTGTGGGTTCATCTCTGGGTCTTCAATTCTATTCTATTGATCTACCTGCCTGTCTCTGTACAAATACAATGCAGTTTTCATCACTATTGGACTGTAATATAGCTTGAAGTCAGGGATGGTGATTCTTTTATTGTTGAGTGTAGTTTTCACTGTCATGAGTTTTTTGTTATTCCAAAGAATTTGCAAATTGCTCTTTCTAACTCTATGAAGAATTGAGTTGGAATTTTGACGGGGACTGCATTGAATCTGCAGATTGCTTTTGGCAAGATGGCCATTTTTATTATGTTGATCCTTCCAATCCATGAGCACGGGAGATCTTTTTATCTTCTGAGATCTTCTTAAATTTTTTTCTTCAGAGACTTGACATTCTTGTCATACAGATCTTTCACTTGCTTGGTTAGGGTAACATCAAGGTATTTTATATTTTTTGTGCCTATTGTAAAGTATGTCATTTCCCTAATTTTGTTTGCAGCCTGTTTATCCTTTGAGTAGAGGAAGGTTATTGATTTGTTTGAGTTAATTTTATATGTAACCTCTGTGCTGAAGTTGTTTATCAGCTGTAGGAGTTCTCTGGTGGAATTTTTGGGGTCACTTAAGTACACTATCATGTCATCTGCAAACAGTGTAATTTTGACTTCTTCCTTAACGATTTGCATCCCTTTGATTTTCTTTTTCTGTCTAATTGCTCTGGTGAGGAGTTCCAGTACTGTATTGAATAGGAAGGGTGAGAGTGAGCAGCTTTGTCTAGTCTCTGATTTTAGTGGGATTGTTTTGGGTTTCTCACCATTTAATCAAACCTACTTCCTTGTCTTGCCCTTGGTCTCTGAAAGGGTCTTGTCCAAGATAATGACTTCACTGAATTAGCTAGCAACCAGTAACTGACAGTTTTGAATGCTGACCTGAATCCAGGCGGTTCTGTTCACTTATTAGGGTTGCCCAATCCTGGAGCTCCCATGGGACCACTACAGCCTTTCCTGTAACTTCATGATCATGTATCCTTTCTTTTGGCCCTATTCTGTTTCCTTCCTCACTCATGGGCAAGGTTACTTACTTAATTTGAAAGGCTCAGAGCAAAATGCAAATGCAGGGTCTTGCTCACAAATTTAGAATCCAAAGTGTCGAGAGCAGAGCATAGGTCACCCTGAAGTATGGGTTCTATGACCATGTGTATGCCTTAAAGTCAGGTTAGTCCCTGCATGCCATTCTAGGATGTGTCTTCATGAACAGCAGGCCCATTCTACTTATGGTAGAGACTGCTTTCTACAGAGAAGCCTGGTTGGTCACAGAACTTCATAATAAGGATTTATGTTCTTGGCTCTTTATGTGATGCTGTAAAAAAAAAAAAAAGTAAAAATGTGTAAAGCCCCTTTTTGGGTGAATAAAGATTCTTGTGATTGCTGTTATTGGTTGTCAACTTGACTATATCTGGAATTAATTAAAATTCCATAATGGAGAACATACCAATGAGGGTTTTTGTTTTGTTTTGTTTTGTTCTAAGTAGAAAAATCCACTTCTCTTCTGGATCTTTAGGTGGGAAGACACGTGACGTTAATCTGGACACACCTTCTGCTGGAAGCCTATATAAGGGCACGGGGAAAGGAATCTTTTGCTCTTTGCCTGCTTTCTCTCATTCTCACTGGCATGCCCACTCCTTTCCTGGTATTAGAGTTTCGTTCTTCGGGATTCCAACATCTACTGAAGACCTGCTGAGACATCCAGCCACATGGAATGAGCAACTTCTGGATTCTTGGATTTCCTATTCATAAACAGCCATTACTGGACTGTCTGGACCACAGATGTAAGCAGAGGAATGGAAAGGGTAGGGTATTTTGGATGGGGTTCCAAACTAGGAGAACTGAACCAAAGAGGAAGGATGCCTTCAATTGTCAAAATAGAAAGTTGAAGGTAAGCCAACAGAAACTTTCCAAACCAAAATGCCAAGACAAAAACAGTGAAGATTGGAACCTCAAAGAACTATGAAACAAATCCAGAAAGCCTTATCATCTGCCTCATTGGAGAAAGAGAGAGCAAATGTGTGCAGAGATGTCTGTGAAGTTTTAGTGGTTAAGTGACTGTCAAAATTAACAACAGACACCCAAATGTACACTGAGGAATCTTATGGAGTACGAAGTAAGATAAACATCATTAACTGTAGCAAGGCATCATGTTCAATGAACAGAAAGCTGAAGTCTTAAAGGGGTTTGTCCAACTTGTGTCAGGTGACCACAAACATTTTAGATGTTACAGGGGCAAAATAAGAGGTGGAAGAACCTAAGATTCCACTGAAGTGAATTAAATACAAAATAAGTTTCTTTAAAATTATTACATTTAGTACATATAAAAGTATTACATAATTTATATTTTATTAATATAAATTATTTATAATTTATATTAACACATATACACATTTATTATTATTATTATTATTATTATTATTATTAGAGAGAGAGAGAGAGAGAGAGAGAGAGAGAGAGAGAGAGAGAGAGAGAGAGCACACCACAGCACATAAATAGAGTTCTGAGGATAACTTGTAGGAGCCAATTCTCTCTTTCTTTTCATGTGTGGGCACAAGGAAGGGCTTGAGGCATGTGACTTAGCAGCATGTGTGATTTTACCCACTATTCCACCCTGACGGCCCCAAACTGAAGTTTTGTACACTACATTTGGACACATATTGGAGTTAGAATTTTACTCACAGTGCAGAGAAAATTCACCTCATAGAGTTTCCCCCAAGAGGCAACAACAGTGATATATGTCTATTAGCCATTCCCTAAGATTTCCAGGCTTTAACCATCAACTGGTTTAAGCAGCCAGTCTATGCCAAAGACTTCTTTCCTGTTGATTCTGTCAAAGTAAGGCAGATGCAACCTTCTCATTCACGGTACCTGTTGTCTCTTTGTGAGCATGGTTTGGGAGAGGGAAAATGGTCCTTGTGTCTGCAGTAGTCTCTGGGTGCTCTCTGGACTCTGCTAGTGAGTGGCTGACTACAACAGTGCCAGAGATCTTGCCAGTGTGGCTTTTCTTTCATTTAACTAATCAGCCATATCTGAAGAGTTCATTGCTATGTGACCACTAGGCTTAAATGTCCAGCAACCAGATTATCCAACCTGCATCTATCTATCTATCTATCTATCTATCTATCTATCTATCTATCTATCTATCTATCTATCTATGTATCATCTATCTATCTATCATCTATCTATCTATCTATCATCTATCTATCTATCTATCTATCTATCTATCTATCTATCTATCTATGTATCATCTATCTATCTATCATCTATCTATCTATCTATCATCTATCTATCTATCTATCTATCTATCTATCTATCTATTTATCATCTATCTATCACCTGTCTGTCTGTCTACCTATCATTAAGACACACAGCAACAGGGTTCAGGTCATCTTCAAGCTCATTATGTTTTGCTGACACTGCTTTTGTGGAGCCTTATAGTCTAAAGCAGCTCAGCCTGGTTCCTGAAGATACTGCTTGAGTAGCTCTGACATGTACTTAGGCATTTTGGTTTAGAAAGCTCTCGAGATGAAACTGATAAATACATTGTATAAATAAATGTATACATGATAGGTATACACCTAACACATCTTATAGTTTGCCATCTTCTTTCCCACATTTTGTCTTCCCATTGTCCCTCGGTAAACTATATCAGCCAAGGCTGTGGGACAATGTCAGAGAACCAAAGACAACACCACCCCAGTACCAATTTCTTTTTAAATTTCACTCTGTTGCTGTGGTAAATGTTCTAGCAAAACAACTTAGGGAAGGATGGATTTATTTTAGTTCATAATTCCAGCACTGTTAGGAAGTCAAGGCAAGAACTTGAGGCAATGCATATTGCATCCATAGTCAAGAGCAAAGAGAATTGAATGAGGACATGTCTACCCATATTCATTCCCCTTTGTACACATACACAGTTCAAGATTCCTCCTATGGCATAGGGATGCCCACGGTGAACTGAGTCTTCTCATATTATTAATACAACCCAGATAATTCCTTATAGACACACCCAAAGGCCAACCTGATTTAGATGATACCTCACTGGGACTATTGTGACACGTTAACTGTTAAAACTAAAACCATCATAACTACTGTATAGAATTTATAATGAAATTAATAAAGATCATTGTATAAGAACCATGGTCTAGTTCAGAAAATGGGGGGGGGGGGAATAGAAACCGCAACATATGTTTCAGTAGCACTAATTTCACATGGGGTTGAACACTTTCTGGAGAACTTTGAGAGCAAAGCATGATCTTTGAGTTAACACCGAGGTAGATAAAGCAAGAAGCAACAAAAGGCTCCTCATCAGTGGAAGATATGCAGGATTCATCTTGCATTTTGAGGTATCTGAGGTTTCTGCAAACTTGTAAATGGGGCAAGCTCTATGCCATGAGAGACACTACACAATGGGTTAGACGGAGGACTTTGGAGCTCAACTTTCAGCATTTCAATCTTGGTTCTGCTTCTTAGTGTCACCATGACCCTCAGCTGAGAATAATTTAATTTCTCTGCACTACAGGTCCTGCATCTGTAAGATGGAAGCAGAGGGGATGCCAACTTCTTCAGAATAAAATATTGCTGGCACGTAGTCAATGAGCAGCCTTACTTACACAGTACTGGGTGCCCTAGGATTATGGTTGCTACGAGCAACGTGACTTTCCAGGACAACTTTGGCTCCTCATGCTTCTTCACTCCTTGCTGACTGTGAATTTCTTGGGGCCCATGTAGGACTTCTCCTTGAAGAATGTCTCCAAAGTTAAGTCTTCCCAGGAGTCCCAAGAATAATGATCTTCTTTTTGCTCAGTAGGAGGGCCACACCCCTGCTAGCTTCCTGACCTTCTCCTGGCTGAGCTAACCTTGATGGAAACATCAGGCCATGTGTTTTTGCAGAGTAATCCATAAAGCGTGACCCAGAGCTATATTAAACCCACAGAAATCAGCTTCCAACCGTGAGCAACAGCTTTCTATGATAAAGTAGTGATTACATTTCCTAATGAGTACTCAACGTATTTTATAATCTATAGGGAATATGCTTCATAGCTCCTGGGAGCTGTCCCAACTGCTCTGCTTGTGATTCCAAGTTTTAAGTAGAGCACAGAATATCACGAGAGGAAGCATTACATACCATTGTTCTGTCAGGAGCTTGTGTATGCAATACCCATGCAATTAACCTGGGTGTGGCTAGCCTGTTTGTGATGATGCTATTTCTCTTCAGCAACAAGGGTTGTTTTGTATGGACTCCATATTAAACACACTCTTGCTGCCAAGATTTTATTCTTTATATGTAAATGGTTTCATAGTTTTCAGCAGGTGGATGAAGAACTATCTTCCTCTGAGAAAGATTATTTTCTTGCATTAAGAAAAAAAATTAGGGTAAACACTTTGCAAAGTAATCCATGGGGATTTTGATGTGGGTCTGGGCCCTGGTGTAACTTTCTTTAAATAAGGACCTTTGAGATGTTTCATGTGCTTACGTTTCTTGGCTCAGTTGGGGCTTCTAAGGCACAAGCCTTCCTGTCTTTAGGTTTGAAACCTATCTTAACCCCCCCCCCCTTTGGAAGTAGGACTCCTCCTTCAGCGGCTATTGCAAATAATGAAGTCTTAGGCTATGATTCTTAAAGGGTAGAAATGACAGAAAGATAAAAGAAAACAGACTCACAGGGATTGATAAAAGGGCTTAGAGGATAGAAGTTTTTGCCTTGCAGATATTCAGGTTCTATCCCTGGAACCAACAGTAGGAGATAAGAGGAAACAGACTAGTGACAACGGAATCACAGAATACAGTGAACCCTTTGCAGGATTTGGTCCGGGCTGGATGGGGAAGTGGCCGTGTGAATCGACATCTAGGTTAGATCCCTGGCTGCTGTCCAGAAAGATGCTGTGGGGGTAACGTTCTTATGGAAAACTATACAGCAGACGCCATAGTCCGTTCAACATGCAGACTACAACGAGTAATCAATCAGTCTCACAGGGGACATGAAATATCACGTCGAAAGGTACTGAGGTATAAACCGAAGAGATACCCAGTGCATGTGAACGCACACGCGTGTGCATGTCCACGCAGGCTCGCATGCCCATCTGCCCCTGTCAAGCTCTACGCTGCACCTCTGTGTTTCATTAAAAGAGTGCTGATTTGGAGCCGGCTCTATTATTTCCAGTGATTTGCTGCCTCGGGGGCAGCGGAGAATTGAAAAGAGCAGGGCAGTCTGCTTTCCCAGCCATACATACTCCCTCCGAAAGGTCATGTCGTGTTTTCTGGCAATTGACTCAATGGATTTGGAGTCTGTGACATGAGGTCGGGCCGTTTCCACTCTGTTTGGGTTTCCCGGGGAACGTGCCTTCCAGTTGTTTTCACATTGACCTCATTACCCAGCCCCGGTGATGAGCTTGGCACAGACAGACTGCGGCCCAGGGCTTGTCTGCCCTCGTGAACCTGTACTTCTATCAGGGCCAATGTGGGCAGATGTGGGCGCCTCTCGCTCAGTCTGATCACTCCACCTCTTCCAGCAGAGAGCAGCTCTAAGTCACTGAGAAAAGATCATAGAAGTTGGGGGCAGGCAGTGGAGGGGCTGGGGAACCACTTTTTCCTCCTCAGGAAAGCCCAGGGAATGGAGAGACAGAGACGCAAGGCCCTTAGTCTCTGCTCTGTAGTGCATAGATAGGGACCCTGTGAAGAGCAATAGCAAGTGTCCTAAGATTCACAACATCTTTCCCCACGAAGACTCTGATTATGAGAAACCGAGTTTCTTAAAGCAGAGTCTTTTGTGAACCCCCTCCCTCTACACATCTCTAATGAATCATTTTCAAGGGAATGGCAGACAAAACTGTTCTTCCACAAGGACGAAGACTGCAGCAGAACTAACCTCCCCAGACTACTGATGAACCTGAACAAGGCCATGAGTGTCTACGAATTCAGTCTTAGAAGCCAAGGGTAGTGGATCGGGGCTGAACTTAGGGCTCAGTAGGACTGAGTGTCTATGTGGTTCTCCCCCATAGGTGAGTTCTTTGGAGTCTCAGAGCCTGGCAAATGAAAACCATGTCCTATTAAGAGGATTAAGTGAGACTTCAGTTAAGGAGAACTTTATGAATTCTAATTTACATTATTGATGCTCAGCTTTTTAAATACTATTTCATTCACCAGGGTCTGGTCAATTATTTGCTGAAACTAGACGATAAAAAAAGGAAGGAAGGAAGAAAGAAACCCTAGTCTGATGTAGAGAGAAAGAACATTTCAAACCATGAAGGTCAATCAGTTCACAGAGTAATTTCACTCAGGAAGCTGTCAAGACACAGGGACTTGAGATATTCAAGGGAAAATTGGATGTAATACTTAGGGAAATCGTATCCGAAGACTTTTTGCCCTTGTGTACCAGTCTGAAGGAGATGACCCAGCAGCCAATCTATAAATAAAACACTTTGCTGTTGTCTAAGATTTGGGGCACTCTGGGAATGGCAGTTTGTGTCAGGCACTTTGAAAAATTATAACAGCAACAGCATCATAGGAAAACGAAGGGCTGATTTTTTTCCTTCCTAATCACAACAACTGTATCAACATTGGAGAGTTCCTCACTGTGTTAATTTAGATCAGGCAACTCTATTATCAAAGGACAAATGTTTCAGGCATTTCAAGAATCTTAATAGTTTTTTTATTATCTGTTCTAGAAGCAGGCAATACCCTACCCCAGTAAAAAGCAAGTGGCCCCATGGTTGCAGTCAAGGAGTTTGATTGTACAAACAGAAGTTTAAAAAAAACATTTCTTGTGGGGGGAGGAGGAGGGGGGACAGACTGTGAGGAAAGGAGGGAGAGGAACTGTGGCTATGAGGTAATATAGGAGAGAATAAATAAAAGAAATCAAAACAAGCACAAAATAAATCCACCACATAATTCAGCTGTACCACTTTTTACGTATATACCTAAGGGTCTCTATTCTTTTCTGGATATACCGACTGGTTTATGTTTGTTACTGCTCTACTTATATCTCCAGGAAATGGAAACAGCCTAGATGTCCATCAGCTCATGAATGGCCACCGAAAATATCATCAGTTTACACGATTATTATCCGCTATTAATAAAATTTTTAAATGTATAGGTAAAACATTTATCATTATCATTATCATTATCAATATTATTGCAGTAGTAGAAAACAAGCTATTGGTCTTTGCAAAGTGATTTTCTTTGCAACATGAGGACAGAAAGGCAGAGCAATGGGAGAAGGACCAATCAACCAGCATCAGATTTTTGCTTAGGGTTTAAAGCTGACAGAGCTTCATCATTGTGCCCACTGGAACTGGTCCTCATGGGAAACTTGACTGGTGTCTCATCCTGGTTCCAAAGTCAAGTGGCTTTGTTCCAGCTTGACATGTAAGTTTGGGTGATTTTATTTTACTTTTTCATCTAGTATGTTGGGTCCGGGGCAGAAGCCTAACCTAAGGCAGCCGTTCACCATCTGTGGGTCATAACCCCTTTGAGGGGCTGAATGACCTTTCCACAGGGATCAGCTGAGACCCCTGGAAAACACACATATTTACACTATTATTTGTGACAGTAGTGACGTTACAGTTACAAAGTAGCAACAGAAATAATTTTACAGGTGGGGGTCACCACAACCTGAGGGACTGTATTAAAGGGCCACAGCTTTAGGAAGGTTGAGAACCATGGATCTAAAGCAACAGCACCCTGTACCCTTAATCTAGTGACATGAATATATACAACAGTTCTCTCCAATAGAAGTTTGATGTCCTCCCTCCCCCAGAGTCTGACAGTTTTTCCTGTTAGGCAAATGCTTTCTTCAGTGCAGTGATTGGGAGGAAGGCTCCTTTGGTCATGTGGTCCTCCCATACTGTATACCCTTCTTGTCCTCTGCATGGGTTAGTGGTAGGGGAAAGGATGAGGGGAAGGGCCATCAGCTCTTAGATGCCTTGGCCAGGGCAGGTGCAATCTTTTTTTCTCAGTCATATGGCTTTATTTACTACCATCAAGGGAAGCTGGGGGAATGGGTCAGCCGGATGCCGGGGAAGAGGATAAGTGCTGTTTCCAGCTGATCAGCTCAAGGTGCTGACTCCATACAATTCTACCGCAGTGATGCTATTGTTACTTTAAGACACATATAATAACTACCCTACTGAGTGCATGTGTTCATGACTGTGTGTGTGTGTGTGTGTGTGTGTGTGTGAGAGAGAGAGAGAGAGAGAGAGAGACAGAGAGAGAGAGAGACAGAGACAGAGAGAGAGAAAGAGAGAGAGAGACAGAGAGAGAGAGAGAGAGAGAGAGAGAGAGAGAGAGAGAGAGAAACAGAGACAGAGAGACAGAGAGTTATATGCATTGTATCTGTTCATGTGTCTAAGTGTGTGCATGAAGAGGACAGTGGTCAGTGTTATGTCCATGTCCTGAACCTTCCTCAGTCATTGTCCCTCTAATGCTTCCAGACAGGACTTCTCACCAAACCTTGTACTCACTGACTTGTAGCTAAGGAGCCTGGAGGCTCTGTCATCCCTGCCCTCCTCACAGTGGGTGGCCATGAGCACCACCACACTGGCTTTTACATGGGTCCTGGGAATCTGAACTCAGGTCTCAGGCCTGCTCAGAAGGCACCTCATAGGCTGCTTCCGGTTTTGGAGATTGTCTTCAGATGTTATTAGTGGAGTCAGCATTTTAAAAGGACAAAGGAGCTGTTCTCTGACAATGCTCTAGTCTATGAAGTACCATCTCAGGAGAAGCTGGTTCAGAGAAGTACTTTGTAAAGGCTAATTTAAGTAATTTTATGTTCACATCTCTGGCTTTCCCTACGAAGCTATTTCGTAGTAGACAGGGATCATAGAAGGGGCTAATTTTGATGCTAGCAGTGTTGGTTGCCTGGGGAAATACACAGAGGTAAGCCCTCACAGAGCACACTGAGAATGGGTTAGCTGTTCTCTCCACGGGTACTGCTAACAAGGCTCTGCTTGATTGCTAACCTCTGCTGCGTGGCTCCCCACCAGGAAGGTGAGGCTGACTGGTGTACCCGAGGTGATTCCCTAGGGCCCAATTGTGGAGAAACGTGTGCAGGTGTCATAATTAGCCACTTCCTGCCCAAGCCTCACAAACAAGCCATAACCCTCAAGACATAACCTTCTGGAACATTTTACAGAATTGTTTGCAGACCATATAATATTTCTCCATAACCTGCTTAATTACCCTAGTCATATATTTAACTGCCACAGACTTGCTGGTCCAAATTTCACAGAGAATCGGAGGTGAGGGTGGTTAATAGCAGAAGGACCTTTAAGCTACCACCATAGGGAGCTCAACAAAGCTGAAACTAGGCTGGCCTGTTTGCAGACCAGTCAGAAGGCTTCCAGGGTGCAGTTTCCTGTTCTATTCCTCACCGTCAAGAGCAATAAACATGTCACAAAGTGACCAGAACGTGTGAACTTGGGAACACAAACATTGACACTGAGCACAAGGTTCCAATAGTTTGAACTACTTTTGCTTTCTAAGAAATGGAGTTAAGGTTCTGGGTTGTTTAGGGTACAAAATTCATTAATTACCCCGCTCTTAAAACCCAGGCATTGTTTGTCCGTCTCAGTAAATACATGGACCCAGCAAACGTTTTCCCTACTGGAGAAAATCTAATTTTGCATGAAAGTTTAGATGGTTTATGTTAACTACCCGGACATTGGCTTGGTTTATGCTTGCTAATGGCAGGGATGAGGCCCTCCCTCTTGTACCAGTAAGATATGTAAGGAGCCACTGTTCATTTTTTATACTGCAGGAGAAATGTCTGCTGGGAACACCATTGCATGGTCTGCCTCCAAAATGCTTAGAGGCAGTGGGTTGTTAGGTAAATATGGAGATTCATGCAAATGTATTTTCATCCCGTGATGAACTTGTCAGCACATTGAGACAGCCGTAGCATCTCCCCTGTGAGGACCTCTCTTTCCATTTGTCTTGAAGTTGGAAAGTCATGTTGTGTCCCCAGTATCTCTTCCCTCAGGCTTTCATCTTCACAATGGCTGATCTTGAGCAAAGGCAAACTTAACTGCTTGGCTAGAGAGAAAATTCGGACGAAAAAGTATTGTGAGATACAATGGCTAGAATATTCACAGCAAAGAATGAAGTAGGAACAGATGAATGATGAATTTTCTCCCAGTTTGCATGTGTGTGTGTGTGTGTGTGTGTGTACATGTGTTTTTATACATAAGATTACATAAGATTCAGAGAGGGATTTGCCTGGGTAACACACTTGAACAAAGCTATATTTTATTTGAAATAAATCTGCACTGTTTCTTTTTTTATTATGGATGATACTTCAATGAATATCATCTTGCAAACAATTTGTTTTCTTTTAAGTTATTTTCTCAAGAGTAAGTTTTAGACATGAGAGCATTTGGTCACAGATTATGGACTACTTGTTAAGCCTTAAAAATCTAATTACCAGACAACTTTTTCCAGGAGAATGATGCTGACTTACAATGCAGCCTTTAATTGTAGTTTTACTACGAATTTTGCTTCCCTCCCCGTTGGCTGTGTCTACAGTGGCCCTCCTTCTTATTTCAATTTGTGCTTCATTGTGCCAAGTGCACAATTATGATTCACATCTTGGGAAGGAATTCAGGCTTCCTCCTTCCCACAGCAGTTTTGAGAGTAAGGTTCCTGAAGAGCTTGGGTCCTGGAGGTGGACAGCTTTGTTATTATTATGAGTTCCTGCTGTTGCTGGGGTTAGGTTGGTCAGCACAAGAGCTTTGCCTTTTCTGAGTTTGCTTGCTGTTCTCAATGTGTCTCCTTTCCTCCCTGCAGAAGCAATCCAACACCCCTCAGCAGGTGCAGCTGCTCTCTTCAACACCCAGAAGTATCAGCCAAAATCAGCATCCTTTCTTTGTAATTACCTCTAGTATTCTGTTATAGCCAGACAAGGTGAAGTAAGACAGAACCCTACTGCATTTATAACTATTTGTAATATAAGCCTTTCACTCCTTGGTGATTACATAGAGTTGTGACCCTGTATTAGGGCATCCTAAGCATGATACGTATTTGATGGTCTTAGTGCAAAGTTTGTATCAGTTAGAGGTATGAGTACGAATATCCTTTAGAGATAAATAATTTGATAGGAACTCAGATGTGGAAAGGTAGGATAATACAACTGAGTCGGTGAGAGATAAAATGGAGGTCAGCACTGAGAAGTCCGTTTGAGACATTTACAAGCTGTATGTATTGTAGGAGCTTTCCTACAGAAGATTGTCCATATGAAAGAGAGGCTACCTTATGTGCAGTCCTGCGAGTTCCTTATATTACAGGAAACAATAAGAGCCACCTGAGGGACATGTACTATCTCAGTCGGTATCGGCTCTTACCAAGAGACTCAAACACGTGAAAAAAGGAGGCAACGAAATTTTACACCAATTAGTGGTTATTCATGGCTGGATAGCCTCAGGTTTTAAAAACGTATTACATTTTTATGAATTTTATATTTGATCTTAAGGAACATATTTTCCTTACTAATTCTTTGAGAATTTTGTACAAGCACAAGATACATTTTGATAATTTCTACCCCATTCCTCTCCCTAACTCCTCCCAGATTCAAACCCCACCTCTCCACCCCTCCCAGATTTATGCTCTCCTTTTTAAGGAACAGACAACATAGACCAGCTGTGATGTCCACACACTCGTGGGTGTAGTACCAGTCACTGGATCATGGTCCATCTACCAGTGGCCACACCACTAGAGAAAACTGGCTCACCCTCCCCAAGAAGTCACCAGCGGTCAGTAACTTCTAAGAGGTGGGAGCTAGCTTGCCACCTCCATGCTTGAACTTGAGCAGGTCTTCTACAGGAAACCAGAGCTTCTGTGTGTTCATGGATGCTGTGGTTGTGCCATATCTAGAAGACAATGTCTTGCTCTGGCTTTTATAATCTTTTTCACTCCTGGTCAGCAGTGGTCCTTGATCCCTAAGAATTTGGGAGTGATAGTGATACCTTGTTTATGGCTGAGCCCTCTGCAGACATTTATTTTGACTTGCTCTGAGTCTCTGTATTTGCTGCTGTTCACTTCACAAAGAAGCTTCTTAGATGAGGCCTGAGAGCTGTACTAATTGGTATAGAGATGTCCATTTAGAGGACAATCTGGTAACCATGTACACTAAGCAAAACAACAATAGTAAATTCACCCTAGCTCTCTATGAGCTCCCAAACAATGGGTTTTGGCAAGATTACAGGGCTAGGCATTTTGTGTGTGTGTGTGTGTGTGTGTGTGTGTGTGTGTGTGTGTGTGTGTAATGGCCTTAATTCCAACCAGAAAGAGTTTGGTTACCCCATGACATCTATGCCATCAGGCATTCATGAATATATCTTACCCTGTCAATCATTACTGTATCATTACTGTAGCTTCCAAGGTTCACCACTGGGTAAGATGGTGACTTTTTTCCATCAGCAGTTTCTAATACTATGAAATCTAACTATCAAGGAGGAAATGTCCTGATCAATACCAGCCTGATTTTTCTATATCCTATGATTGAAGTGTGTGTTAGCTTCAGCAAAAGAGTCTTATCACAAAGCTCTGGTGGCCAAGTCATGGGCAATGACATCAATCTGTATCATTTGTGGTCTCTGGGACACTCTGGACCAATAACTCAAAGGGAAGTATCCCAATCTGATGCTGGGCATTTTATTTGGTAATCTATTGTTTCTAGGATGAAGATTATCACATGTATAGGAAAATTAAACTTTTTATATGAATATACACACACATGCCTAAGAATCTTAGCAAACAGGTTTTCTTATGGTTTTTACAGTAATTATCAATACAACTCTCTATACTAGTTATTTTTCTCTCCACCCCTTTCTCTATCCTCCCCTCCCACGTCTCCTCCCACGAAAGACCCTTCTCAACCTCACCCATGTATCATCTACATTGATATCTCATCCCCTTAAAGTTTCCCCTACATTCCCAGCAATGTCTGCTTTTTGGTTTTCTGAATTCTACAAGTGCTCCCATCTAATCTCACAACTCTAAGGATTCAATGCCCTCTAAAGATGCAACTCTAAGTTGTATGAGGAAATGTGGGGGACTTTTGGATTGTGGCCTTGAGGTCGCTGCACGGTCACACTTTCTCAGTCTACTTTGCAAAGCCAAGGCACCAAATGCGAGCAATCTGAACTTTGAACATATATTGTCTACCCGTAAAAATAAAAACCACACAGTGTGAATTTCTGAGAGCTAAGGATGGTGTACTGTGTAGCATGAGTCTACACGATTCTGGACACGGTTCTGTGAAAGACGAGGAGAATGTTGTCATTATATGCAAATGAAGTAGAAGCAATTCTTTTTTGACAAATACAGATATGAAAGAGAAATCATGCCCCTTAAATGGTCTACGGATATTAGGATATGCAATTTGTAATAAGCATGCAGTTAGACTCCTAAATTATAATATTTTAAAGTAGATACTTGCCTACTGGAACTGAAGTCTTCAGTTCTAGATGCTTCCAATTACAGATGGTCCTCTAAACCCATCATAACCTGGAACTATGTTAGGATGGAATTGCATTTAAAAAACACAACTCACCACAATATCAAACTGACTTTTTGCCACTCTGTCCCCTGTTGCCTTTTACTGAATTGTCATCACTACTTTATCCAGTACTTTTGCATATGAGTTTCTATCAAATTGCTTATCTTCTAACTGTTCTTATATGCTTTTTAACTGATATAAGAATTGCAATTTTAACCTTGCCACAAAGTCGCAAAGCACACTGAAGAGCAGGAGCCATTGATTTTTGTGACGTCATGGCTGACAGGGAGTTTGGTTCCCTGACATTGTGCACTCCCCAGTATGAAGAGATAACTCAGTACTGCATGTTGTAGGTTCAGAGACAACGGACCTATAGTTCTGCTCAGTGTGCACTGTTTGCATGCTGTACTGTACAAATCCACGTTGGCCAAACTGTGTCTAAAGGTTTTCTCATTGGTAATGGCAACGTGATTTCATTTGTAAGGACCACTTCCTTTCCTTCATAATTTAATTTTTTAATTTACTTTACAGTCCAATTGCAACCCCCTGCCTCCTCTCCTTCCAGTCCCACCCTTACAAAGAGACGGCCCCTGCTCCTGTTATTAGGAGACCCACCTGCAGACCAAGGTGCACATCTGCTACAAATATGTAGGGCACCTAGGTCCAGCCCATGCATGCTCTTTGGTTTGTGGTTCAGTCTCTGTGAGCCCCCATAGACCCAAGTTAGTTGAGCCTGTAGGTCTTCTCATGGTGTCCTTGACCCCTCTGGCTTGTTCAGTTCTATCCCCAACTCTTGCACAAGACTCCTTGAGCTCTGCCTGATGTTTGGCTATGGGTCTCTGCATCTGTTTCATCAGCTGCTGGGTGAAGCTTCTCAGGAGACAGTTATGCAAGCTTCCTGGTCTGCATGCACAGCAGAAAATCCTTAATAGTTTTAGAGGTTGGCTCTCTCCCATGAGATGAGTCTCAAATTGGGCCAGTCATTGGTTGGTCATTCCCTCAGTCTTTGCCACATTTTTATCCCTGAACATTTTGGGTTCAGGAAAAATTTGGGTTAAAACTTTTGTAAGTTGGCTTCCTTTGAGAAGTAGTTTGGCATCAGCATGTATAGTGTATGCCAGGAAGCCAGTGAAGTAGAGGATTATGGAGTTCTGATCTTTGTAAACATTTGTAAGAGGAAGGGCTGAGGATGGTCTACGGCTGAGGCGAAGACAGAGAACACTTGAAGTAAATGGGTATGCATGCAGGAAGTGCTGCCACATTCAGAGAAAGAGGCACATCATAGCTTTTGGGAAGAAATCTAGAATGGATGTGCAGCGAGCTTAGCTTTGGGAACATCACAGAGGAGGTCTAATGTTAGTGGGAACTAGAGCCTCAGTCCATTAGCCTTGTGGGGCTGCAGATACAGCCATCGTTAGGAACCTGAACTCAGGAATAAATTCATGTTCTGTGGTACCCTGAGATGATCACAACCTCTAACAACTTGATTCCTGTGAATGATGCTGGACTCAGGATACTCAACTGAGATCGTAGCCAGAGTCTTGACCCACTCTTGACAAAAGGATGAAACAATAACTTCTCCTGAGCACCTAAACTTGGGGCTTATTTATAACACAGCAGCAGATGGAATACCAAAGCACACCATTCCTCGCCCAATGTCCCCTTTAGAAAACTCAGTGTTCGAACTCTGCAGAAATGTCTGGGTTTCAGGTCACGGGCTGAAAGATGGACTGAAGATGCAGCATTTAAATTAAGACTTTTATATCCATTTATGTGGTATGTATGTATGTGTATGTGTGTATGTGTATGTGTATGTGTATATGTGTATGTGTGTATGTGTATGTGTGTATGTGTATGTGTGTATGTGTATGTGTGTGTGTGTATGTGTGTATGTGTATGTGTGTATGTGTATGTGTATGTGTGTGTGTGTATGTGTGTATGTGTATGTGTGTATGTGTATGTGTGTATGTGTGTATGTGTATGTGTGTATGTGTGTATGTGTATGTGTGTATGTGTATGTGTATGTGTGTATGTGTATGTGTGTATGTGTTTGTATGTGCACATGTACACCTGCGTGGTGTGTTATGTGTAACTCAGAGGACAACTTCCAGGACATTGAACTTGCTTTGCCCAGTCTTGGTGGAAGTATCATTATCTGATGAGCTATCTTGCTGGCCTAAAAAATTTAAATTTAGAAAGATCTATTACTGCCATTCATAAGAAGTTCGGTACCTGAAACAGTAATGTTCTTTGTTCTCATCTAAGATTTGCTTACTGACCTCATAAAATTTTCTTTGAAAAGGGTTACTAAGAGATAACTAAAATTTGTTATTTCTTAATTTTTTTCAAGGGAAGCACATGATATCTAAGTACCAGTTGGGAGAAGGTGATGGAGACTCTTTGTGTAATAGACCTATTTGCACCGTATTGAGCTATGACTGCTTAGAATCTTTCCCCCTTAAATATGAATATTCAGCCCTAGAGCCATGTTTTGTTGAATGTTATTATTGTGGAATTTTAATTTTCTTGGCACTTAACCACTGGTTATAAATCCTACACCTGTAAATCTACTCCCTGAAGATACTTTCATTTCATGACGCATTGTTTCTCCGTGGATAAATTCAATTATAAATTACAACCAAATTGGCTTTTTCATAGCATCCTCCTTTCTAAGTATCTTAAGTCCCCTGTGGATTATAAAGTAATTACAACGCTCCAAGGACAGTCTAATAATTGTGCACATGAACACAAACTTGTCTCTATTTTTGAGAGAGGCTCCTTCTCAGCCAGGAACATGAAGTTGAGTTTTATTGAGACTGAGGACTCTTGGCCCAAACTCAGGGTGATCCCCCGGGTTCATTTGAAAAGTATCCTGGGATCTTTAATTTCCATCTGGATGGCCAGGGAGCCGAAGGAACAGCCTTCCCCCGTGTGACCCCATGTTCCAGTTGGGGTCTTGACCCAGGCAGTTTCTCACCCCAGAGGTGCAGTGCACACTGTGGTGATTACACAACATCTTCATTATTTCTGCTCCATCCCAACCATATTCACGAGCTGGGTTTTCTTCCCAGGGCTTCAGATGGTAGCCAGGAAGTGTAAGAAACTTCTCAGAGAGCTGTTCCCCAAAGGAGGGTTAACTAAGCTTGCAAGGTGTTTCATTGTAGCTGTTGCTTTTCAATTCATCTTTTTTTTCTTTCTTTCTGTGGGCCGTTCATGTAACAGGCACACGACAGATGCTCAAGGTTGTTTGGTCTCATGTCACAGTTTTCCTTTGGCACATCTAAAATGGAGTCGTTCTTTTTGTTTCTTTTCATCTGTTACCTTGGCAATGCTGCCTAAGAGAGCAAATGATTCCTTGCCGTTTGCAACTCACCTTGAGAGGCCTTGGGATGCTTAGGTGCTAATTAAGTTGGAACTGTTGGCCCCGTTATTGGTATGAGCTTCAGGAAGAAAAACACCTCTGTTTGTGTGTGTGTGTGTGTGTGTGTGTGTGTGTGTGTGTGTGTGTGTGTGTGTTTTCCATTTTTAGTGATTTGAGAAATTGCTACCAGTGTGAGTTGTTTTGGAAGTCATAAATACAACACATTCTTCAACTCTTCTTTGGGGGTTGACTCAAAAGTCACTCAAAAACAGTTTGACAGTTCAACTAAATGAATATCTGTTTGTTTTGATGATTACAAGACACATGATATATTTGAGTACTCTCTGCCTCTAAGCAGAAATAAGCACATGTTAAGGACAGTTGGCATCTTCCTCCTTCACCTTGCCCTGTAGATATTAAGAAAGATAAACAGATTTAGAAATGGTGTCTAAGGTATCAGGCACATTGAGGCCCCAGTGTGGTGGTGTTGGCTTAGCCTGGGTTTGGATGCTGAACACTTTCTTAGGGACTTGGTCTAGAGCTGTGGTTCTCAACCTGTGGTTCTGTATCCCTTTAGGGTCAACTAACCCTTTCACAGGGATTATATACCAAATATCCGGCATATCAGATATTTACATCATGGTTCATAACAGTAGCAAAGTTTCAGTTATAAAGTAGCAATAAAATAATTTTATGGTTGGGGGAATCACCACAACATGGGGAGCTATATTAAAGGGTGGTACATTAGGAAGGTTGAGAACCACTAGAGCACGGACTATGAGAAGCTCCTAGAGGAGCTGGTGCTTGGCTTTTTCCCATGCCAGTGTATGGAAAGCAAGGCCTCAGCTATTTCTGAAGGTGTAGCACCACTTAAGATAACTTCTGCATTTGAATTCACATGGCTTGCTCTTTTTCCTGGGATGAGAGTGCATCTTGTATAGTGCTATTTTCTTCTGAGATACCTTCCATTTCTATATACAAATTTTTCTTTTCTTGCTGTGATAAAACATCACCACCACCATCATCAACACCACCATCACCATCACCATCACAACCTCCACCTCTACCACCACCACCTCCACTTCCACCATCACCACCATCACCTCCACCACTATCACAACCTCCACATCTACCACCACCACCTCCACCACCAAAATAGGTATGCAAGTTGAGACCCAGACTCTTGGCCCTATGACTGTGGTATTTTGGTCATATTCTTTCCCTGTCCTCAGCTCCTACCAGATAATGTAAACCTCCCACCCTAGCTATCCCTAGCTTTCATCACTGTATTCTGAATGCCTTTTATATGTACTGGCAGAGCACACTCAGCAAACAACCACTGAGCAATGTAAGAACAGATCCATCCCATCTAATGAGCCACTGTACTATTTTGCATTTTTAGTTTGCTCATTGGTTGAATTAACCTACTCATAGGCTATTGACTTGGCCATCAAGGAATATTTGTATATTTTGGCAGGTTGTTGAGTCACTTTGGTGAATTTTTGTTGGAAGTGTTATTTGGAAGGGGCTAAAAGAACTACAGTCTAATTAGGACTTGGTACAAGGCCCTTTTCCATTAGAAGACGGATAAGAGTCTTTTTATGGATTGAAAGATTTCAGCTTGAGGGACAGCCAGAATTTCTCCTTTATCTCTGAATAGATAAAATAATATGAGGGATCTGAGAGAGGTTCATTTTTTGTTTTTGTTTTTCTTACCTATTTACGGCAATCTTCTGAGATGTCTCTTTAGGAAGCACCAACCAGCTGAAGTTTGCTTGGAGAGAGGGGTGGGTGGGGGTGGGGTAGGTGGATGGGTGGAGAGAGCAGCAAGCTTCAGGAAGGACGATCTTCTTAATGAGTGACAGCAGATATAATAAAGACCTGTCATCCGCTCTGCATTCTGTGTAAGCCACAAACATCCCAGTGAAAGTTAAAAGGAAAAAGAAAAACATGCTCTTTTGAGGGGCGTGTAACAGGGGACAGGAGGTGAGCCCAGCTATAAAGAGTGGTTTAACACTTCCAGGGACTCTTTCACTGTAGCCCCTGAGGCTTTTATGTAACCCTGTCACTGTCCCCACACCTCCTCCGTGCTGACAGTCTTGGTAATTGATGGCTTTGTGGGGGCATTTCCCCCCTGCAACACATTAAAGCAAGAGAGAACACTCCAGCTCCTACCCCGCAGCAGCCTGGCACAAGGGACCAGAGGCGAGTGGATACATTGCCTGGTGATCTTGGAGGAAAGAAAGGATCGATCCTGTCAATCAGGATGCCCTACTACTGTCAGACTCCCAGACCTTCCACCTGCTCCTGTGAGTCATTAGAACTCCCAAGTCTCCTTGTAAGACTTTTGTATTAGACACACACTCCCATGTTTTGATTTTTTTGCTCCTAAAGTCATTATATATGTATATAGGTGCATATGTATATCTGTATCTATCTATCTATCTATCTATCTATCTATCTATCTATCTATCTATCTATCCACACACACCCCTGCATTGAACCACAGTTCCCATCTGTGGACTGAGAATGGCCAGTGACTTATTAGTCTTGGTTTCTCACTGTGCTGAGGGGTGTGGGATTGATTTAGTTGGCAGCACACACTGTGAGGACAGGCTCTCTGATGGGTGGGGTGAGGTGCCTGTGTCAGGATTGGGATGACTTTTGGAGTCCTGGGGACCTGGGTTTTGGTGTTCAGTCAGTATACCATGGCATTGAAGAAGTGGTTTCTCAAGTTGTGGGGAGTTACCTTATGGAAGAGAAGGAAACATCCAGGATCCCCCTGGAACAGAAAGTGTCTATATGTTTGGGGTGGGCACTGTGAACAGCTCAAAGTACAGCCTGGGAGGACTGTATTTCTGTATTTGTCCACACTGAGGGTTTGACTGGGCATTGGTCATTCATGTTGGAGGTTTCTAGTAAATAAAGGGCGAGGAAGAGGAGGAGGCATCCCGGGTTCTATGGCATCTGGATTACATTAATTTTCTCAACCCCTTTCATCAGAAAAATGCTAAAAACCTGCACTTATTGTGTTCTGGTAAAAAGTCACATTAAAACTTAATTCACCTAAAATTTGTTTTTGTTTTTTTTTTCCCTTTCAAAGGCCCTTAGAAGTATTCAGGCCCTGGCTACAGATACCACACATGGAGAAGAGAGACCCCTGTCATTTTATGTCAAGTGAAATACTTAAGGTTTCACGGTCTTTTTGAGTGATAGACTAAGGTACAGACAGTGAGATTTGTGTTTATGTTTTTCTTTGATGAACTGTGCGGATTCTTCCTTTTAGATGCTGAATAATGTTAAAATATAAACTGAGGCACAGTACAAATGTCAGTCAAGTCTTCAGGTAAAGGGCAATTCATGAATTAGGGAGGGTCACATGAAAAGACATTTAGAGCTTCCACCGAAGAAGGGGGAAGGGGGGCTTTATAGAGGGAATGGGGTGTTACCACAAAGAACACTATTTGACTGGTTACAGTTGTGAAGCTACCTTACTGTGTCTGACCTGCTGGGAGTTCCTCATTGGGTAATTATAAGTTTTGTGGGTTGCTTTTCATCGACCAAACTACAGTTCTATTTTAAAGTGTGCTTTTATAGGAAATGACTTAAGTTAATGTCTGCTTCTGTTTTAAGTCAGGCCAGGTTTAGGACATGCATAGAGCTCAACTGGCTTTGCCTTCTCTGGGGTTTCTTAGGCTGGGGCAGCATTTTAATTCCATTTTAGGGCTGGAGAGATGAGTTAAACAGTTACATTGCTCTTCCCAGTACCCACAGGTTCTTAACTGCCTGTAACTCCGGCATAACCGACACCCTCTTCTGGACTCTGTTTCAACTGCACTTAAGTGCACATACGCCATATGCATACATGTCGTTAACAATTTAAACTTTAACAGCATTTCAGGTCTGCAGTGCAAACCTATAGCCAGTCTGTGTCAAGACATTCTGAAGTTTGGATTTCTAAAAATTACCTAATATGGATGGATTTTTTTTTTCCCTAGATGTTCCACCATTGCCAACATTTTCATGTCAGGTGTTGTTAGATTATGGTAAGTTAGGATGCTGTTCAACAAGCTATATACTATTTATGCAAACCAAGGAAATCTGGAGGCTAAAGGATTTTAATTGTAATCTTTTCAAATTATGATAGCTTAATGAAAACCAAACAACAACAAACCCCAAATCTTCCAGCCCTATGGTAATGCTGGGAGGGGCTATGGTAGTGCAAATACCATATGAATTTGCTTGACACAGTGGGTGTCACACTATTGAGGAATCCTGTCTGAGCAACTGAACCACAGCTCTGCTTTCTTTCTTCTGCCCTCACCAGGGTTTGCTAAGAGGAAGGAAGATGTGGTCTGGGCTTTGGAGCAGCCGATTGTGGCTCACTTCTGGTCCTAACACTTGCTGCTGGTGAGGAAGGTACAGGTTCTGAGTACTCTGCTTCTGCTTCTCAACCACTGAAAAAGGAGCTTGTTCCAAGTCCATGGAAGGCAGTGCGATCTCCTGGAGCCAGAGCCCATATCTCGTTTTTCTATCATTTACTGACTGATATAAATAAATAAATATATATACAAACATATATATATATAAAACATATTTATGGTATGTAATGTGATATTGTGAAATATATGCATATGTGAAATGGCTATAACTAAAACCATTGCAAGTTATACTTATTTTTTTTTTTTTTTTGTGGGTAGAGTGCATAAAACCTACTTTTTAAAACAAAATCAGTTTTCAAGCATGGGTGGGCTCCCGTTATCACGTTGTAGAACAGTTTCCTTGATCTTAGCCTTCCTAACTGAGAGTTTGACTTTTCTGCCCAAGTTCTTCCTGGCTCCCCTCAGCCCTAGCTCCTGGGGACCTCCTCTACTCTCTGTTTATTTCCGTCAGTTCCGTATCCTAATGAGATCCTGCGGCAGTTGTCTTCCTGTGCCTGACTCATCTCATCTGTTAAAAAAATCACAATGATAGAATTCCAGATCTTCTTAAGCTGACTTCTTCCAGTCCCTAGGACTCAAATTCTTTCATAAGTATCCACTATGGATTCATGCATGACGGAGCGTTTAAAATATCATTTATTTCATTTCTTAAGCAATCAACTCATTGGTAACCACCAGAGCTATGGGCTTAAGAGTCGCAGAGACTAATTCTTTCTTCACCAGATACCTTCTCTTTTGTAAATGAGAAGTGGGTATTAGAACCACTTAAAACATTTGCAGTAAATAAGATGGATGATGTGAATTAAAAACGTCCTTACAAATGGAGGGTGGGTGGAATTTGGAGGTCAGACAAGGTGAGTGAGGCTGTGGTCACTGCTGTGGAGAGTGATCTAACTCCACGATGTAATGACTTCTTGACCCTATGTATTGAAACGATGACCTCAGTCCCTTCACAGTCCGCAGCACTAAACCGTCCTCGGTGGAGAATTCTTTGGAAACGCAGCAGTGACTGGCCACAGAGAGCTCCCAGCACAACCGCTTCTGCTGCCCTCTGATTGAAAATGCTGCTTCTTTAACATGGTACGGGCAGACATCTATGTCGCTGGAGTAATAACACATCGGTATGACGCTTCATACTGTCTTCCTAATTCCCTCCAACAAACTGTCAGCCGCTATAGAGGCTTCTCTCTCGGTACCGTCTCTTGCCCGACGTACACATAGATTAAAAGCTTGTACACCTTCTTGCTGGTCCCTGGGAACCCCAGCTGCAGCCTCACTGTGAGCACCATGGGTCATCCTGAATGTGTTCATTCTTTTATATCCATCCCTTCGTGGTCCCTCAGTGCATCCAGACCGTGGTGTGAAACTGAACGCCTTTGAACTTCTGTGCAGCCCTTTCAGGACCCTCTGAACTTCTGTCTTCTCCTCCCACACCCCTTTCAGGACCTTGAAGACGAGCATCTTCATAGCAAGTGCACCGAACCTTTCACAACTGCTCACACTTTTATAATCCAGGCCTATTAGGATCAGATGTGGTTGTGTTCGTGTGCACAGGTCCATCTCTGATGATGGCCTTTTTAATTTCTGTGACCCGTTTCTCATCGATGCCGTAGTCTGTATTTTAATCTTACAGGATTTTCTGTTTTCTTCGAGGGTAGTTTTTCTTAGTGGAGCAGGGAGAAGGATTTCTTAAAACGCTCCCTTTTCAACAATGTTCTGACCGAGTCAGTGAGCCAGGAGGACTGTCCCGCGATACAAGGTGACTTCGTGTGCATCCCCTTAGATGCAGGAATGACAGATAATGATGTTTGGGAGCTACGTTAGAGTTAGTGAAGGCAAACTGTAGTGCCTACTTCAGAGGGCTGTTGTGAGGCTGTGTGTAAACTGGAGTAGGGTTATAATTGTGCAGTAAAGTAAACGTAGAGTCTACTTGCCCAGTCCCGTGGGGCTAAGCTGTAAACCACTTCCATAACCTGCCTTTTGTACATATATACCGCAGTGCTCAGAGCAGCTTCATGGGCTATGAACACAGTTCGTTTACTTCGTTTCATGTGTGGGAAGGAACCACAGAAAGGGTCTCAGGGAACACAGTCAGAAGAAGAGTAATTGGAAGAAACTGATGAAAGACAGCAGGAAACAAACAGGGAGGTAATGGAGAAAGAAACACACACACACACACACACACACACACACACACACACACACACACAAAGGCAGATGTGGAGGTGCATTCACAGCTGGCTGAAGCAAGAGAATCCAGAGTTCCAAAGTAGCTTGGGCAGCACAATGAAATCTGGGGGACATGAGCATTAATATCTAAAGAAATGTTGATGCCATAATTTTAAAACAAAAGACACACAAAAGACTTCTAGTTAGCAGGGCACCCACAGGAAATTGTAGTGAAGTCTGACTTAAAAGACAAAGAGAAAAATTATGGATGTTCTAGAAAGTAGGATGTGGTAGCTTCAAGCCTTAAGTCAGCTTTTGGGAGGTGGAAGCAAGTTGAAGGCCTGAACTATGTAAGAGCCTGTCTGAAAAGATAACTAAGCTAGCATAAGGGAAAGAAATGTCCTCAAAGACAAAAAAGCACATTGGTAGTTCATGAACCACCAGCGCAGAATGCATTAGCAATAAAACGATGGGGCATCAGAAGGAAACTGAGGCAGAGCTTTGTGGTTTACAAGACCCCTGGGAAGAGGGGTCCACACAGGTCGGCTCTGTTGTACATGGTCTCGGGGGTTTGCTCCACAACACCTTCTGTAGACTCGGCCCAGGAGGAAGCCACTCATTGAGAGAGCAAATAGAGCAGATGCAGAAAGTGTACAGACAGCCATGGGTTAACTGCCAGTCTTTAACACGGCCTTGTTAGGAGGTGATGGGCCTTTAAACACAAGCAGAGCCCTGTTTATGGATGGGTCGGGAGAAGTTGTAGGGTATGGGACTTTTAAGACATCAATAAAGGAAAAAAAATTGAAAATACATGGCCATGAGGAGTATGGTACTTAAAAGAGAAGACAACAATCAAGTTAGCATTTTCATGAACATTAGAAAAAAGAAAAAGATAAAATATACATTAAGTGACCAACAACAATGGAATGAAAGGAATATTTCTCTACATAACGTCAAATGCGGGACACACCTTTCAAACTCCCAAACTTTCATCAAATGAATAAACAATCTAGTATTACATTGTGCTCAGGAGCTACACAATAACTGAAATATTTGAAAGCCAAAAGATGAAGAGGGAAAGAATTTGAAAGGGAAAAGAAAAGAAAACAAAGATAAAACCCAAAACCTATAAAAATCCAAGATTAGCAGAGAATTTGCATAAAGCAATGAATGGAGTTCTTTTCTTTCTCCCATCCCAAATATAAAAGTGACATTTTAGTGTACTGCGTCTTAAGCCTTGTATTGGCTGGTTTCATGTCAAATTGATACAAGCCATAGTCATCAGAGAAGAGGGAGCCTCAACTGAGAAAATGCCTCTATAAGATCCAGATGTAGGCAAGCCTGTGGGGGCATTTTCTTATTTATTAGTGTTTGATTGGGTCACCATTATGGGTGGTGCCATCCCAGGGCTGGTGGTCCTGGTTCTGTAATAAAACAGGCTGAGCAAGCCATGATGGGCAAGCCAGTGAGTAGCATTCTTCCATGGCCTCTGCATCAGCTCCTGCCTCCAGGTTCCTGTCCTGTTTGAGTTCCTGTCCTGACTTCCTTCAGTGAAAAACAGTGATGTGCAAGCCAGAGACAATCCCTTTCCTTCCCAACTTGCATTGTCATGGCATTTCATCTCAGCAAGTGTAACCCTAACCCGGCTAGCCTGTAAACCACATTCATTTAAACCAAACCAACCAAACCAAACCAATCCAATCCAAACCAAACCAAACCAAACCAAACCAAGCCCTTTGGGGTGTGTGTGTGTGTGTGGAGAGATGGCTCAGTGGTTAAGAAAGCTTGCTGTTTTTACAGAGAAATGATGTTCAGAACTCAGCATCACAGCTCACAACCCCCTGTGATTCTTGTTCCAAAGAAGTCTAAGGCTGTCTTCTATGCATACAGATGTGAATAGATGCACATACCCCATGTGTATACAGATGAGAGGTATTGCAGAGGAAAATAGCACTATAAAAGTTGTATTATCACCCCAGGAGAAGGAGCAAGCTGTGAGAATTCAAGTGCAGCACTTACCTTAAGCTGTGGATGATGGGAAGTGGTACACTTCAGAAGTAGCTGAGGCCTCATTTTCTATGTACAGGCATAGGAGAAAGCCATACACCACCTCCTCTAGGAACATAGTCTATGCTCTTTTAAGTAGTGGCTCTCAACCTTCCTAATGTTGTGACTCTTTAATACAACTCACCACGTTGTGGTGATGCTAACGGCAAAGCTTTTTTTGTTGACACTTCATAGCTCTTTTTCCGATTATTACTTGTAATGTAAATGTCGGGTATACAGGATATTTGATATGCAGCCCTTGTGAAAGGGTCAGTTGACCTTCAACGGGTATTGACCCACTGCCCTAGATCAAGTCCCTAGGAAAGTATCTAGCATCCAAGTGAGACAGCTTGTTTACCATCCCAAAATCTGCTCACCTTTGCTCTTAATAGTTATAGGGCCAAGTGATGGCAGATGGTTGGAATTGTCCTTACCTCATGCTTAATTCTGCTTAGAGGAAGAAGGGAGGATTCAAATACAACATGTGTTCTGCAATCATCCAAAATAAGGAGACACATTTAGTTCGAACTGTCAAACTAATTTTGAGTGACTTTTAAGTCAACCCCGAAGAAGAGTTGAAGAATATATTGTATTTATGACTTCTAAAACAACTCACACTGGTAGCAATTACTCTGATCACTGAAAAAGAAACACACACACACACACACACACAAACACACGTGTACGTGTGTGTACATGCAGAGAGAGAGAGAGAAAGAGAGAGAGAGAGAGAGAGAGAGAGAGAGAGAGAGAGAGAGAGAGAGAGAGAGAGAGAAAATAATTCTAAGATTCTAAGAATAGCTGAAGATACACATTTTGGGACCAGGAGACTATGGACCTGATTCTTTGCACTGATACAGGATAGCAGCTTACAATTCAAAACCCAAACCAAATCCCCACCAACAAACAAGGCAGTCCATCCTAGCTCTAGCTGTGTGATCCTGCCGTGGTTAGCTGCTCTCAGAGGTGCCTGCATGAACATCTGTTAGAACAGTTTCAGGGTTGAAACTGAGAATGAAAACAGGACAGGTTCCAGGACCTCAATCTTCATTGTGCTCTTCTTTTACTGTCTGGACAGAATGCTGGGTCAAATGTGTTTATTTTGACAACTGAAAGGTAAAATAGAATCCAGGTTTTATGTAGGGAGGGATTGGACTTAATTTGTTTGCTTAACCTAAACAAAATAAAACAAAATACCCCCTGTCCAAACAAAAGACCAAAACCCAGCCTCCACAACAAAATATTCTCTGATGCTATTCTTATGAAGGAAGATCTTGTATTTGCATGACCACATAACTGGCCTGTCAGGGAAGGCCCATTAATTTGATGTTTTCTGGACATTGGTTTAATGGTTTGGGGTCACGAGGAGTTGTATTTTTATGGCCTTGTTTTGGCATGGGCAGTCACTGGAGTGATGTGAGGTATTGTGTTCAGAATGTCTACTTCTCACCAGCAACTCCTCTGTTGTTTCTGACAGGGAACTCTGTTGACACATACAGAGCCGGCACACTGTAACCACGGCACTGCAGCAAGGCATCCTGGGAAAGGTGATTGTCCGTCTTGGTGTTTCCAGATAAGGAAATGCTGTTTGAGGAGGCGGATGGTCTGTAATGCAATGCTCTGCAAAATGCCTTCCAGAATAAAGCTAGCCTAAGATTCAGAAGCAATAAAAGTATTTTTTAATGACCTCAGTGACAGCCACCAAACTCTTAACAAACACTGAGTGTCTCTCGAGGCTCCTGAGGACAATCACCTTGTGATCAGAGCAACCTTGTGTGATCTGAGTTGGGTGCTGGGAAACCAGTTTCTAGTTCTGTGCAGGAATTCCAGATATGACCAGAAATGTCACCTAGTGCAGGAGGCTCTGGAGAAAAGATGTCAGCTCCCTCCTGGCCCCAAAGTTCTCTTTCTGTGATTCTCTTACTGACAGGTTGGAAGTATAGTTTGCAGAGAAGATTCTGAAGGTCTTGGAATACTTTATTTTATTCCTTTTTTCCCAACTATTTTATATTTTATTTAATTCATTAATGTAGGATTTTGAGACCGATCCTCACCATGTAACCAAGTCTGGCCTACCAGAGACCTGTCTGCCTCTACCTCATGAGTGTCAGGTGTTTACTACCCTTGATCTCTACTTCTTACTTTAGTCTTGGGGTTTTATCCAGGGGTCTTCGTGCACAGCAGGGACAGGTTACACAGAAGGACAACGGCTAGTCCATATATAAAAGTAAAGGTGCCTAGCAAACCACAGCCATATCTAGAACTACCAGCCTTAGAAGTCAGCCTGCCGGAAGCCAGACTCACTCTCTCTGGTAACAATCCAGAAAGCCAGATGACAACTTCTGCAGCAGTCAGTCCTGAAAGGACAAGTTGGTTAGCAAGTGACACTCTTGGTAATTTTTGTCCTGCTTAAGGGCCAATCAGGGAAAGTTAAGTACACTCTTAACCAACCCCTTGGAGTGCCCTGCTCTCCTTGAGCCGTGTCCAGCATTTCCAGGCTCAACGGCTCTAATTAGGACACATTTCACAGCTATTCTTTGTCCCACTGTGAAGTCTTCTGTTCTGCTGCTCTGCTGAAACATGGGTGAAGTGGTTTCCTCATTGTCAGCAGACTCTGAGTTAGTAGAACAACGCCTATTTTCTCAGCTTAAAAAAAAAAAAAAAAAAAAAAAACCTGAGCTCAACCATTGCCCAGAAAATGTAACCAAAAGAAGAAGAAGAAGAGGAGGAAGAGGAGGAGGAGGAGGAGAAGGAGGAGGAGGAGGAGGAGGAGGAGGAGGAGGAGGAGGAGAAGAAGAAGAAAACCCGGGAAGTAAACAGTCCCTAAGTTTTAAATTGCATACCAATTCAGCAAGGTTGGAAGACATTATGTATTATCCTGGTCTGTCCTCCTCTGGTTGTGACTCGTGGCTGAGTAGCTACAGGGTTCTTGCTTCCTTCCAAGTCTGGTGTCTTAACCCACGGCTGTGGTTTTCTAGCGCAAGGCGACAAAGCTAACTGAAAACGCTCATCTTGGACACTGCCGGCAGTGCGACCCATTCGAGCTACGAGGCCCACGCCACAGTTATGGCACCCCCGTGGACACCCTGAAGGGCCCTAGACACCGTCTTGTGTGTAGGGGGCTTGGAGCGTGTCTCTCACGCCTTAAGGAGGACTTCCGCATCCACTTCACTCTCTCCTTTGATTGACACTTGCTTAATTTTGTATGGTAGCAATGTCATGGTTGAGAATCCCGTGAGCCAGAAGCACAGGAGGGTATCTGGGACTCTTCCCTCAAGCCCCGCCCATTTTCCTGGCCTTTGAATCTTGTCCTGTGCTGTTACTCAGATAGCTGAATGTTACTGGTAATGACAGGAAACAAATCGTCTCACGAGATATAAAACTCATGTAACATCAGCGTGGGTTGCGTGGGTCGCGTGGGTCGTGTGGGTCACGTGGGTTAAGACGTCAGACTTGGAAGGAAACAATGTTCAAGAGTAATCAAATAGAAAACCCATTCCAATCTGCCCAGCATGTGTGGGCAGTCCTTACATTTGCTTTTGCTGATGAGGAGTGACTCATTCTTTTAGAACAGGACAGTTTGGGGATGAATGAAGTACCGACAGCCATTGGATGCCTGTTGTTTGTAAGGCAGAGTGTCATCCTCCCCATAGATGTTTAAGTTCATGCAACTTTCATAGGTTCATTGCTACCAAGCACCAGGGACTTTTTATTCATTATTTATAGGTTTGTTTGCAAACACATTTTTGAAAGAAAAAGGCTAGACTACATTTTTGTTATTACTGTCTTGTTCTCAGTAGGAGACCCTCTGACTGTGTGTGTCCACATTTTCAGGGCTGTTTGTTACAGACACATAGTACACCAAGCCTCACTCTGATGTACAGAACCCGGAATTCAGGCTGTGGGATCGTCCCTTTGGGCGGGGTTCAGACTTAGGATGGCAGAACCCGAGGGCCCTCTGCATGCTGCCAACGTGACTGCTGTTCCCGAATGGAGAGGAACTTTATTACGTACGAAGAAAGCAGGAGACGAAGGAGGTTAAGTGGGCTGTCAAAGGTCACAGCGTCAGTTAATGAGTGGTTGTAAACATGCAGAACCCAAGGAACAGGATGATAAAGCTGCCTGAATTCACGAGTCTCCTGGAGGCTTCAGGTCAAGTGCCCCATATTTGCAACTTCTAAAAAAAGAAATAACTTAATAAGACACAATGCTGCTCTCAGTCAAAAGCTCTCCTGATAGGGTGGGATACCTGCTACCAGCTTCCCAGAGAACTCCTTTCTCTGTGTGGCTCTTTAGCCCGGGGCTTAGAAGCCTGGGCTCCAGGTTGCCTTCCTTCTGGATATTCCTTAACACAGCTCAGGGATGGGGGTGGGGGAAGTCTGGGGAAAGAGTTGAAAGGAGAGATACTCATGTCTGACCTCCAGCCTTAGAGTTTGCCTTTTTCTGAAGCTGCTCATGGCAGCTGCAGTGTCCCATTGGCTTCTAGAATGTCACTGGGAGAAGAAAGGAGTTTCTAGGGAATGGTCTAGCCTGAGACACTTATCCATCAGGGACAATTCCCAGAATCAACAGCTGAACCTGAACCTTTCCAGAAATAGAAATCCAAAATAAGGTGAATGCTGAATTTATAAACAGACTATGTTTTGTTGAAAAAAAAAAAAAAAAAAAAAAAAAAAAAAAAAAAAAAAAAAAAAAAAGACAGTGAAGTGTACTGCACCACGAGCAAAGTCACATTCTACCTAAAGAGACGGACACATCCTGATCAGTGCATCTTAGGCACTTTCATGGTTGTGTGAGCATCACAGAGTGTATGTACACAAGCAAGGATGGTTACTGTATCACTGGCCTATGGAAAAAAATCATACCCATGGCCCTTCAATGACTGTAAATGTTGTGCAGCGAATGGCTGTACGCTGAGAGAGTTTTTGCTGAAGCAGTGAGGATTCTTCTCAATCACCTTACTTACACTGGGACTTGGGGCCACCTCTGCCTATATTACTCAGGTCTGTCTGTGACCATGGAGGGCCCCTAGTAGCCCACGGTACCTCAGACTACCCATGCTGAGAGTTGGGCTCCGCCTGCCTGACTTCTGACATCCCTTTCAAGGGACCAAGCTTGGTTTGTCCCTGTCCCTTCCCTAACACCACCCTCAAGCCCAGTTTCTTTTGTATGCAGACTCAATGGCTTCTTCCCCAGAGGTTTCAGATTATTGTGAATTGTAGCTCTTAAGAGGTGGTGGGTTGTTTCTTGTGTAAATCTAGGCTTGGATGTGATCAAAGTTCTCAGTCTGATGTACTTTTGGGGGGAGAGTTGAGGCAGCCTTACAAGGAAGCCTTATTTCTTTTCTGTCTTGCAAACTGCACGGAGAACTGCTGGCCACTAATTACTTATTAATAACCCACGGCTCACTGGGGCTCTGCTCTCCGACCCGGGTTGCTTTCGGGGTTAGCATTTTGACCCTTGGAATTCTCTGCTGCACTGCAGCAGAGAGAGATCAGAACAAGGCAAAACAAACAGGAACTGCCATGTTTTCATTACTGATTTGGGCCACAGTGGAAATGGAGAATGTGCAAGTAATCTGAAGAGAGAAGTATAGCTTTTGGAGAAACAGAAACCACATGTTGGTTTACATACCAGGAGGCCGTGCTGAACCTGCAGTCAGCTTTGCACATGACACAGCAGCTTGTGGATATTTCCAAGTCTCTCTCCTCTGCAAAGATTTATTTTATCTTGGTATGGGTGTACCCACAGAGGCCAGAAGGGGGCGCTGGATCCTTTGGAACTAGAGCTATAGGTAGTTGTGAGCTAAGCGGCCTAGGTGCTGGGAACTGAACTCGGGTCCCCTGGAAGAACAATGTATTCTTTTACCTGCTAAGCTATCTTCCCCCAGGAACTAGTCATTGGAAGTTCTGCATATATCGGACTTCTGGTAGACTATAGGTTGTTTTTAATTTTTTGATATTATGAAACACTGGGGTAAAGACACCCTGCGGCTTTCTGTTTTAGTAGTGTCCTTTAGAACTGAGGAGCTGACACAGGCTTCCCCACCAGCAAGAGTGAGGTGGTTAGGATGTCCCTGAAACCCAGAAGTGACTTCTTGCTATGCCCTCCAAGCCTGGAGCCATCCTGCTTAACTCTTGCGGCTGCTTGCAAGGGCTGCACTTTTTCATTGTGATGATGTCTCTTGCCACAGCCTCTCATCGTTACAGTAGGAGGGACACCATATGGCTTTGTGGAGGAGAAAACTCACACAGTAGCTCTGGTACCCTTGCACAGATGGAAGTAGGTTTCAAACTCTCCCCTCCTTTCTAGCTGGCACACCTTTCCAACCTGGTACCCAAGTTCAAGACTGAGACCCTCCGCATTCTCACTGCTGTCCTTTTTCTTAAGGATGTCAAAAGAGGGGACGTCATCGATATTCTGTATCTGATGGGCTTTCTTGCTCTGGGAGCCCCTTGTCCCTTAGTGCCCAAGGCATTGATGACTCAAGCAGAAGCCAAGCATTTTGCCAATAATTCAGATAGATTTCTAGAATCAGACAGGGCCTCAGTGGCATCCTGGGTGTCTTCAGTAGCCTCTTGGGCTTTTGATGAGATGTGGGCTTGCTGGGAGATGGGGGTTTCTGCATGTTTGAATGTGTCTTTCTCCAAATCAAGGTCACTTTCTAAGCAGCACCCTGACCAGGGTGATGATTTCAGCCTTGGGATAGTAATAACACCTCCTCATGTGGCCCTAGGGGCACCTGCGCTTGTCATTTGTGTTCTAGCGCTTTCAAACACGAGACGAAATTCTGTATAGCAACCAGCCAGAGCCTACCAGGAGGGTGTGATCCTATGGTTGACTGAATTTGGTGCTCAGAGTCCACAAACATTCTGTTTGCCATTCATATGTATTTTAAGGACAGACATTTCTCAGATGACCCCATCAACAATAAAGAAAGGTGTTTCAAAATTATAATACCCTTTGGCTCAGAAATGTAATTTCTAAGTATTTTTATTAAAGAACTTGATCACAGATCGTCAAATAGGTATTTTCAAGGATGTTTTCTTTTTATGGTGTTGTAATACTGGTAAGGAAAAAGCGAGAAAGAAACAAAAGAAATTTACAATTACAGGAGAGTAGTTAAGATTATGATAACCCAGAATTTCCATTGTTGCACACACACACACACACACACACACACACACACACACACACTACACATATACACACACTACATACACACACAAACATATACACCCATCACACACACACACACACACACACACACACACACACTCACACCCAACACACACATACACACCACACACCACACACACACATACACCACACACACATATACACACACTACACACACACACATATACACCCATCACACACTCACACCCAACACACACACCACACCCACCACACACACACCATACACACTCACACACACACACCACACACACACATATACATCCACCACACACACACACACTCACACATCCACCACACATACCACACACACACCCACCACACACATATACACCACAACACCCACACACACACACACCATACACACACACACACACACACACACCACATACACACACACACACACACACACACTCACACATACACCCCGTATGGATACACTGTACTACAGTGTCAGAACTGTGGATGAAAGGGCCTGCATTCAATTATATTGGGGAGGCATAGTTTATAAAAGCATCTTTGGCACTGCTCTTGGGAAGGAACGGCGAGCAGGAAGCTGTGTGACCTGGGGAGAAGAATTCCCTGCAAATGAGCTCCGTTCAAACAATGTCCTATTCTGGGGGGCACCTATGGGTGTGTATCTGGGTGTGTAGAAAAATGCCATTCTCCAGATATTTTCAAAGGTCTTTTTTATTTGTTTGTTTTTGATTTTGGTTTTGTTTTAGTCTTTTGGGCTGCTGCAAGTTAACTATGTGTGTGCATGTCAAGTGACTTTATCCAATGAGCTGTTTTGCTGGCCCCAGGACCTCGCTTTCAACATACAGACTGTTGAGGGACTTCGTCAGAGGATAGCAGCAATGTAGTGAGGAATACGGTGGCCTGCCTGGGTCAAGTGTTCTGCTAGCATCACACAATGTGAGGGTGAGTGCTGAAGTTCCTGGTGATGATGGGAGAGGTTAGCATTTCTTCATTCAGAATGTACTAAAGGAAAGTAACAGCATGCACACACATAGACAGAGAGAGGGACAGAGACAGACAGACAGACACATACACACACAGAGAGAGACAGAGAGAACACACTGGAGAAAGGGAACCATTTCTCCTGACCTTTGAACTATGACCTGTATTTCTGTTTTATTTGGGGCTTGGACATTCTAGATGCAACCTCATCCGGTAAGAACACTCACAGGCAACACCAGATTTTCCCCCTTCTCTGAAGAGGCTGGACAGGGAAGTCTAGCTCACAGTCACTGCCCTGGGCTCAATCTTCATCCCAACAAACTTGTCTGTGGCCTTTATTTTTTATTTTCAAATGATTAGGAAAAACAAAAACCACACAGGACTGTCTACTGGCATGAGCCCTGTGAGGCACGGTTTTCAAAATCAAATTTCATGCAGCCTCAGTGCATGATGAAAGGAAACAAGCAAACAAGTAAACATTCAAAAACCACACAGACCTTCTGTTATCTTTGAGAACGCTTCAGAGATTTCCATGATTCGTTTAGAATATTCTAGAACTAACAGTGATGTGCCCACCAGGCAGAGTTCACATCTGTACCTTGAGACTTTGTGTATCTTTCCTGGGGACTCTTCATGGATTCCCAAGGGCATGCTTTAGCCTACACTTCCGGTTGTAAGGGGAGATAAACCTTGTTACCTTTTTTTAAGCTACCAAAGAGAAAGAAAAAAAAATCCTTCCCTTTTAACACTAGAGGTCACTCTGTGAGCACAAATGTGAAGGCAGCACCCTGAGGCTTGTGAAGGTCAGCACAGCTAATCTGTATAAATTGCTGAACCATGAGCCAAATTTGTACCTAATTATGGGCTGCTTTGATGCAGCCCCACTCCATTAAAAGTTTCCCTCTTCCCTGCAGAACTGTGGATGTTGGGACACACATATTTCCAAGCAGCCTTCATGTTTCTTGGCTTAGCAGTGGTATTTGGGAACTACGACCAGTTCAAGATCTAGATGAAGAAGGCCACTTGACACTTGGCCATCAAGAGGTGGTAACTTGGTTCATATCTGTTTCTGAGATCAAAATGTGGGTGCTGTGGTAAAGACCCCACACAGTACAGGACAGTTGTGCAAACAGTTGTTCACCAGAATTCCTCTTTCTTTTAAAATTAATTTTATTTTTAAAAGATTTTATATGTATACATAAATATTTATGTACACACACACACACACACACACACACACACACACGTACACTGTAGCTGTCTTCAGACACACCAGATCCTATTACAGATGGTTGTGAGCCAACATGTGGTTGTTGGAAAATGAACTCAGGACTTCTGGAAGAGCTTAAATTTATTTTTACATGGCTACATGTCTGTTTGTGTACTGTGTGGGTGCAGGAACCCAGTGAGGACAGAAGGGGGCAACAGATCTCTTGGAGCTGGAGTTCCAGGCAGCTTTGAGCTCCTGATGGGTCCTCTGTCAAAGCAGCAGGTACTCCTGAGCAGCACGTACCACTGGGCCACATGTTCAGCCTCCAAGGTCTTCCTTTCTTGTTGAAGATACATCAAACTAGCTCTGTATCCAGTGTAGAAAATAGTTGTTGAGTTTATCTGGGAGTTAAACTCCTAAATGGCATATCAACTGGAAATGGTGTATCATCATTAGATTTCAGTTTCTTTTGCCTTGTTACATTGTCAAGTGACTAACATTATTTCTGAGGGTTTGTATTTTACCTATGTAGAGATTTCACACACAACTGGAGAATGATAATTTATGTTTCAGTTTCCAAATGGCTCTTGATCTTTGGTATTCTGTCTATAACCTGCATACTGTGTCTTCCGTGAGGAAAGTTGGGATGTCAAAGAAATCGTGGGCACGGTAACCATTTGCCCTTCTCATAGCCTGGTGAGGAATGGGTGGAAGCTTGCAGCTGAGACTGGGGTTAGGTAGAAATGTCAGTTTTCATTCAGTTCAGGGCAGAGTGTAGTGGTTCAGCTCCCAGCCCGTGCTGTAGATAGCAGGGTGAGTAAGTAGATAACTTGGAAGCCTTGGGCATTGAAACCTCACAGGATCCAGGGTGGTCATGTTCAATTAGGCTTTAGTGGTGGGCAAGTCAGGCGGTTCCCTCAGTGGTAGCTCTCTCTTCTGTGGTGAAAGCAGGGTGGGTTTGGGCGTTTGAGTTTGGAACGCTCAAGGCTGTTGAGTTCATTACAGTCTGCAAGGACATAAAACTCCATCGTGGTCACTTACTTACCTTCACATCTAACCCGTCTGCCAACCACTGAGCTCCCGTTTCAGTTTGCAAGGGTGCTGAATGGAGCCGATCGACTGCACAGCACTGGTGTATCCCACAATCTGTATTACCGGCGGGCTTCCTTCAGAGTGTCCTTATCTGACCTGGCCACAGCAGCTTTTGGTTGGAGAGATCAAAAGAGACACTGCGAAGTCTTTTTTATAGGCCCAAGCCAGCGTCAGCCCCTCCCCTCTAGGGGAGAACCCACTGTACCCACCTTCCAGATCTAAAGCTTTTACTAAAGTATGTGCTTGCACCCCGCCCCCCTTGGATTCAAATTAAAAACTCTAATTAGTTTCCCGTTTTCCAGCAGCCCACAACAAACACCATTTGAGGAAGAACTGTTTAGAGAGCAGATTTTTACTTAATAAACAGCGATCAATCGAATTGATTA
The DNA here is from genome assembly GCF_963924665.1 of Micromys minutus. Lineage (NCBI taxonomy): Eukaryota > Metazoa > Chordata > Mammalia > Rodentia > Muridae > Micromys > Micromys minutus. Next base: position 69,951,374 of record NC_137972.1, read on the forward strand.
GCCATGAACGCGCTCCCGCCGAGTCTGTGGGTGGCGCATGTTGTTGGTAATTGCGGTTCGCAAGTACAAGACTATTAAATGGCTGCCTGTCGCTGATTTCCTGGCTCTTTGGTTTAATGGAATGAGGTCAAGGGTGGGCAGGGGAGGGTGCGAACGATTGTTGATGGCACTTTTTTGAATTGGGACCCTGTCTGGACCAACTTTTGCTCTAACAGTCATGATAATCGTGGCTGCGTTATTCAGCCATTTTTGTGGATCTTGCTTTTTTTTTTTTTTAAGTAATTCAAGTGGCAATTAGATCTTTGCATGCTGGCTTTGTGGATTTACATAAACCTTGAGGATTAAAGCTGTTTGCGTATCACAATTAGTCCGGTGTGCGGCCCAAGGCTTTAGTAACCCTGGGGTTCTCTGTTTCCTGAAGCTGCGAAGGGCTTCCCGATAGCTGCCCTAGAAGGCAGGCGGGGAGGGGGATGTGGGGGGAGGAGAAGAGGGAGCACTTCTCATTTCCAAAGCACCCGCTCTCTTTCGCGCAGGTTCCCATGACTCCAGGCCAAGTGCTGAGCCCAGAGGCGAGGCTGCTCTTTATGCTACAGAGGGAGGGAGGTGCCTGTAGTCTTGGACTTCTGTGGATGCCGAGCCCATTTTGGACAAGTTTCTCGGCCTCGCAGCGTACTTGGTGTGATTTACCAAATTACCAAGAGTACAGAAGAGCAGCGCAGGATGTCTGTGGCAGCTAAGATTCCTTAAGACCCAGTGACAGAGTTGGAGATTCCACAGGCCTGGTGTAGTTACGTGGGTTGGAATGAGTACCTTGGTACTCTTGGTACAGCCCTTTGGTAACTGGGACCCACCAGGGATCTGGGTGACAATCTTGGCAGCCAGGACTCCTCTTGGTTGCGTGATTGCTTGCGCCCTCTGGTGGCTGACACTCATATTTGTTGGATTCCCAGCCCCGAGACCCATGCCCAATGCTTTGAGTTACTGCCCAGTACCACCTTTCCAGGGTTCATTGGTGGGTTAAGAGACTTTGGCATTTAACTCAAACTCTTCAAGAGATTATGTTTTCTAGCCCTGCTGGACCAACTGATTAAAGATAAGGAAGGACAGCTCCACACAATGCTTGGTACACATCACTTGGGTTTATTACGTATTTATCATCTCATGGTACTTGTTCATGAGCAGTTCCAGTGTATACATTTCCGATTCTTACCTGACAGCCACTCTAAGCCCTCTGTTCCTCTTCATAGTCTGTTAACTGATGGGGGTAAGCACAATGAAACGTAACTCGCTAGTCTCTGAACCCAGGGTAGTTATGCGACAAAGAGCTAGTCAATATAGTATATGGGACATCCACTGCCGTGTGCTTCTGAATCCCACCTCTCTCCCTACTAAAGGGGATAGATGTAGGAAACTGTCACCCACACTCTCTCTATTTTCCTTTGACTATAGAAATGATGCTTAGAGCACAGGCAACTGCTTCGAAACCATGAGGTATGCAAAGAGAAAGCGGGCAGGGATGGGGGCTGGGCTCTAGCTTTGACAAGGGCAAGCGAAACTCTGCAGAATCCTACCTTTAAACTTCATGTTATGGAGGGAAAGTAAGCCCTTACTCATTCATGGCTCTGGTACGTGGTATGCTATGTTCAAATGAAACAACATGCTGAAAATCTAAGGAGGAGGGAAGTGAGAAGAAAAATAAATTTCTTTAGAGTAATAAGCCAGACCCTGGGTTTTCCCCTACATCAAAGTCACTGGTGTTATTGTATCCATTTTCAGTTGAGAAAACAGATTGGTTACTCTCGCTCTGTTCAAATACGCAGTTTAACTTGAATGACCAATTATGAAATGCAAGAGCTGAGCTTCCAGCTGGTTTTATCTGTCTCCAGGGACCACGTTCCCTCTGAGCATCACTTCTCCTCTCTGCTGTTTGTCCAGAGGAGATGCTGTGGGCCAACATTTTGGGGAGAGATTGTAAATCCAGGAAAGCAGATGTAGCCCAGGGAAGTGTTAGGGAAGGGTACAGAGTCACTCACTAACTCCAGGGAGACTCTGGCCTGGCTGTGTGAGACCCTGTGCTACCTCCTGATCCCCACAGCAGACTGCAAGTAGCCACCAGGCAGGCTATGGAACCAGTCTCTTATATCCAGCCCTCAGAGTCAGGCCCAGAGCAAGGTCTGGAAAAGCAGGGATGTGAAGCTCCCGTCCAACTCCTCCCAGACAGAGAGTGACTTTGGATGCGCAAAGACTGAGAATCCATCAGCCTGGGCTCCCAAGTGAGAAGCAGGGATCCACTCCAAGCCTCCACAGTAACCAGGGGACCTGTGTGCTTAATGAAGAAGGATACATTGCCAGTTAAATGTGATCAGCTGTGCAGAGTGTAAATTCACACACTGCAGATGAGTTTACCTCTTCATAGCTGGCAGGCAAACCTTAAATCTTAATACTTCGTGGAATACTTTCTCTAGCTTCGTGACTCTATGTTCTTGCATGGATACTAGATGGCTGTGTCACAGAGGGCAGAGATGTCCAGAAAGGACCCCCAAAGTAGACCCACAGCAGTGCATTCGGGTTTTTAGTCTCTCCATGTTGCTATCACGCGTCCTATCTGGGGTAGAGTCATTGGCCTCCTCTTCAAGTTCCCTAAGTCATTGACTCACACCTTCCACGGCTGGATAGATCATTAAGAGAATTGGTTTACAAGGCTCTCGCTGAGCTGCTAGCTGTGCAAGAGAGAGTAAACAGACGTTGGATAGAGCTGTAACATATGATGCTCAATCCGATGCTTAATGAGGCCAGTAAAAGCAGGGAAGCAAGATTAGCTGCAGATAAATGAACGCGGCTGGTGCAGAATCGAGAGTTGACTGTATTTTATTTGATTTAGTCTTAGGAATAGCAGATGTTGTGCCAATTACAGCAAAGCGGTTCTGACTAATCTCTTCATTGAATTCATTTAGTTCACAGAAAAGGATTAGAAATTATTTCATTTCCACGGGTATAAAAGTCGTATACCTTGCTGTAGAAAATATGTAGGAGAATAAAACAGAGAATTAAAATTACCAGAAACGCCGATGTATCAATAAGCCATAAGACAGATCGTCTTTGCAAGTGCCTAACTGTTTTCAGACCCTTTCTGGAGCCCTGGTTCCATTAACATGGGAATCAACATGTGTTAATGCAGCAATGGTAATCAAGGTACTGGGAGGCTATACAGTTTACCCAAGAGTCCACTGCTCCGGGGCAGTGGAGTTAGAACTCAACTTTGATCACTTGGCCCTGGAACCTTTATCTTCAGGCACAGGGTCTTTTTATGTCTCTGAGAGAAGCCATAGAGACACATGCTCTCTTTATCTGAAAATACCTGCAAATGTCACACCTACATACATTACAAATCCAGAACCGCGCTCCCTATGCTTGCTGTAGTGCTCTCTGAGGACTTTGTTGTTGGTGGTGGTGGTTGGGGTCAGGGATAGGCTCTTCAAGCTCTGGACCTCTTGTTTTAAAAATGGAACAAAGACCTCATAGGTTGCAAAGTATTGGAGAAGCTATGCTTAAAGCAAAGCAACAGAATAGGTCAGATACACTGTGACAGCTAGACACATAAGTGAGGTTACTTAAGGGTGTTCCTTTTGATGGGATTAAAGACAAAGAGACATTTAGTTGCTAAGGGGCAGAATTTGGGTGGTTTTCTATTTTGACTGACAGATTAAGTTGTTTTATAGCTGCTTCTCCTCCTCCTCTCCCACCTTCTCACTCTGCTGGGCATGCCCTTTCCCACAATGCACAGTTACTTACAAGCCCACTTATAGGCATAAGGTGGTAAGTAGGGGAAACATGCTCAAAATTGGCTTCCAGGACACAGTCTGACTTAATGGCACACAGATCGCAAGTCAGGCGCGGCTGGATGGATCTCTTTTTCTTCTTCCTTGATGCAGTAATAGGTTCTGTCTAAGTTCTCTTGTCGTAAAAGTGAGGAGAAACTTAGTTCACCGTTTAGAGAGGGCGTTTGTGGAGTTTGATGCCGGCGAGGGTCTAGGTTGGCAGCAGCCAGTGAGGTCCATTACTGAGCTGACGGTATGTGTACAGATTAAGTGCAGTGCCGGGTTCTAAGTTATTCCCTATGAATACTATTGTCATCAGTGTCTGGTGACTGCATTGGAAAGGGTGAGCACATCTCCCTCTCCCCTCGCCTTCTCTCTCTTTGCATTGGTGTTTGAAATAGGGTCTTGATAGGTAGCCCAGGCTGGCAAGAAACTTACCTTCCTGTTTCTACCTCCCAGCTGGGGTGAGAGGAGTGTGCCACCACACACAGCTTTGTACGTACTCTTTGTTTGTTTGTGTTTTTGTTTCCCTGGCTTCTTCCATTCAAGAAAGCAGCAAGTTAGCAGAACGCACAAAGCCCCCTCTGCATGTAGACCACTCAGCCTCCGATCTCCCAGCACCTAGAAGAATATGATGCCCCCTTTGTGAGTTGCAGTTTCTAGTGTTCTGCTACAGCAACACAAAGCACAGACATATATCATTGTTTAAAACAAAAAACAAAACAAAACAAAACAAAAAAAAAAACAAAACCCAAAAACCGTTCTAGCCTCAGGTATTTTCCAACGGTGGTTGGTTTGTTTTATAAATACACAAAGATGAAAGTCAGTCTTACACACACGTCTCTGATTGAGTCCCTGATTTTTTTTAACCAATCAAATCCCCACAAGTAGCATTCCTGGCTGACAAAATCTGGGGCATTTTTAATGACCTTGATAGTCACATAGACTTTTATGTGACTTTGGGCTGGTGATGGGCTTTGACCACGATGATGAAATAAATGGGTTGTTTCATTTTGTAGTTGTGATTGCATCTGTGCCCTCAGCTGTATGGCAACAGTGCATTTGATGGGTTGGAAAAGAAATGCCACGACGGCTTAACGAGAGGTGGTGGATGGTCCTTTGTGAATCCACAGTGCAGCCTTTCTCCTAGGTATTGGGGGAGAAAGGTCACCCTCTGATAGAGTGAATGCAAAGGGTCTCTTTGGAGGGCACTCTCAAGGGAAGGGGCTCATTTTCACCTGGATCTTAACTGCAAATCTTGTCTCAAAGAACACAAGGGATATAGATATTGCTTGGGAGTAGAATGCTTGCCTTGTACGCTCATGGCACACACACACACACACACACACACACACACACACACACACACACATACCCCAGAGAGATAAAAAAAGGCTCTCAAGCAATAAGCCAATGGCCTGCGAAATAGACTCTTGGATTCTTTATTTGAAATCGACAGCATGGTAGAAGCCATTTTCAAAACAAAACGAAACAGACAAACAGGAAAAAAACAACAACAAGACAAACCATCAATTTTCCACAAAAATCACATTTTAGAGTAGAAGAAGCCCAAGTGAGTATCTTGGTAACATGCAGCAGAGTGAAGTACTACTGTTCCCAGAAGACTGTGCGTAGGGATGGAGCCTAAAGAGGAAGAAGAGAACTCAAGGACCCCACAAAATACCCAACCCAGGTCTGTTTAATGGCTTCTTAGTGTTGGGAATCTCCTACCTCGACAGGACAGTGCTGCTATTTTTTTTTCCTCTGGTCATTTTTCTTCTCGGTTCATGTAATTCTTTGTTCTTGCCAGGGAATGAACTCAGCAATCCCCTAGATGACCACCACACCCCTCCTTACGTTACTCAATGGGGACCTTTCCAAGTGCTCACCCTTTCCTGGGCGCTGCTAAACTTGCTAAAGTCGAGGATCTTCTCCTTCCTAAAACATCCTCAATTTTCATTCTGATCTTGGGAAGAGTCAGCAAGACCTCGTGTCCACCTGGTTCCATTGCTTCAAATCCAGGATTGGTAAGGTCCAGATGCTGGAGGCCACACTGAACCCTTATTCAGACTGCTGGGGCTGCCCTCAGAGGACTGGGCTCCCCTGCATCCACTAGCCATCACAATTCTCTACAGACATCAGAGGACTGGGCTCCCCTGCATCCACTAACCACCACAATTCTCTACAGACATCAGACTGCTGGGGCTGCCCTCAGAGGACTGGGCTCCCCTGCATCCACTAACCATCACAATTCTCTACAGACATCAGACTGCTGGGGCTGCCCTCAGAGGACTGGGCTCCCCTGCATCCATTAACCACCACAATTCTCTACAGACACAGTTCCTATTCTATTTTGGCTGTGAGGTGAGTTTCTCCGTCAGAGGTAATGCCATGGAAACAGCAAATGGGCTTGCCTTTAGGTTCCTGCTTCAACTGAGGCAATTCCTCTATTGAGGAGCTCTCTCAGATGACTCTTAGGATGGGTGATATGGGCAGGTAAAGAGGACCAGAACACAGCACTCCTCGTCAACTTGGCACATAGATGCATAACTTTTAAACTGTAGTCTTTCAATTCTCGTCCCTCAACATCTCACGTTAATAATACTTTAAACACCTTTTCTTTATTTTATTTGTGTTTATGTGTGTATGTCTGAATGCATGTGTGCACACTATCTGTGCGCAGGTGCCTGTGGAGGTTATAGGAGTGCTTCAGATCTCCTGGAATTGGAATTACAAGCTACTGTGAGCTGCTGCCTAGCATGGGTTCTGGGAATCATACCTGGGTCCTTGGTATGACAAGACAGAGCTCTTAACTTCTGAGCCAAATCTAACTTTTAAAAGTTCCTTAGTCATTAAAAATCCAGCATATAATGGCACCAAGTAAAATTTCTTATTCCCAAAGGGAAGAACTAGAGCATAGATAAGAATAATCAGAGCCAATCAAAAATCATGGCCTAGGAGTGCATATCCATTTTTTTATCTCAATGTCTGGCATCTGAGACCCACTCATTGGATAGTCTTTCGGCTCTGAAAGGCTTGGTCACACACTCTATTCCAGCTCTACCATGCACAGCACACTCTTGTAGGCTTAGTCTGTCTCCACTGCTCACCTGCCGCCCTCCTTGGCACACACCCTATAATCCTGGCATCTCCTAATATCCTGGGATCTCTGCTGCAGCTAAGATATGTCATCATCAATAGCTTCTCCACAGAGATTTTGAGCTTAAAACATGGTGCCAGGTCTCATTTACTCTCCATGAGTTCCTCAGCCTTACATCTTGTTTGTCTTCAAAACTTGTACCACATGTATGATGCTTACACGTTTCTTCTAAATTTGGCTTCTAGCTTGATATGTAGTCTTGTTCCTTGTACCAGCTTCTGTGTACTGACCCTGACATCGCTTTTCTTTTGTCCCTATGAAGCATAACTAGTTTCTTTCAGTGGTGCCAGCCTCTTTAACAAGCATACGTGCTTCTTCAGCTTCATTATAAGCAGTTCTCACAGATCCATACTCTAAGTATTCAGCTGCCAGTCAAATTCCCCAGCAAAGTCTTTGTTCCTCTATAAAATAAAAATTACAGGCCACACCAATGGGATACAGAAGAATGTCAGTTAGTCATGTCACCAGGCAGAGATTGCAGCATCAAATCTATGGTGTAATAGGGGCGTGGGGGTCTATTCTGTTTTGCGGTAGAAAATAGAGTGTTATACCTAGATATAAGTAAAGTTACTAGCTAGATCTTGAGGATGCTGAGGGAAGAGAGTTAGATATGAGACTGATATTTAGGACTGGGGATCTGTGAGGCAGAGACAAAGGTACTGTCAGAGGACATAAGTCCTGAGCAGTAAGTGGGTGATGTCCAGGAAGTAGAGAATGAAATCCTGGTATTTTCCAGAGTCTTGTGGGTAAGAGGGAAAGAAATCCCATGAAGGTCTCCAGGGTAGGGTAGATGTGGAACTCAAGGAAAACCAAAGGGAGCTCACATCATGAACACTACTGAAAAAATGGTAACAGACAGCAGCAAAAGTTCATTTATTTTCCATAAGGAAGTTGAAGTCTAGGGACTTGCCAGTGGGTCTCCCAGCTAGCCAGTGGCAGATTGAGAACACGGGCAGGCAATGCTTGCCATGTTTCATTCACGGCCTCTTTGTTTTATTTTCTATTGCTGAGACAAAACACCCAACTAAAGCAATTTAAGGGAGAAAAGGTCTATTTGGTTTATTTACATTCTAGGTCATAGTTCACCATTTCAGGGATGTCAAGGTGGGGGGAACTTGAAGCTGCTAGTCTCATACCTACAGTCAGCCTCAGAGAGGAGCAACACCTTGATGCATGAGTGCTAATGCTTAGTCCCTTCTCTATACTTGTACAGTTCAGGATTTCCTAAGCCAAGGGAATGGTGCCACCTACAGTGGACAAGTCCTCCCACATCATTCAAGTCAACCATGACAATTCCTCACAGACATTTTCAGAAGCCCCATTCAGGTAACTCTATATTGCATTGGGTTGACATTTAAAGAAGTCGTTACATATAGTTTTCTCAAGCATAAAATCTAAAGATTTTGCATTTAAAATACTATACTAAGGGCTTGAGAAGTCCCTTGTACAGAATACATGGTTCAATCCATAAAACCACATTTTTTTCCATACTAACATACACATAGTTTTTCAATAGAAGGAGAATAACTGTGCTGGGGGAAATTTGGAAATTAGGGGGAAAAAACAAAAAAACAAAACTATAGCCCTCACCTCCTATCTTGCCACTAAGAGTATTTTTGTGACATTGTTGATTTTTTTCTGGTTTATTTTCTGATTCTTTTAAAAAGCCCTAATACAGGTTAATTGGTTGGTTTCCTAAATCATCCCTTCTTATGATCATATACAAATTCACCAAGATGGTTCAGTCGATGAAGTGCTTGTTGTACAAACATGAGGAGCTTAGTCTGAATCCTCAGCTCTTATATAAAAATCTGACTGTGGGGGTGCATGCTTGCAGTCCCAGTGTTGGAGAGATGGAGACAGGAGAATCCCTGGACAATTTTTGGCCTCCCACTCTAGATGAATTGGTGATCTCCAAGTTCAGTGAAAAAGTGTAAAAAATGGTGCAAAAACTGTCCTGTCATGAACCTCTGGCTTTCATAAATTAATGCACATGCACCTATACACATGGATGCTTACATGCATGTATACATACTTAAACCCATATCAAAAAATATACTGAATAAATGGGTCACTTACTAACCTCAACCTTCTCTGATTTTGAGTGGTTAGGTTAGCTTTTCTGTTGTCACTGTTGTCTAGAATAACATTATTACACTGTACTAAATATTCTTCTGAATTTAAGGCCATTTTCTTATGAAAGTAACACAATCAATATTTTTATTAGCTATAATCCATGCTGCCAAATTGCTTCACTTGAGAGCTGCATGCTGCATAAATAGTCACAAGTGTGTAACTAGAGATGTTTACTTTTTAAATTTAGATGCTTTTCTCGGCAGAGGTCTGCAGAAGATGGAAGTCAGAGGCCATCGGCTTACCCACAGGAAGAGGACCGTCCCTTGGAGGGTTATGACATGTGTCTGCAATGTTAACATACCAAGGCAGGTGAAAGCTGTGAATTGTGAATAATTCTTGTGGATATCCATGAAAAATCCACGGGTAAAGGGCAGAACTTGTAAAGGTAAGAGAGAGGCCAAAAGAGAGGCTAGAAACGGGGTGGGACTAAGAGATGCAGGTGGGCTGGACAGAGAGATTCTGACGGCATGACACTGAAGAGAAGGCAAGAGAAACAGTGAAGGAAACAGACAGATGGGCACCCCAAATGCGAGTTAGCAGTTCTCTTCTCTCCAGAGAACTCACCCCAAAGCACTCACTTATTATTCTGGTTGAGGAACTCTCTGGACCCTCCATGAGTGATTGCAATCTAAAGGCATTCTCCTGGTTTCTGCCCTCTGCCTGTGTGACAGGACACCAGCCAGGCTGCTGCAGCTAAACTCAGAGTTGTGTCTTGAGATCCCAGGGTCACATGCAGGTTGCCATCGAGAGCTGAATCAACCTTATGTGTGCCACCCCTCTGTGTGTGTGTTCTCGATTTGGCTCCCAGTTATCCTTAGGAAGATGGCAGTAAGAGAGGAGCAGAAAGGGTTGCACAAGGAAGAATCCCATTGGGTGGGATGAGAGAACGGGATGCACTCATTGCATGGCTGAGGAAGAGGGGCAACTGTGACTCTGCGCCTTGTCCTTGACCGTTTGCCTTCATGGACCAAAGACAATATTAATGGCTGGGAAGTACTCCTAAGTCCAATGTGTCTTCTGTCTATCTCTGGGCTCTGAGACACTCAGATAAGAACTCAGGGTTCCCAAGGGAGCAGAGAGATGAACAGCCCACGGATGTACAGCACGGCTTTCCAGAGGAGCCTCAAGACAACGAGACACTCGTTAATGGAAGAAATATGCGGTGGCAGACACCTTTATTTTTGTTTAGCCTTTTGACAGGATTGGAACAGAAGAGTTATGCAGTAGGGGAGAGAGTCCTGCCTTCATTTAACTTGCTGAATTCGTGGGTGTAATTACCTATAAGTGTAATTACAGAGAAGACAAATGGCATTTTCAGCCATGGTCTTAAAGAGCGAGTTAATTTCTGACTTTGACCAGAACTACTTTGTTAATTAGCTCCCTCTCTTTCTTTCTCTTTCCCCCTCCCTCCCTAGAAGTTCCTCACCCAGGACTGAGCTGCGCATGACTGCTGCTTCTATGCCTTTGAGTAATGAGGGGACACAGCAAGACGGGCACATCAGGGCTGGTATATTAGTAAGGCTGCTTTCTTGTCCATTTATCATCAATTAAAGGTGCGCTAGTTTGTAAAGCAACCCCACCTTCGGCCTGGCTGCCCAGAATGGCTCCTCATTTATTTTATTTTATTTAATTTTTTTTTCTTCGTGCACAGTTTTGGATGGAGTTAGACCCACCTTACATCTCAGAGGTGACAGGCGGCATGAAAAAGAACACTAATTGAGACATCCCTGGGGGAAAAATATAAGAAAACGGAAACGGTAATTAGAATGAAGCCGTTTTAAGCAGGGTAAGGGAAATCGAATGGAGTTGAATATTACAGGCTTCTCCAAGTGGGGATGGAAGGACCTGGAGGAGGGTGGGAGGCAGAAATGGATGTTAGAGGAACATGCCCTTTTAACCCTTCAGGGAGAGCGAGGAGGCTAAAAGCAATGCATGGTCAGGGCCCAGACTCTTGAGTGGATTAGCTCCAGAACAAAGGCAACACTCAGAGGGACGTGGACAAGATAATTTCTGGGGTTTAAATGGTGCTTGGTGTCTGGGGAGGGGATTGTGCTGACTGTGAATGGGGAATGTGATTGCCAAAAGAAAATATGGCATCTAGAGCTTGAGGCTTTTGTGCAAATGTGAGGAGAGAAGGAACACAGAGCAGACGTGTGCTTTCTAGCCTCAGTTTCCCACCAGGATCCGGCAGAGCCTTTTTACTTATACGCCCCAGTGGGCACATCTCTGCATGTGGGATGCTCCCCCATCCAGTCCTCATTGGCAAAGAGATATCAAGGACAGCCATTTTCAGTCACGCTCCGTGTGTGGTCATTTTTCTGGTTATGGATGTGGACTGCGATAGTCCATTCTCTGTGTGAAATGGCATCCCTCCGGGGGTGGGGGTGGGGCAAAGAGCATTTCAACTCGTGTCTGAGCGAGGGAAAGGTCTTGAGAGGTCAGCTCCTGCTTGAAGATCCCAGCCATTGCTTCATAGGTAGATGCTCTGAGAACTTAGGCAAGGATGCTTTTCTTCTAGCCAATGAAGCCAAGAGCCATGGGGGTGGAGACTCAACAGACCCTTCAGGTTGGAAGAGAAAGAAAATATCTGTAGACAGGTTGATGGGGACTGTCCTTAGGTGTCCAGAACAGTGGGGACGGAGCCATGTAGAAGGCATCATGCTGTAACCTTTCTAGGCCTGTTTTGTTTGAGTCAGGAGTCTATGTGTGCTCTATTTGTGTGCTCAGTTCCTGGGAGGATGGGGTTTTCAGCATCTTCATTCTTAGCCATCATCTTGTGTGACAGCCATGCAAGTGTCTGGTCTGGCACAAGAAGGGAAGGCCCGTCATCTTTGTCACAGGTCACATGCTTCTTTTTATGTCCCAAGCTCTCCTTGCTCTCCTTATTTGCACCATACTAGCAATTGACTTCACTTTCTACTCACTGTTCCCTGTGTCTGGGCACAAGCTTGGGCAGGGGAGAGAGATGCACAAGGCGGGCCTGGCTCTTGTCTCTCTGCAGCACACAGTGTGATGAGCAAGAACCACCCAGATGGAATAACGATAGGGATGCTGCTAGGGGCAGAGGGCTGGGGGCAGTGATAGGATAGGACTATAGGACATGAGCTCATCCTATCTTGGATTAGTGAGGATGAGCATCCTCTGGAGGAGAAGCACTGAAGCCAAGTTGGGCTGCCTGTGCTCACCTGATGAAGTAGAGATGGCAGCAGCAAGGGGTGTTCTGAGTGTTGAGAGAGAGAGAGGAAGGAGGAGGAGAGAGAGAGGGGGGGGACGAGAGGGAGAGGGAGAGAGATTTAAAGGCTCAGAAATAAGGGAGGCTGTGATGCATACTAGAAAGATGCTCTTGGACCATAGAGGGAGGCAGGAAGAGACAAGAAGCTGAGGCTTGGGTGGAGAGAGAGACATGGCTGTAGAGATCCAGCAAAGGTCCTGGAAGTGGGAAGAGTCCAGATGGATTTTCTGCACACTCACCCTTTCATCTTTTGCACAGATCTCCTGGGAGTCACCTCAGCCTGTTGCCATTTGTTGACTGTATCTGGCTTCTCACACTCTGGTCAGGGGCCAGCATGTACCCACATGCTAGATGTGGAGGTGTGTGATCATGATAGACTATTTGCACATTTTTGTTGTGTCTGTGATCCATCCCCCAACACAGTCTCTCCCTCTTAGCTCTACACAGTTGTAGCTCAGCCTCTGCTGCCTCACTTCCCTTGTTTCGAAATTGATTCCTGCAGCCATTCTCTGTAGAATGTCTGGTGGCCTAGATCCTTCCGTTCAAGAGCACATGCTTGGATCTTGTTGAATCCTCCCTTGGCTCCCCCTCTAATTATCTGTTTGCCCGCTATCCCCTTGTTATCGTCTTTGAAGGTATGGATACTAAAAATGCCCCCATCACTGCATCCATGTTCTGTGGCTGTAACAAATCCCCAATGCGGTCAAATTAGGCAGAGAAAAACCTTATTTTGTTTCACAGTTTAAGAGACTCCAGTTGATGGTTGTTTAACTCTGCTGCTCTGAGCAGGCGTCACACAGCTGCAGTCATGAAGTCAAACAAAACTGCTCATCACTAAATGCTGAGAGAGGAAGGCCAGACACAAGCTCCAAGGGCACACTTTTGAGTCCTAATGATGTGCTGCTAGCTTCCACTTCCACACCACCTCCCAGTAGCTAGCCTTGAACACATCGGCCTTGTTGGACACATGTGATTCACACACTCCAAAGTTCATATGGGATCTGTGTGGGTGCTGATCATCAGGACTATTCCTTGCTGAGTGGGCCAGTATTTACACTGAGTCCAATTGTCTTTACAAACAACATACTCCATTTCCCGGAGTTATGGAAGTCTGAGATCAAGGTGTTCTACGGTCATGATCTGGGAGGTTACTCTTTCTAATATGGTTTACTGATTGCTCCCATGGAACTGAGGAGCTCTTTGGGGTCTCTTTTATAAGGACACTAACCTTGTATATGATGGCTTTTCTTACCATACTCTGGTGTTCTCTGACGTACTACCTTCTAATACTATGGTTTTGACGTCTGAATTTTGAGAGACATAAAAACATTTATTCCGCTGTAGATTTTCTATCCTGTTCCTTCCCTAAAAAAAATTAACAGAAAGGTAGTTTCCTGACTGAGTCTTGGTAGAAGCAAAATAGGTCCAAATGGCATGACATGACCCCAGTATGAATGTGGCAGAAACTTTAGTAGGGATGTTGGTAAAAATCGAACACCCACTACAAACACTCTTTTCTGAAAGGCATTCTTCTTTGAGGACTGTCAATCGCTGGCGATCCAAAGGTGTACCACAGCCAACAGCTGGAGCCATTTGTAGCTTTCTGTATATTATTACAGATACTAGACCAGTGCTTCTCAACCTTCCTGGTGCTGTGACCCATTAATATGGTTTCTCATGTTGTGGTGTCCCCCAGCCATAAAATTATTTTCATTGCTGCTTCATAACTAATTTAGCCACTGTTATGAATTGTTATGGTAATACTTCTGGGAATGGAGGTTTGCCAAGGGGGTTGTGACTCAGTAAGAGCCACTGTAGTCGACTAAACCCACTCATGCTATGGAGTTTGTGCTAGATGCCGGCTGCTAAGCAACACAATTGCTGCTGAGCATCTGTGTGTTCCTCTTGTCTCCACAGGCTTCCAGGTGACAGTGTCCTATTCCGAATTGCCGCTGCCACCTGTCATTCTCTCTGGTTGCCATGGGCATACTGTTCTTCCATCCTACCCTGCATTGCTTAAGTGGGCTACACATTTCTGGATTGTGGTTGCCAGTTAGCACAGTTTACCTTTCATAACCACAGACGGCTGTTCACCGATAATGCAGAAATAGCTTTCAAGGCAGCACAGCTGAGTGAAAATGGATAATTTTAAAGCCAGGAAGGCCTTGTGAGGGCTCAAAACTCAAAGCAAGCATTTGAACAGTGTGAAACTGAATTAGCTAACTACAGTGAACATACAAATATGTATGTATATATACACATATATATGTTTGATTGTTATTTTTAAGTTTCTCACTCCCTGAAACACACACATACACACAGACACACACTCACATGCACACACACACACTCTCACACACACAGACACACACACATATTCACACACAAACTGTCACACACACTCACACACACTGTTACACACACATTCACACACAGACACACTCACACACTGTCACACACACACACACACACACACACACACACACACACACACACGAAACCAGGCAGAGCTCCATCAAACGGGCTTGTCTTTGAAATTAAAATTACTGTCAGTGGACAGGGAACTTTCTGAATCACAGATGAAAATGGGAACATCAAAGACTTTTTCCTTTTGTAAGGGAAGAGAAGCTCTTCCTGTCAAACTATCTAAGAAGAGGGACATATATAGTTTCAAAAGTAAAATTTTGAGAGGGCAAATAGAACAGGGAACACCAAGGTTCTCCACGTAGGCAAGCCCAAATATTGTTCTGCAGATGCGGATGTGGCTGTAGAAGATGCCTGTGAAGAAGATACCTCACGTGGTCTTAAAAATCACACATGGGACCATGAGATCGTTCCTTTTTGAGCAGAGACACCCACAGGCAAACTTCCTACTAGCTGTCAATTATGGAAGGGATGGTGGGTCCCTGAAAACAGAAAACTCTGAGTGTGCCCCAAAGCGTGTTCTTGAAAGAAGCATTGATAAAAAGTTACTATGACTTTTGAAAGTGACAGTGTCCTTAGACAATGAACACATCTGTCTGAAAGTGCATAGCCATGTTCCAAAGGAAGGGTCTATTCCCAGACAGAGGGTATATGTTACTTAGTACAGAGTAGTCTCGGTTTGTGCTGTTGAGACCGCCTCTTCAGTATCGCCTTCTCACATATGTTTGTCCGTTGCTATCTGGGGTTTAATGCATGGCAGTCTCACAATAAATAACAATTAACTTTTAGCTAACTAAGGAAAGCCCTCAACAGAGCTAAGACTGGGACAAAGTGAGGGTATCCATTCCCACCACTCTCGTTTATATAGTGAGAGGCCATTAATAAGCAGAGAAGGAACTTCTTCAGGGTGCCACTTGGGCCACAGGCTCCACATCGTGGGATGACTTTACACCCCTCCACCCCGTGGCGCTGTGCTATCTAAACAGGTGTCAGTGCTAATTTACAGACAAGAAGGCAACTACTCAGAGGGCCTATGGCTTCACCCAGAGTCTCTCAGCAAGCAACTGTTAGAGCAGGCGTGTGCCGATGGATTAGTGACTTCTGTAGCTGTGACCCAAAGATCCAACAGAAACTACAGGAAGTTCTGATCCCAATTCTGAATAACCCAGCAGTTATCCTGATCATGATTCCACAGGCAGAACCAAACGTTGATTCGAATGTAGGACATTGCTTCTTCATCTTGTGTGAGGGGGATAGAGGGTGAGATGGGAGGCAGGATTTAGACAGAATCTTCCAAGATGTGTTCCCAGTGACCCGCTTCCCCAAGCAGGGCTTCATGTCTACAGTTTCTATAGACTCCCAAAATAGCACTATCAGTTGGACAATAAGCATTCAACAGTCCATGGGAAACATGTCATATTCAAACCATGACAACCACTAAACCAGCCTACCACAAAGGAGAAACGCTGTTCTCAGATGTTCTGCTGTGTTCCTGAAATTCAGACTTTGGGCGGGGGGGGGGGGGCATGACCACAGCCATGTCTGAACGTGATAGGGGGAGGACTCAGCTACAAGTGCTGTGTGCCTGGCTTTGTTTTACCTTCCGGTTGCAGACTAGAATGTTAGTATATATTTAATTTTTTCATAAACTTTGAAATCCCATATGACAAAATATGTATGTATTTCCATCTAGTGCAAAGCAGATTCCAAATGAGAAGTTAAAAACCAGCTATAGTCCTCTGATTTTAGTTTTCTTTAAATGTCTTTATTTCTACCATAGTTTTCTCTATGGTAATGTCCATATGTCACCTGCATTTTCTCACGAAGGTGTGTTGCTCGCTAACTTAAATAGAGTACATGTCTTAGTCAGGGTTTCTCTTCCTGCACAAACAAGCTGGGGAGGAAAATGTTTATTCAGCTTACACTTCCACATTGCTGTTCATCACCAAAGGAAGTCAGGACTGGAACTCAAGCAGGTCAGGAAGCAGAAGCTGATGCAGAGGCCATGGAGGAATGTCACTTACTGGCTTGTTTCCCCTGGCTTGCTCAGCTTGCTTTCTTACAGAACCCAGGTCTACCAGCCCAGGGATGGCACCACCCACAATGGGCTGGACCCTCCCCCCTTGATCACTAGTTGAGAAAATGCCTTACAGCTGGACCTCATGGAGGCATTTCCTCAACTGAGGCTCCTTTCTCTGTGATACCTCCAGCTTGTGTCAAGTTGACACAAAACAGCAAGTACAGTAGAGTAGGTAAGTCCATCAAAGTTTCACAGTCAGTGATTGTCATGTTCTAAGAATATAAATGAACTTTAATGAGACTTTGGAATAAGGCTGAGACCAGAAGAAAGACTCCATCAAAGGTGGACTAACAAACACAAAGCTATGGCAATACATGGCAGGACTGGGTTTGTTCCCTTGGATAGGAAGGGTGCTGCTGTTCTGAGACAGGAAATCTCACAGGATGCCTTCCTAGACAGACTCCAGAGTCTAGCTTTTTTTCTTCTGTCCTTCAGATGGCAGCTTCTTCCACCCCCAGATGGTTCCAACAGAAAGCTGGTGGGGAACGAAAGAGAAGGAAGAGGAAATGGGGAGGCTGAATGCTTCTTACCAGCATCACCCCCATTTCCATTCTTGTAAGCTGCCTCTGTGTAGCCACATGGCACTGGGTCAGGAAGGAGGAGGAATATCTTACCCAGAATGCACAGCTGGTATTTAATATGAACCCATGTGGTTCTAGCCAGCCAGACTGTCTCATAGCACAGGAATGGGAGTCTATTCTCACGTACCTAGAGACTCAGCAACTCCCAGTGCTTTCTAGGAATGAACATTTCTGAGTTTTTCTTTAATTGGCTACTTTCCTGTCATTTTGTCATCTACTCAACGACAGCAAATACACACACACATCTGTCAAGTGAATGTTTCAAGAGAAAGTGTTATAGCTTAACAATTGTTCAGATTTTGGAGGCAGCAGGAAAACTCAGGGGAAGGCTGTCCATAGTATGACTGTGTGCCTCTGCCTGTGAGCTTGCCCCCTTTACTTCTAATTTCTGGCTTTATTGTTGTTACTAAGTGATACACTATAATAATCTAGCATGATGGTAATTACGAAATAGTTATGGAAAGGACAGAGGCCACCCTGTTACCAAGAGGAGGTCTTCCTCCAGCTCATTTGGAAGCAATTTTTTAACCATCGCAATCTCTGAGCAGATTGAACGGCCGTTTGCCACCGTGAGTCGGCCTATTAGTGTTCATGTCCAGATGAAAATGTTGGGGAATATTTCAGTGTTTTGGAATAAAGTCCTTTAAAGGACTCGGTGATTATGCTTCTCTATTTTTCTTTGCCTGTGGAAATGCTTGGATGAACACGAATACATGGGTAAGAGGTGAATTTAGATTTTCAACCAAACATCAAAAATAATACTGTGGTTTTACTAAGAAATTGGAGTGTGATAATTTCCAGTCCCCCTCCTCCTTTTTAGATATCAGATACTTTTTTCTGAACTAGTCCTGTTTTGCTAAACTTCACAGAGGAAGGCTCCTCTGTTTTCTAAGATGGTGTTGGGGTGAGTGTCACTTTAAACATTCTTGACAGGTTAGAAATGAGCCTCCGGGGTGTGAGGGAAACAAAATTGTACAGTATTACCCACAGGCATTAATTATTGAATAGTATTTCCAACTGGATTTTTATATCAAAGCTTATCTTGACTTTTGTACCTTTCCTATAATTTCTGCCTTATGATGAACTCATGGTCCTGTGTCATTTACCGAAAGCATAACCATCAAGTACTGATTACAGAATAATTTCTTTTGAGGATCTAATGTGCCCCAGTAGAAGCTTTGTGTGCAGCGTGCTTTAGTCTCATAATTATACAACATATATGTGGAAAAGGAAGCCCAGAGGTCTCACAATAACTGCCCAAGGCAACAGTCAGAGTCACAAATTAAGGCCTTTCTATTTCTGTATCAGTTGATTTTCTGGCTGCTGTGATAAAATGCTCTGAAAACTGGAACTTCAGGAAGGTTGGAGGTGTTTGTGTCTTTGGTCCACAGTTTGGGGGGACAGTTTATCATTAAAAAAGTCAGGGAGGCAAGTCCTTGGCCCAGCCCATCACACCATGTCCACAATCAGGAAGGAGAGAGTGATGGATGCTAGTTTGCACTCCCCTTTTCACTTCCTCCAGGATCTCAGATGATGGCTTTGCCCATTTTTATGGCAGATCTTCCCACCCTAGTTAACCTTATCAAGATAACCCCTCCCAGGTGTGTCTGGAGGTCTGTCTCCTAGTTGATTCCAGGTCCTGTCAAGCTGACAATCAGTAGCGACTGACCATCACAGGTTCCAAATTACTTCTTTTCATTAGGATGCTTCATTACTGTCTTAGTCAGGGTTTCTATTCCTGTACAAAACATCATGACTAAGAAGCAAGTTGGGGAGATAAGAATTTATTCAGCTTATACTTTCTCATTGCTGTTTATCACCAAAGGACGTCAGGACTGGAACTCAAGCAGGTCAGGAAGCAGAAGCTGATGCAGAGGCCATGGAGGGATGTTACTTACTGGCTTGCTTCCCCTGGCTTGCTCAGCCTGCTTTCTTATAGAACCCAGGTCTACCAGCCCAGGGATGGCACCATCCACAATGGGCTGGGCCCTCCCCCCTTGATCACTAGTTGAGAAAATGCCTTACAGCTGGATATCATGGAGGCATTTCCTCAACTGAGGTTCCTCTCTCTGTGATAACTCCAGCTTGTATCAAGTTGACACACAACCAGCCAGTACAATCACCAACTACAATGTGTCTTCCTCTTTCTTTTAAGAAAAAAAGATGTTGCTAAATCACTTTGTTAATATTTGCATATGTTAAGAATTGAAATGTAAAGAGTAGCTACTTTTCTAATTGATGTCTGCATTATTGGCAGGACAAGGTAGAAACCCAAGTTTCTTTATTCTTACTAGCTACAAGGGACTCTCAACCTTCATGGAACTTCAAGATTCGAAGATGAGATTCTTTGTTCAGACTTGGAGGCCCCTTTGCTGGTCACTGGGTGCTTGTTCATGAATGCAACTGTCTCCTACCTGCTGTTTCCCCATCTTTGTAAATGCTCCAGAAATCATCCTCCTGGAAGAACAGGTGGCTGTGCACCTCACAGGCACTTTCCTGTCACCCCCACTTGCTCATGCACTGGACCACAAACACAAATCCCTCTGGCTCTTACAGACCTAACTCTGTTTTGTTAGTTCTTAGAAATCTGTTTTTTTTCCTTGTGTATCTGAAAAATTCACAAGAAGCAAAAGAGGAAAACTAACTCTGTTCTAATAGCCATCAGGCTCTTGATAGTGAGTGAGCATTGATACTTTTCTTTACCTATTTTTGCCTTCTCTTCTCTCCAGTGATATTCTCAGATACCAAATCTCAGCTATTCTGTCTACTCATCTGCAATCAACTTTGTTATTGATTAAGTTAAGAAACTATGGTGATGGGAAACTAGATAAAGGCAGGCACACACACACACACACACACACACGGGGTGGGGGGGAAAGTGAGAATATAAAATTATAAATCAACATTTTTTATAAGCCTAGAAGTAAAAATACTCAGTAAAATACTAGTAAATGGAATCTACTCACACAAAAATGAGATTAGTCATCATGATCAAATGAGATCCATCTCAGGGATGCAAGGATGGTTCAACAAATGCAAATCAGTAACATCAACCAAATGAAAATGAAAAGCCATTTAATCAGCTCAGCAGGTGAATAAAAGGCATTTGAAAAAGTTCAATATCAATTCATGACAAACATTGACCGAATTGAATAGAGAAGCAACATATCTGAACATAACAAAAATGATCACCTAATAAGCGGAAAGCAGATGTGGGACAAGCTGAAAGCTTTCTCTTTCTCTTTCTCAGATGTAGGGGTGTATCATTGATGTATCCATTGGGACTGGGCTCCATAACTCTGTGTATTGATTGATTTTTCTATAGTGGCCTTTGTTGCAAAGAGAAATATCCTTGATGGCATGTGTAAACTACACTAATCTGTGGGTATAAAGACAAATGTTTATAGATTGTTGTTTGAACTTACGCTAATTTGAAAAATTAGTGGTTGTAGAGTGTTCCCCAATAACTGTGACTTCACCAGCACTGAGGACTTGGCTAGGTTTCCCTATTGTTGAGCTGGCTTTAAGTCCAATTAGAGAGCAGTTACATATCACTATTGTTTCCTTATGGTTATTGTGCCATGTGGGTTGTGGGTGTGATTCAGAGGTGTCATAAATGGGTAGGACTGTTGCTTACCTCCCTCCTTTGGAAGCTTGTATGATGCATTGTTCTACCATGAAAGTTAGTCTCCAGAAAGGAGACATTCAGATCAGTTTCAGCTCATGAGCCCTGTTTCTGAAATGCACAGCAGTTCAGCAATAGGGGCCTATCTTCCATCTGTGGTGGTTGGGGGGCAACTAGGGGGTAACATCAATAGGTCTATATTTTGGAAGTCTATTCCACAGCCATGACCAATAACGCAAAAGAGGGCTTTACATGCCAGGCATTGGGGGTATTTGTTAGGTGGCTTTGGTTTTAGAGGGAACATTTTAAACCTAAGTAATGCATGGAATTAAAACCATTATAGGTTTTTTAAGGTAAATAATAACATGAATCCTTGTGAATTTTTCAGACGTTCTATTTTGCCTACTTCCCTCCTTCTTCTGTGTTACCCTCTCCTGCCCCCAAAAATTTCCAGTTACACTACCATATCTCTTGTATCCTGCTAGGCTTACCCCTCCCACTTTCTTCTGTGTTTACTCCTCTTTCCCACCAAAATTATCCTCTCTTTCCCATTTCCATATCGGAGAATTATTTAGAGACTGTCATCTGGGTGCTAGGAGATGCAAATAGTTATAAGGCAAAAGGGAGAGACTTACACCCTGACAAAATGTACTGGCTTAAGTCCAGAGATGTTCCCCCATCCTAAGGGAGGGGTCATTGTTAACTAGCTTGGGGAGCTGTGCGGTACAAACTCAAGCAAAGATGACACTTAGTCTCTCAAATGTAAGCCTGAGGAGAGAGGATAAAAGTAGAATCTTCTCAGTACGAAGCGAAGGCTAAGACATCTATTCCCTACTGGAAAGTGAAAGGTCATCTGAGAAAGACCCGGTTTGCAGAGCCAAGTCCCGAGGCTTATCCCAGACTCCATGAGATATCTTGATCTTGATAGAAGCCAGGATCTGAGAGTGACACCACTGAGTAGCACTTCGGGGATTACCATTTAGCACTCCCGGAATCTATGTGATCTGCACACTCAGGCCATAACAGTCATCAAGCGAACAAACAAGAGGAGGAATGGGGCTATTTGATGCGGCTGTCTGTGAATGAGAACGTGGATGCTGTAGAAGGCAAAGCAGGGACTTAATAATGAATGTTCACAGGTGGCACCCGAAGAGCACATAACTGCCTCTTACTGTCTACGAGTGTGGTATATTTACATTAGCAAGGCTGCTTTTGCGGTTAAACTATGACAATAAATTAATGAAATGGTCTTTGTTGGAGTGAAGCTGTTCCTTTTCTGCAGAATACACTGTGAAAGCCACTGGTACTGTAGCTGGAGGGAAATATTAAATAACAATAAAAGGAATAAAAATTAAAAACTAAAAACATCTGCAGGCTAGAAAATGTGGTGCGTTTAGCTGCTAGATGCTTCCCATTTTGTTACTGACAGACTCCTTCAGTAATAGCATGGTGGTTCCCAGGATCCATCCCAAGTCAGTCTCCCTACCCCCAGCTTCACCCAGTCTCTGCACCTTTTTCATCCTGCCACCTTCAAATTGATATTTCTGAATTGGACTACGTTACAGTGTCCAACAGACCACATATCCTTGCCTGAGCTTATGGCTGTTTAAACCACATGTGTAAAGTTATGCCTTCAAATTTGTCCTTTTCTTTCTCCAATCCAACTTTCAGTCAGAAATTGTGCTACCACTTAGCTAGGGACCTGGGGTATATG
The DNA here is from genome assembly GCF_963924665.1 of Micromys minutus. NCBI lineage: Eukaryota > Metazoa > Chordata > Mammalia > Rodentia > Muridae > Micromys > Micromys minutus. Next base: position 69,974,144 of record NC_137972.1, read on the forward strand.
TCTTTAGTCATCATTGTGTTTCTAGTCTGTTTACAGCACATATGACCCAAGAACAGATTCTATGTCTGTTATTGCAGTTGCCTAACCCACCATTACCATTAACCAGAACCCTGACTCACGTTACAGCCTTTATTCTTTTCTTTTTTTCTTTTCTTTTTTGATATCCAGCGACCTCTCAACTTTTATTGGTCCCTCAGTTCCCAGGGAATCCCTCCTTCTGAGCCTCAGTGCCTCAGAATTCTGGTGTCATTGGTCTCAGACACCACTTTGCTATCCACGATAGCTATCTTACGGGTAGTTGTCTTCTGCATGGTTTGCATGGAGTTGCTGGAGTCCAAGGTATCATTGAGGCTGAAATCTTCCCCGTCCTCCAGTAAGCGTCGGTAGGTGGCGATTTCCGCCTCAAGCTTGACCTTGATGTTCAACAGGGCTTCATATTCCTGGGTCTGGCGCTGCCTCTCTGCCCGAGTTTGTGCCAGCTCTGACTCCAGGTGCAGAAGGACCCCACTGAGTTGCTCCATCTGTGTCTTGTATCTGGCCTCCACATCCCTGAGGTTGTTCTCCAAGTTGATGTTCTGGTTTTCAAGAAGTCCAGGTCAGTCTCCAAGGTCTGGAGAGTGCGTCTCAGCATCCCTGATTTCAGCAGACTTGGTGGTGACTACTGTGGTACTCTCCTCAATCTGCTGAGACCAGTACTTGTCCAGTTCCTCACGGTTCTTCTGAGCCAAATCTTCGTACTGGGCACGGATGTCCGCCATGATCTTGCTGAGGTTCTGAGATTTGGGAGCATCCACTTCCACAATCAACTCAGAACTGGCAATCTGGGCTTCCAGACCTTGGACTTCCTCCTCATGATTCTTCTTCATGAACGGCAGTTCCTCCTTGAGCGCTTCGATTTCTGTCTCCAGCTGCAGCCTTGTGATATTGGTGTCATCTACCACCTTGCGGAGTCTGTGGATGTCATTCTCCATAGACTGGCGCATGGCCAGTTCTGTCTCATACTTGACTCTAAAGTCATCAGCAGCAAGACGCGCATTGTCAATCTGCAGGACGATGCGGGCATTGTCCATAGAATTCAAAAAGATCTGAGCTTTCAGGTCTTCGATGATCTTGAAGTAGTGGCCCCAGTCTCTGACGCCCTGGGGCCCCTTCTTCTCCAGATGTTCCCGGATTTTGCCCTCCAGTCTCCTGTTTCCAGTCTCCAAGCTTGTCTAGGTAGCTGGCAAGGTGGTCGTTCAGGTCTTGCATGGTCTCCTCTCGGTCTGGATTCCACCCATTCCGGCCAGGCCTGCAGACCCCACCAGGCCTGTGGACCCCACAGAGCCACCCCAGATGGAGCGGGACACGGATATCCGGGACCCGGAGCCCCCAGCACCTGCATAGATGCTGGCCGCGCTGCTGGCAGGCCGGACCCGCTGGCTGGGAGTCTGCACAGAGCCCAGGGACCGGTAGTTGGTGGAGGAGGTGGTGGAGCGAGTGAAGCTCATCTTGTCTGGAGAGGAGAGCGAAGCGAGACCTACAGCCTTTATTCTTATTGGTCACTTACTGTAATACAGAGTCCTGGGCACGGTATATGCTTGCCAGTTAGCATCATGGAGAAAAATACAGATTTCAAAATAAGTAGGTACACTAATATGAGACACGATCCACAGTGAAGGCGTATGCAAAGTTGCTTAGGGAGTATCAAATAAAGGAGGGTACCAACTGAGACTCCAGAACATATTCATGTGTTCCCAAAGATGACTGAATTTTCTAGGAGAATGAATGGGAAAGGCCTGCTTTTGGCCGGCTTGATGGGAAAGACAAAAGCTTGGTTCATGTGACAAAGATGATGTGTGCCCGTTCCTGGCAGGTTAATGTGAGTAATACTCAATACAGAATTCACACAGAAGATCTGATGACTCCATTTTGTAAGCCTTCATCTTTCCTAAAATCCTTGTGCTTGAAGAATTCCTGTGTGCATGCTTCTCACCTCTTCTAGGTCTCACTTGATGAGTTGCAATATGCTAGTAAGGAACCACCTTCTGGTTATTCAGACACATTGTTCCGGGGCTTCCATTCATTTGTTTGTTCAATAAAATTGCTTCAGCATTGGGTATCAAACTCAGGACCTCATTTGTGTCACGTAAGCATTTTACCACAGTGCTATAGCCCAAGCCTCCTACTATTAAATCCACATTTCTGTTGAGTTAGAGAAAGAGGGCATTGGACTGCATTAAACGCATCCTTTTGAAAATAACAAGACTCTCTTAAGGACTACAGAAATGTTCATGATACACTGGATAAAACCAATGGGTATAAAATTTCTATAATGACTTCCAGATTTATTGACCTTTCTTCCATAAAAGCTTCTTTTTTTAAAATCACATTTTAAAAGAGACACTTCAATTCCAGGCAATAATTTTTCTCTGCACCACATTTGTGATGTTCAGGTGCATAAATTAAGTCTATCTCTTAAAGATAGACTGGAGTTTGAATACAGCTCCTTGTATCCACAAGCCTTTTCTCTGGGCTCTGTGACTATGACTTTGGACAGATCTTTAAATTCTTTTCGTATTAGTAGAATATATAGACTTGCCCAGAAGAAGTGCCTATTAGCTTATTCTGTGTCTGCTGAAGGAAGCTTGCCTGTAACTGTAAGTAGACAGGATTCTGTGTAGCATTAAGTAGGTCTCAGAGAGTACTGATTTTATTATTTGGCAATTTCAGTGCTTCAAACATTAGTTCTCAACATTTTTCTGAGAAGTCCTTTTGATTTGTGAATGCTTCTTAATTTCAAGGAACATCTGAAGTATGGTAGTTTGTTTTTGTTTTTGTTTTTTTGACATTAAGAAATTTGGGACATGAAATTTATGCTCCTAATGTCTTTCTCTGTGCAAGTTAACACTACATGCAGGGTTTGAGGGTTTGAGTAACAGAGGGGCACTTGCTTTTTGTGGCATTTCCTTCCTTCACTCCCTTAGGAACAGCTATGGCACAGACATTCCTCTAACTGTTCTGACAATGTCTACTATGTGATGTGTGAACTTGTGAGGCCTCTGCGCACACGCACGCGTGCACACACACACACACACACTTCCTTCAAAGCAGAAGAAAGGCATAGGTGGGTAGAGAAACATTTATTTTTTTCCATTTCTATCAAAATGAGGAGGAGGTAAAGGGAATATGTAGTGTGAATCCAGGCAGGCTTCTTCTATGAAGAGGCTTAGATTCCACTGGTGAAAGAGCCCTTCTGATAAATAAATACTTTAGCATCCACCCAGTATCTGCTGGGGCTGATACTGAGATCCTATTATACTCTGGACCTCATGCTGGTTTCAAGGAAATTAAAGGTGACTAAAGTATGGTGCCCACCCACATGGTTTACAATTCTGTGGTGAATGTGTATGATTAAACAAAATGTTCACTGCCATTTGAAATAAAGTGGGAATGAATGACCCTTCCTTGGCTGTTGATAGAGGATGGGTGGTAACTACAAAGACATGACTTTTGAGTTTCCTGAGAGGCATTCAATGTCAGACTACTAAGTTCAGCCTGGAAGGAGGTTCCCTGCATCTTGTGTTCTGCTCCGCTGTGTCCTGGCTCTATGAACTGGGGTCTGACCCACATCTTCTAATGGGCAAAAGAAGTCATCTGTTCATTGTGAACTTTAAAAAATGAGTCTGAAAAAGGCTTGTCCTGGGGATGTGAACATAGCACCTCATCTGTAAATGTGTGATGTATCACGGTGTTATTGCCTATTGTTTATACACCCTGCTGAAAGACTTGGAGCAAACTGACAGAGAGACAGGGGAGGGGCACAGAGAAGAGATGAAACAGATTAATAGGCTGAATGCAAGATTCATGGATAAAGGTAAGGATAGAAAACTCCCTACAGAAAAAAAATAGGGCTTAGGCCTCTTCCTCTCTGATTTTTTTTGGGGGGTGGGGTGGGTGGATGGGATAGGGATGTAGCAAAATGCAAGCTCCCTCCTGAGGATGCTTCAATAAATTACAAAGATGATTTGGTCCAAGTTATTTTAGTACCTATCCTCAGGAGGGTGTGTTGAGTGCACACAAATTGTAGTTGCTCAGAGTGGGTTTGATTTCAGAAATGCAGTTTTTCCCCTGATGGAAATCAAGCAGGTTGGATATAACTTAAACCAAAAGGCTTTAGGCATGTGCCAGGCAGATGTGGATGGTAGCAGTGTTGGTGTGCTTCATGTGCATTTTAATAGATTTGACCTGGATTTGCTTCCTCCCTGTAAGTCGGGAACCTGTTAAGCTAGTGCTTTTTCAGCCTTGGCTGAACATTAGTATCTCCAGGAAGACTATGAAAAATGTGTGGCCGTATTATACATGTATATGGTTTGAATATTGCCCCAGTTTTCTTTAAAGGTCCCCATGTACACAGCAGCACCTGGTAATTGTAATGTAGAACCAAGTTATATAATCAAAACCCTGTGGATTCAAAGCATAGCTCATGTTGTAGTTGAGAATAGCCTTGACCAAACTTAATGATTACATCTGTGACTTTGCTCCTTGGTTTGACAAAATGCATGATAAAAGCAACCTAAGCAGGGAGGATTTGTTTTGGTTCAAAGTTTCAGAAGTCAAGGCAGCAGGAGCTGGAGGCATCTGGTTACTTTGCATCTGAGGTCAGGGAGCAGAAGGAGCTGATTGCTTTGAGTTCTCCTTGAGATGCAATACTGTTCCAAACCCAGGGCATGGTGCTGCTCACTTTTAGGGTAGGGCTTCTCACCTCAATTAACCTATTCACAGGAGTGCCTGGAAGCTTGCTTCTAGGGGTCATAGGAAATGTTCTATGGCTGTGAAGAGACACCATGACCATAGCAACTCATATACAGAAAAAGCACTGAATTGGGGATGGCTTATACTTCCAGAGGTTTGGTCCATCATCACTATGGCAGGAGGTATGGTGACACACTTCAGGAAGAGAGAGCCACTAGGATTGGCTTGGGCTTTTGAAAACTCAAAGCTTACCCCACAGTGACACACATTCTCCAACAAGGCCACACCTCCTATTCTTCTCAAGTACAGTTGCTCTCTGATGGCTAAGCATTCAAATATATTAGTCTCTTGGGGGTCCTTTCTTATTTGAACCTCCCCACTAGGTGATTTAAGATCTAGTCAGGTGGACCACCAAATTTAGGCCTCACAGTGATACTGTGGTTTCTCTGTAGATATGAGTCTTCTCAGATAACATCTTTAATAGGAGAGAGAGAGAGAGAGAAAGAGAGAGAGAGAGAGAGAGAGAGAGAGAGAGAGAGAGAGAGAGAGAAGAGAAGAGAAGAGAAGAGAAGAGAAGAGAAGAGGAGGGAAGAGGAGAGAAGAGAAGAGAAATATGCTTTTAGTTATTCTTGCACACTGTAGTGGGGGTTTGTTCTAGGATTACTGGAATACCAATATCTCTTGATGGTTGATTTCCTGAATAAGATGGCACAGTACTTGCATACAGCCTCATGCATAACCTTTCAGATATGTTCAAGTTATCTGTACATCGCTTGTGATTCAATTCAATGTAAGCCCTAGGTCTAGAGGCTGTGCTGTATTTTAAAAAACATAGGCAATTTTCGTTGTTGTATTGTTAATTTACTGTCTCTACCCATCCTTGGGTATCTCCTGTGCATTGTTGGTTGAGTCCACAGCTGTAGCCCCTGCAGGTGAGGAGTGCCGACTATGTGTTTCATACTGAAGGCTCTGGCTCCCTTGAGTCGATTCTCTATCCTTGGCCAGTGCAAGCTTCACCACTTGGAGGTAGCTATCAATAGGAATAATTTATGTGCCTTTGAATCTTGCCTTCCACAGCTACACAGAGATTTTTTTCTTTGTTCTTGGTCTGTCTGTCTCTGGTTATTTTGAGTATTCTTATACTTGGACACTAAAGACCCCAGCATTGACCCTTGGAGCTTCCCTGAGGACTCATCTTATGCTGTTACATTTGGACACATTAAGTAGGACACCATGTCCTTCACAACCCTGTTGGCAGACATGTTTTCCATTCCTGTAGTGACCCCCCAGCATCCAAAGACAACATCACTTTAAACAAAGCCTAAGGCCATTCAGCTATTGCATTGGATGAAGCATGCTCCTCTGAGGAGCATCAAACAGTACCTGTTTTCCAATAAAAAAAAGTTAAATCAATGTGAATTGCTTTTTGCCAAAAATCTGACCACTGGACTTGCAGAGGGGGAAGCTGGACTTTTTGATTCTAGGCTGAGTACCCCTGGGCGATTCTGACTTCTAGACTGAATTATGTGCAGACTCACATTTTTTTAGTGCAATGCCCAGGGTCTGGAGTTTAGATTTGGTGCTCCTCTAGACTGGCAAGCTTCAGGACCGGGCACTCTACCCAATTGAATTTTTTGCACAGCTGAGTGAACAGCAGTTGTAGGGGGAAAGGTAAAAAATAGAAGAGAAAGTCCCAGCATTAGAAGAGAACAGATTATTCCCTGGAAGGAAGGAGGTGTGCTTTTTCCATATATTTTAGTTTTGCCATCACAAGATTTTTAATTTTTTGACCATAGAGATGGAAAAAAAGTCCTTAAAAGGTAAGTTCAAATAGACCCAGTGATTATAGATTATCTTCCTATGTCTGGCTAAACAGTTAAATCATTAAAAAAAAAAACCCACTTAAGCTTGTCACAAATAGAGTTTAAAAAGTTATTTGAGGAGTCAGTGCACTGGGCTGGTGCTTATATTAGAAAGAGAGGAAGCACAGAAGCAGTGGCTTGAGCAGTTTCTGTGAGCTGAGAGGTAGTTGTTGGGAGACTGGAGACATAGCTCAGCCACTGAGAGCCCTTGCTGCTCTTCAGGAGTTCAGTTTGCAGCACTCACATTAAGCAGTTCAGAACCAGCTGGAACTCCAGCTTTGGGGCATCCAGTGTCTTTTTGATCTCTGAGGGTACCTGCAATATATGGTGTACACACCAACCCCTCCCTCATGCCTACCCACACATACATGCCTACCCACACATACCACACACACACACACACACACACACACACACACACACCTACCTAATCACATTCATATCACACATACACATACCTACACACATGCACATCACACACACACACACACACATCTACTCACATTCATATCACACATACACATACCTACACACATGCACACCACACACACACACACACACACATCTACTCACATTCATATCACACATACACATACCTATACACATGCATACCACACACACACACATACACACACACCTGCACACATGCATACCACACACACATACATGCACACTACACACACACACACCTTCACACATGCATAACACACACACACACAGACACACACATACACAAATAATTTTTTTTTTTAAAGATGGCTCTGGGAACATCCTTCTTCCAGTTGAAGCAGGCTGTAAAGTGCCCACATGGGATCTATGTGACAGAAGGCGTTGTACCTCTGCCAGTTCAATCAGGAGTGGTTTAATAATGCAAGCCAATTAATTGTAAGGGAAGAATAAATGGGCTCCCCTATTCCTTATGATAAAATCACCCATCTTGCCCCTCCAGAACGTGGGCACGAATACGGTCCCCTGGAAAAGGACTAGGGACATAACAACACCCCCTTTCTCCTTTCTTCTGAAGCACCGGACGCCCTTCGGAAGGGCAGGATGACTGGGAAGTGGTTAAGCCAACAGCGCTGTCAGGGCAGCGTCTTGGAGTGTTAGCTGTTTATTTCACTGACAGATTCTGAAGGGTCTGTAGGGGGCTTTTGCAGAAGTCAGGACCTCAATGTAATATACAAGCATTGATTCTGATATTTCCCTTGATAACAGTGCTCGACCATATTGGGGTCGAAAGTCAGTAAGGTTCATTGGCTGTGGTCCGTGCTCACTGTCACCAGCAATAAGTACAAAGGACTTGCTCTAAAAGCTGGCTTATAAAACTTTAAGGAAACTTGGATTGCTTAAGTGAACTTACAGTGCTCTGGTGGGGCCAGGCAGACCTTAGTTGTCTACTTATATTAATTTCATAGAGTTTAAAGGGTCAAGGAAGGCAGCCGTTGAAGCTTACTAATTTATGAAAGGCTGACTCTTGTCTGTCTCTCTCGCTTTGACCATGCTGCCTTCTCCTTGTAGAAAATTTAATATAAATTAAAACTTACCAGATAAAAGTGCCCTAAAGGATTAAGCATAAAGTTCGTAACTGGACTAGAAGGATCTAAAGATGCTCTATCTTTTTGCTGGTGCAGTTTCATTTGAAGTGATGTTTGAGCAAACGGAACTGCTCAGTGGACATAAAACATGAGAGGGAAAAGCAATTAGAAGCCAGTCACAGTCAAGGATTAGGATGTTAAAAAAAAAAAAAAAAAAGACATGCTTGTTTCCTGAGGAGTTCTTGCTCTTCTTTCCTTAAGAAAGGGCAGACTGGATCAGGGCTGCCCTTTAGTGGGGGCACAACTTGTGAAGTCAGGATATGTGTGTGCCTAGGAAATGGCTCCAAACACGTCTGACTGCTGAAGCTGGAGAAAGGGAAGCAGACCTTTGTCATAGAAACTAAAGTGAAACTCTTGGAATCAAAGGATGTTCCTTTGTGGTTTACTCCCCTTACCCCCGAGACAGGGTTTTTCTGTGTAGCTCTGGCTGTCCTGGAACTTTCTCTGTAGACCATGCTGGGCTCGAACTCACAGAGATCCACCTGTCTCTGTCTGAGATTAAATGGGTACGCATCACGAGGTTTGCTGATTTTTGAATAAAGAAGGGGAGGGCAGAAAAATGTAAACAGCAAGGTGTTTAGGCAATCAACACCTAGTTCTGTCTCCACAAAAGCTCTGACTTTCTCTCTCATTTTGGAGAGGAGACCACGGAGGCTCAGAGAGATCGATGTGTTTTCTGAGGCCGTGTAGTTAGGACATTGAGCTTTCACTTTATTTCAGTGAAACCAATGGACCGGATTGAGGGCGGTATCTGCCATGTCAGACTCTTTCTGGAAGCCCTCTTGAGGAGGAAGGGAGCACGGAGTATGTCTCCTCGGGCTCTGAGTGAGGGTTGGAAATCAGGTCAGTTTAGCTTTGGTGTGTGGGTGAGCCCGTTCAGGGAATGAATTTAAGTGTTCTAAGCGGCTGTGGGAAGCATTTGGAAGTCTGAAGCAGAGGGATGCTTAAATTGGTAGATTTATGAGGTTTCAAGGTTTCCGTCGAGAGATTATCAGTCCTGGCAGAGAAGAGTATCTGGTTGTAGATAAGAGAGTCTAGAGAACAGCGTAGGAAACCAAGGGGTCCACCTGGGATGCTGTGCTGTGACAAGAGAAGGCAGGAGAAGCAGAAAATACAAACTGAGTAGCATTAAAAGATATTTCTGGAGTACCGGAAAGCCAAATTCCCATAAGTCCAGTGCAGATGAGGACCCACTTGCTCACAGCAGGACCTGCTCACTAGCTCTCAGAAAGGGTCTTTGGGTCTCTGGGGGATTTTATGGGGCCATTAATAGCATTTGCAGCCATGGCCTAATTGCCCTCAGCAGACTCATCTTTTAATAACACCACTCTGGTGATAAGATCCCGAGTTCTAATACTGTCATCTTTGTAAGCAGGGGCATAAGAGCTTTCAAAACTTAGCTCCAGGATAAAAGAAAAAAGAAAAGAAAAGAACCCAGCGTGGGAAAGATGGCTCAGAAGGCACAGGTGCTTGCTGTGTGAGTCTCATGACCTGAATTTGATCCCTGGAGCTCACAGGGTGGAAAGAGGGAACTGGTTCGAGAAACTTGTCCTTTGACTTTAACATCTGCTCTGAGGCACATGTGTGCTTATGTGTAAGTCACACACACACACACACACACACACACACACACACACACACACACACACACACACACACACACACACTGCAGCCATCACTTAACTGAAGACAGGAGAGCTGCTGAGGCAGACACTATACCATGAGTTGGCTTCTGCAGCTCCTTTTGGATACAGTTAACACGGTTGCTAGGAATAGGCAGGAGACTGAATAGTTCTTGAGAGAAAAAGCCAGTAGAACTTTACAAAAAGAGAAGAAAGAGTTCGGCTAGGCTGCCAGTTTTCTCTTTAGGGCAGTTGAAATCCATGCAGCTTGGAATCAAAGGCAGAGCTCCTAGATGGAGGAACTCAGAAAAAGAACTCAACAAATTTTCATAATTCAGGAGTCAATGGTTTGTGTTCAGAGCCCTTTCTGTCTCTGTGACTGTCTGTGTGCCTGCCCCTCTGTCCCCCAGTCTGACTGTCTGACTGCCTGAATCTCTCCCTCTCCCTGCCCCTCCCCTTCTCCCCTCCCCCTTCCCTCCCCCTTCCCTCCCCCTCCCTCCCCCTTCCCTTCTCCTCCCCTTCCTCTCTTCTTCCCCCTCCCTCCCTCCGTGTGTGTGTGTGTGTGTGTGTGTGTGTGTGTGTGTGTGTGTGTGTGTGTTGGGGGAGTAAGCAAGGAATGCACCATGCTTTTAGGTGGAAACCTGGGCCAAATATATGGCAAAATGATAGTAGACTAAGTGATTTGCCCTACTGCAATATATGTTTACTACAGATTTGTTTCTGATTGGCCAGTGGGGATCAGCTATGATTCCCATCAGAAGGAAAAAGGGAAATATGCTTCATGTGGGAAAGCAACATCACTCGGGTTTGCCAAAAGTTTTAGAAACAGCATCCATTAAAACCAACAATTACCAGACATGTCAAAGCATAGAACTAACATGTGAAAACTAGGAGAAAAACAGTTAAATAGAACATGTCTAGAATAGTCCAGATATAGGAATTAGGTAACAATATTTCTGAAGAATAGCACGGAGGAAAGGACTGACCATACTGAGAACAGGAACTTGGAGCAACAGCTGTCACCTCAGTTCTGTTTCACCCAGATGTGTGATTGTTATAGGGTGGAGTGAAAGACATGTGAGCTCAGCAGAGGTTCAACAGCTTGGCTGGGTAGAAACAGAGCCACCATTTCTACATCCTGAAGTAGAGATGCTAGGTCATTTGAGGATTTTTATCTTTAGATTTTCAGAAGTTGACCCTAAACCTAATTTTCTAACATTTAATAGTAGTCTAATGAATGTGAGGTGTGGGTCATCTCACTATGATAACTGTTGCTGTAGCTAAACTTGTTTACCATGGGCTACTGTTCCGTCCTAGCCTTAGGAGGCTTTTTCTCCTGTTTGTTTAAAATAAGAGTTTTTTATGTATTACGGATATGCATCCCTTGTGGTACATGTGCTTTAAAAATCTTTTTTTCTATTTTCTGTCTTATCTTTTCACACTGTTCCTAGTGTTTGATGAATAGGTATTACATTTTGGTGAGATCATTTTTATCCTTATTTCTTGTTGTTTTGTGTGTCTCTGATATCATGTATAAGAATTCATCATCAAATTCAATGTCATGAGGATTTTCCAGATACTCTTTTATAGTAGTTTTGGGATTTTAGCTTTTATGACTAGGTTTTTGAACTACTGGGTTAAGTACAGCGTAAGGCCAGAGTTCAGCTTAATTCTTTTGCATGTCTGTCTTGCAACCCTTGATAACAGAAGTGCTTTCCCCACTGAATGGTTGTTGCACTTTTGTGAAGATCATTTGATCACTCTTGTTATTATGCACTTCTAATGTTGCCTGTTATCCTTTCCACTAGTCTGCACCTAGTGTTTGCTAGTAACACACTAATTTGATTACTACACCAGTGTAATAAGCATAGAGATTAGGAGATGTGAAATATTTATTTTCATGGCTGAGATTGATTTCTGGGGCTGTGAACTTCAGTGTTCCAGTGAAGTCTGAGAATGAATGAAGTGAAAGTTTGAACTCATGCCTTTGTGTAGGCCCTGCAAAGGGTGGCGAACCACTGTGTGTCTTCTGTTCCTGTCAGAACCATACAAGTCCGAGTGATCATCAATGTGAAATGTGGGAGTCAGGTTTTAGCACCCATGGAAATTATTGGTTAAGATAAGATAAAAGGTTAGAGCATCCTAGGGAGACAATACAATATCTTCATAAACTCTAACTCATCAAAAAAGATTAATTTTTTATGTGTATGGCTGTTTTATGTACGCGTATGTTTGTGCATCACTTTGGTGCCTGGTATCCAAGGAACCCAGAGGTTACTGGGGGAGGAGTCATAGATGGTTGTTAGCTGTATTGGGTGCTGGGTACCAAGAAGTGATACCTCACAGGAATACTTAAATTAGGAGTAGCAGTTCTCTTCACTATAGGCCCAGTTCTTCAGCCTTAATTTAACTCATTTTAAAATTCAATCCCCCTGGGCATGGTGGCGCACACCTTTAATCCCAGCAATCAAAAGGCAGAGGCAGATGGATCTCTGTGAGTTCCTGACCAGCCTGGTCTACATAGTGAGTTCCAGGACAGCCAGACAACCAGAGCTACATAAAAAGACCCTGTCTTAAAAAAAAGTCTGCCTTTTCTTTTATCCTTTCAATCTTTTAAATAAATCATAGTTACTTGAAACTACCCACACTAGAAAACTGACCAAGTCTGAGATTTATTTTGGTCTTACTCAACAAAGCCCAGAGAAGAGCAATGTGGGGTTACAGTGTAGTGAAGAGCAATGCAGGATTACAGTGTAGTCATGTGTGTGTGTTCAAGCACTCCTATTCTCAGCTTTCTTCTGCACTCCTGGATTGCAATCTCAACTCCCCTATTCAGAGATGGAAGCTATTATTCCAATTTAACATGTCTCATCCAGTCTCACCACATCGCATCATTGCCTGATCAGATGATGGTACGCCAATTCAGCAACAGGAAAAAGGAAAACTTACAATTCCATTTAACAATTGTTGGTGGGTAATGGAGTCACTTGAGGACACCTCTGTGAAGGTAGATGGGAAATGTAGTTTTTCACTGGGTTAACAGGAGATTGGATTAATAAATAAGAATGAGGAAATGACAATTATAAGTATACCTGAAGTCTCGGTTACAGTTCTGAAACCTTTCAACACAACCTGTGTGCACATAAATTCTTTTCCCTCTGTCCTACACCGTTAGTTACCAATATATATAAACACAACAATGTAACACAAGTGAGGTTCTTCACTGGAATAGAACTTGCTGTAAATCTTTAGGAGACTTCCTGGCTAGAGCATAAACAGTCTGGCAATTTTTGGGAGCTTTAATGTAACTTCACCCCCTTTGGAGTGTCATCCCTAACTGCACTGGAGGGCAAATGATTTTTATTTCCCAGTGTTTGTTTTTCTGTACTGTAGAAGGCAAGTGATTGTGATTTCACAGCTATGTCTCACCACAAGGAGGAAGCTCAAGCCACGCAACCGATGGACTAGGCATCTGATGGCATGTCTGGCCAACTCGTCTGGTTTTCAGAATCCCACAGTGGTGTTATTTAGAATGTACTAGGTTCAGGGCTAGACACTAGAAAAAGCTGAAGGGAATATTTAATTAGGAAATGATCCATCAGTTTTAGAATTCTTTTTTTTAACTTTTAAAATTTAATATTAGTTATTATTCACTTTACATCTCACTATCTGACCCCCTCCTGGTCACCTCCTACAATCCTTTCCCCACCTCCTTCTCATCTGAGCAGATGGGAGGCTGAATATCTCCCCATCCTGGCACTTCAAGTCTCTGTGAGGCTAGGTGCTTCCTCTCCCACTGAGGCCAGACAAGACAGCCCAGCTAGAGTATATTCCATGAACAGGCAACAGCCCTTGGGATGGATAGCCCTTGCTCCAGTTTTTTGGGGACCCACATGAAGACCAAGCTGCACATCTGCTACATGTATGTGGGAAGGCCTAGGTCCAGCACATGTATGTTCTTTGGTTTGTGGTTCAGACTCTGAGAGTCCCAAGGGTAAGTATGGTTTAAAGACTCATAGCAAGCCATTTAAGAGGGGGAAAGTCACAGAATATGGAGGTGTCTTGGTTCTCTTAGCACATTTACACTATTATTGTGGATATACTAAGTTGATGACATAATGCAGTATATATTTTTAATTTTTATATTTTATTTATTTATTTATGTTTTAGGGAACATGTGCCATGGGGCCCATGTGGGGATAAGAGGACAACTTGTGGGTGTTGGTTCTGTCCATAATGCTGGTCTTGTATTGGAACTCAGGTAATAGGCTTGGCAGTAAGTTTTTAAGTTGGAAGGAGAATCGTGATTACGAAGGACTGGAAAAGTACCAGGGTGTTTGTGGGGTCAGGGCACAAGATCAGTGGGCAAAAGCAAACACACATTGCACTCCTATGTGGGACTATCGCAAGAATCCTGTTACATATTACAGTGATAGATGCTAATAAAATAACTAAAATGTGAAAGTGAGTGCAAAGTTTACTTAGGAGCTAAATTGACCCTGGCTCATGCAGGCGTGCACACACACATTAGGGCAGACATTCGGACATTCTGGCCTAGCCTGGTACAGTTAAGTAAACACCTCATTTCACTTTGAACGACTCACTTCTAAGTCACCTTTCTTCCTGTGTGTCTTGTCTGTTCATGTTCTTTGCCTTTGCTTTCGCGTGCAGCTTCTTTGATCAAACATTTTCAAATATTGATTACAGAGACGTCTTCCAGCTTCTATCAGCAACAGCCTTCACGGACTGTTCACTGCAAGTCATGATTCGCTTTTTGCCTCCAGAGATGTGCATGTCTATGCAGTGCTAGCGTTTAATATGGGCTCCCCTTCTTCTAAATAATTGACTGCCATGCTAGCTTCTGGGGAATATTGTCTCCTTCCCATGACTTTTGTCACCCACCATTGTGCCTACCTGCTGTTGACCATCCTCAGTCATACACAGAGGATGTGCGGAGTATGGAGTCTGCTCGACAAGAGCAAGTCCGGAACGTTCTTTGAAGTTCGTTTTCCTGAGCAGATGCAAGGAGCTCTTCAGGCAAGATGTTTTATTTGTTTAAGAACGAAGCAAATGCTTTATGTTTTCTTTTTTTTTTAAGTAGGTGGATCTGGAGGAAAAACTCCCAGTTAAAGAAGGCTCTGGTACAGAGGGATTGGCTTAACTGGTTAGGCTTAACTACTTAATGCAACAGTAGCTCACAGCCATCCACCGGTAACTCCAGATCCAGGATAACGGACATGAGCTTCCACAGGCACCCACACGTTTCACACCCACTAGCCATATATGCACACACATCAGTAACAGTAAAAATGAAAAACGAGCACCTGTAGGATCATAAGATACTCTGGAAGTGTTGCTTTTTACTACAACCTTCATGGCAACATTTAATTTGTGCCTCTCAGATAAAAATCTAGGAAAGATGCTTTAAAGATGCTTTAAATGAGGCTGCCTATGCCTTTAAGCTGGGTTTGAACTTTTGATGTGGCCTAGACTGGCCTTGAACTCACTAACCTCCTGCCTGTGCCTCTTTATTACTGACCTTCCATGCATGCATCACCATGCCTGACTGATAAATAAATGAACAGTCAAGTGCCTAGTTTTCTTCTTTGTCTTAAAAGAACTTTTCTTTATGATATTTGCAAATGACAGAGATACGAACTCAAAGTAAAGCAATGGATGAGATTCATCGGCTTGACTTCTTGGGTTCTGTCCTCAGGCAGAGTGAGGTTCAGGAATTCAGTTACTGTCCTCAGGTTCTTTATCTCTGGTCTCTCTGGTTCTTTTTCTTTTGTTCTTTTTGTCGGAGTTCAATGGCCTCTGTGTATCCAGATGGTTATCAACATCATCATATACCAGCACCAAGAGAGCTTTCTTCAATATGTCCTTTATATCTTTTCAAGGAAATGTACCAGGTATAGCGTTATGAATGTATTGTACTGGAGTGATACTTGACATGCAGAAGACTGCGTTCTCTGGCTGGGTGGCTGATTACTGTGTCAATTACTGTGTCAAGAAAGGAGTAAGCAAGTTCTATGGTTGACTACTGTCTTAGTCAGGGTTTCTATTCCTGCACAAACATCATGACCAAGAAGCAACTTGGGGAGGGAAGGGTTTATTCAGCTTACACTTCCACATTGCTGTTCATCATCAAAGGAAGTCAGGACTGGAACTCAAGCAGGTCAGGAAGCAGGAGCTGAAGCAGAGGCCATGGAGGAATGTTACTTACTGGTTTGCTTCTCTTGGCTTGCTCAGCCTGCTTTCTTATAAAACCCAGGTCTATCAGCCCAGGGATGGCACCACCCACAATGGGCTGCCTCCCCCCCCCCATCACTAGTTGAGAAAATGCCTTACAGCTGGATCTCATGGAGGCATTTTCTCAAGGGAGGCTCCTTTTTCTATGTTAACTCCAGCTTGTGTCAAGTTGACACAAAATCAGCCAGTACAATTAACCCCTTGTCAACTTAACGCACAAGCACATCACTATTAAGCCTCAATCCTTAATTTCTTGTTTATTTCCAATATCTAAATAACCTTAAGAGTTCAACAGTCTTTATAAATTCTTACATATTAAAATTGCAATACCTTTAAAATATCCAGTTTCTTTTAAAATCAAAGTCTTTTTACAATTCAAAGTCTTAATTGTGGGCTCCACTTATTCCTTCAAGAGGAAAAAAATACCACGGCACAGTCACAATCAAAAGCAAAGTCAGTCTCTAACCATTTAGTGTCTGGGAATCCACTTATGAACTACTGGGCTCCTCCAAGGGTTTGGGTCACTTCTCCAGCTCTGCCCTTTGTCGCACACACCTTGTCTTCTATGATTCAGCTGCCTGTTCTCCACTGCTGCTGCTGTTCTTGGTGATCATCCCATGGTACTGGCATCTCCAAAACACTACTGTCAGTCCTGGGGCACTAATTGCAACTGAGGCTGCAACTTTACCAATGCCCTTTCATGGCCTCTCACAGTGCCGAGTCTCAGCTGCTCTCTATGACCCCTTCATTCCTTTAAAACCAGTAACACCCGGGTGACTCTTACACATTACCAAGTCTAGCACAGCACAAGGTACAATCTTGGCTATTTCTGGAACATGGCCTCTTTGTGCTCTCAGAAAATACTTTCCAAAAGATTCCACCTCAATGATGCTGATCTCTTCTTAATCACCACTAATTTCTTAGCTCCAGCATCAATAGTTCCAGTAATGCAAAGGTTTGCTTTAGTAGTTCTGGTATCTTGTTAACCACAGCTGATTCTTCAGCCCCAGCTAACCAAATCCACAGAATACTTACAATCAAAGTAGCAACAGCCCAAATAAGAGCCTAATCTTCCTTCTGAAATTTCACAAGCGAGGCCTTCATCTTCTGTACTGTACTTAATATTATCCTCCAAGCTCCTACTGAACACCCCACAGAGCTCTTCATATCCCAGTGGGTCTTCTAGCTCAAAGTTCCAAAGTCTTTCCACAGTCTTCTCCCAAACATGATCAGGTTGTCAAAAGAATGCCCCACTATGCTGTTACCAATTTGTTTTAGTCAGGGTTTCTATTCCTGCACAAACATCATGACCAAGAAACAAGCTGGGGTGGAAAGGGTTTATTCAGCTTACACTTCTACATTGCTGTTCATCATCAAAGAAAGTCAGGACTGGAACTCAAGCAGGTCAGGAAGCAGGAGCTGATGCAGAGGCCATGGAGGGATATTTCTTACTGGCTTGCTTCCCTTGGCTTGCTCAGCCTGCTTGCTTATAGAACCCAGGTCTACCAGCCCATGGATAGCACCATCCACAATGGGCTGGGCCCTCCCCCTTGATCACTAGTTGAGAAAACATCTTACAGCTGGATCTCATGGAGGCATTTCCTCAACCGAGGCTCCTCTCTCTGTGATAACTCCAGCTTGTGTCAAATTGACAAAAAACCAGCCAGTAAAACTATCCAGACAGAGGCAAGGGATTTCTCCAAAAGATTGCTTGCTGAGCAGCAATATAAGTCCCTTGTGCTTTCTATTGTCTTCTCTTCTCTTCTTTTCTTGTTCTACTCACAAAAGATGAGACTAGGTTTTCTGTAGGCAAGGAAACAAAAATGATGAACAAACAGTATTGAGTTATGTGGAAAAATATTTTAAAGGTCAAAATGTCAAGTGTAGGGGGAATGTAGAACATCGATTTCTCTGTGAGCTGGTTTAAGTATGACCTGGTGGATCTGCTTTGCAGATAATCTGCTACATGCAGACTTGCTGAAACCTAGCAGTTACTCTTTTGGCTGAAGGGATTTATTTTGAGCATTTGAAACATAGACATTAGACCCCAGAATCATTACCTGATAGGGCTTGACGTGATTTTTATTTGTTTTATAAATTGACATTTGTGACTATTAAGTATTCAAAAGAGGATTCTAAACTCATGGGGATCTTTAACTCACATGAAACTAGTTTGAGTCTTTATTCTTGATAGAATTCCAGAGCCTTGGCAAAGGAAGCTCCAACACCAACCATGTTATACTGATGTGTGCATGCAGGGCCTTAGTCATATTGTTTGTTATCTTTCCAAACCCCTCTGATCACTGTGATGGACCTATTTCATGTGGCTTCCCCCAGATCACACATTATAAACCATTAGCAAGATATTGCCTTTGCTTAGGAGCCCAGGTTCCTTCCAGTTGACAAAATGTTCTTCCAAATGATCTCTCTTGTATCTGTTTTGGTGCCCTTTATCAAAACCTCTTAAAGGAATTGTAGAGAAGGTTTTACAGATAAGAAAGTGATGCTATATTATCTGTGGATAAGAAAATTGGACCAGGAAACCATTTTGTAGGACGTCATCATGCTCACACTTCATGGTGCCACATGGAAATAGAAAGAGGACACTATCTTGCATTGCCCTTCTTGAAGAAGAGTCTGGAGTTTCTGCATTGACAGGGTTGAGGAACACGGTTGTTTGCATGTGAAATGTGGCCCCCATGGGCTCATGTGTTTAGACTCGAGGTCCCCAGCTGGAGCTGCTGTAGGGGGTGGAGTTTTGGGTGAGGAAGTGTGTCAAAGAGGCACAAATTGAGGCTTTATAGCATGCTGTTACTTCCTGTTCACCCTCTGCTTTCTAAGTCTGAATTCAAGGTGGCTAGCCAGCTTCCTGGCCGCTTTGTCGTATCTTCTCTGCCTGCTGCTATGTCTTCCCTGCCCTGATGGACTATATCTTTTTGGAACTGTAAGTAACCTATACACCGTTTCTACTCTAAATTGCTTTTGTCAGGTTATTTTACCCCAACAAGGAGAAAGTAGCAAAGAACATTCCCAGTTCCCCTAATGCTAATCTTCAAGGTCTGTGCCACCCACCCTTTCCCTGTTTAGCCTGGAGACAGAATGTAAGCTAGGGAAACAGAGAGGCTGAGCACAGTCAGTTATGGGGTACTAACCTGACCAGGTTGAGTTTGTTCCTGTGCTTCTGTGGTCCTAGAAACCTTTGATGCCATGACGGATCATCTTATACTAAAGCCAAGGTCAGGACCCAGGCCTCATCACTGAGAGCTTGGGGAATGGAAATCATACATGATTCAATAGCTGCCATTTGGCATGAGTCACTCAAGAATTCCAAGTGATTTGTCTATTGATGTTCTGCGTTTGGGAATAGGGTTACTGTTTGCTTTGGCTATAATCCTTGTTGTAGGGCACCTACTATTTTGGGTTCTTCAGCTCTCTAGAATATTCCACCCAAGTATACCCAAATAAATACACACACACAACACACACATATACACACACATACACACATGTACACACATACACACATGTACACACACACATACATACACACACACACACACACACACACACACACACATACACGTATATTTTATTCTCTTCTCAGCCCTATGGCTAGGCATCAGTACTCTAAGAGTAGGCATGGATGCTTTCAAATGAAATTGCTGTTAATGGTGCAAAATATTTACAGTTATGCCCCAAATTCAAACAGCCAGTAAACTTTATTTCTCCTTTTTCTAGTTTCAGTATTTAATTAGTGATGAAGCACCAGAAACCTTCGGGGAGAAAACACCCCATTATTTTTTTAAGTTACAGTGTATTTACAACCCATTTCCACCTGCTCCCTTTGTCTCCACCTGTCTCTGCTGTATACAGACTCATCTCAGCCGGCCCCTCAGGAATACAGCTGTGTCATCACATACTGTGACATCCTAATATTTCATACTAAGCTGTAAACCAATTAGGAATGACTACTCTCTGTGCTGACTCATGGGAAGAGAAGGGGGATAATGTGTCCTTCAGGTAATGAACTTCTTTGGGGACTTGACACATATTTCATTTTCCAGTGCTGTGCTCTTCCCTCGTCATGTGTCTGTGGATGTGGCTTCATTTTACTTCATTGTGCCGAGCTTGCCTGGTAACCAAATGGCCAACCTCTTAAATCCCTTAAGAATACCCTTGGAGAGTTCAAGTAGATCTGGTCCAAGTGAATATGTTCTTGCAGGGAAATTGTGTGTGTGTAGTATGCCTGAGTTTCTCTTTATTCAACACAAGAATGTACCAAATTATCATCAGAACATACTGCTGGTCCCTACTTCAGATCTCCTGGTTCAGTGGAACTTGGGTAGGGTCTGGTGCTGTTGGGCTTGGGACTATACTGAGGGCCACTGCTCTTCAAATAGGGGGTCATGATGATTCCACTTCTCCCAGTACCGGAGGGATTCCTGGATGAAAGCACAAATCAATGAAAGTTTAACTGTGTGTTGGAATCGGAAGCTATTGAGCAAAAATCAGGAGCGCAGAACCCAAGGAGCTGTGGAGACTTGCAAAAGGCAGCTTTGTTTCAGCTCCATCAGGTTGTGGGCCATGGGAACCGGATCTCCTAGTTTTATGAGGTGAACCTCAAAATTTAGACTTTTAAAATGTGAATTTTTTTTCAATTTCAAAACAGATGCTTTTGGTTAGTGTAAGCTGTCTTGGTGAGCAAGGTACTAGCTGCACAAGTGTGAGCACTTGGATTTGCACCCTTAGCACCCATGTGTAAGTCTGGCATGCTGATGTATGTCTATAACCATAGTGCTGGTGAGTGCACAGTGCTTAGGGTGCTAACCTTACATGGCTGGTGGCCACAAATCTATAGGGACTGTGACTTCTTGGGGTCTAGTGCCAGGGAGCAGGCGAAGCTCCTACCTTCCCTTCAGAGTCTCCAGGCCTTCAAAGCCTTTAGCTTAACAGAGGACCTTTCATGGTCCATTGCCCCCCACCCCACTCCCAAAACATACCAAAGATGGAGGTTTTATATATGAAACTAGGCACTTTGTGAGTGAGAATTAGAGCTTACTACTCCAAAAACTGGATTAAGCAAATATACCAGCCATCCCTCCCTCTCTTCCTCCAAGGATAAACAGGCTTATTATGCAGGTTAGAATTTTCTTTAACGTTTTCTCCAGATTTCCTACTTGCTCATCTTCTTCTAGCATAGTCAGGTCCCAAGCCCTTGCCTTGTTCCTTGTGGCAAATTTAAGAACATCTTGGGTCAATACCAAATGGGCCCAAATGTAAAGTATGTAGTATATTGGTTAAGGTTCTCTATAGAAACAGAACCAATAGGGTATATACTATGTGTGCTAGTATGCACAATTAGAAGGGGTTTGTGGGATTGGCTTATATGATCTGGATAGTCCTCCAGTGACTGTGTACAAGCTACAGAACTGGAAAAACCAGTAGCTGCCCAGTCCAAGAAGCTAGAATTCTCAGGGATTTACAGGGAGCAAAGACAGCCCTAGTGAGGCCTCAGGCTTGGGAGGCATATGGACAATACTTGGGGCAGATCTATTTTCAGAGGCTGAAGAGTCTGGACTCTGATGTCCAGGAGTAACAACAGCTGCAAAGCATGTATTGCTCAAGAGAGCACGTCCATCACCTTTCTTGTCACTGTGAGAAGACATCTGATGGAAGCAACCTCAAGGAGGAAGAGCTATTTTGGCTCATGGTTTTGGAGGGTATGAAGTCTATCACAGTGGAGAAGACAGTAAGCAGACTAGGAAGGAGGAAGCTAGCCTGGAACAGAATGGTATGACCTTGATAGAGACTTCAAAACCCTGGTGTTAATGACCTATGTTCTTTATTGAATCTCAGGTTCCAAAGGCTTTATAACGCATTAAGACAGCTTTATCACTGGGGATCAAGTGTTCAGGTGTGTGATCCTGATTGCAAATTCAGATAACCACAGATGGGTTGCCTTTGGGTACAGAGCAAATGTCTGTATTCTGCTTTTTCCTTTCACCAGGAACAGAGCTAGTTGGGTGGCACTGTCTACACTCAGGGCAGCTCCCACTCTCTTAGTCTCATATGCTTTTCTCTTCCTAAAAAACTGAAACACTCTCAGACACTCCAGAGTGATCTTAATCAATTTCTAGGCATCACCCCTCCCCCAGCCCCCAGTCAAGCTGACAGCTAGCATGGATCACCCTCAAGGGATGGAGCTAGTTCTCTGCTAGACAGAAAGAAGTGAGGATTTCTGTGCGTATATTAGTGTGTATATTAGAGTAGTCATAGACTTCTGCTACTGGAGTCTGCAAAGTCAGGTAGCTCCAGTGCATTGTCTTGGTGGGTGATTCTCACCCAGAAGCTTTCAGGTTCTGCATCTCATTTTATCCACATGACAACTCACAAGTTTGCTGTCACAAATATACCAAAGAGAAAAAGACTTTATATCGGCATGGCGTTGAGCTGCGATACAAAGGGCATATTGCAAGAAGCCAGCTGACTCACCACCCTGCACACTGGGCAATGCACCCCTTGTTTGGTAAAACGCATAATGAATGATGAGAAAACCATGGCTTCCATGTAAAGTTTTATGACACCAAATTTTATGCTGAGAATTGGGCCCC
This sequence comes from Micromys minutus, assembly GCF_963924665.1. Taxonomy (NCBI): domain Eukaryota; kingdom Metazoa; phylum Chordata; class Mammalia; order Rodentia; family Muridae; genus Micromys; species Micromys minutus. Next base: position 69,996,817 of record NC_137972.1, read on the forward strand.
CATATTTATTCATATTTCTACATAGTGAGAGCTTAATTGATCTTTATGAATATAAAAATGCCCCCCGATAAAAGTTCATTCCAAGCTCCATGTGACCTGTATTGAAACAGGATATTAACATAAACCTCATAACCCACCCCCAGCCATTAACACTCCTGAGTTTTGAACAAGGAAGCTCCTAAGTCTTTAGCTGAAATTTCTTTGCTCCACTAAGTTCAATCCATGTTGGGACTATTAAAATGTCCTCTCAGCCCTTGATCTGAAATCACCTCCTTTTGCAAATTTTCTCATTACATAGATCTATAGCCCTTCAGAAATGAATAGCTTTGGATGGTGGTGGTTGGGATGTCCGTGATCTTAATAACGTTATATAAAGTGTCCTGATGAATCAATGTTTGAGGACCATCTAGCTCTAAGCTAGCTTAAAAGTAAATAAAAATGGACTCGGAGCATACCTCCATTAAAAAACAAAAAGCAAAACAAAACAAAATACCTCTTCCCCAAAGCCCTTCTGAAATAGAGATCATAGAAGCAAAGAAATAGGTATGCCTAAGCCCAGGAATGTGGAAGGTTTAAGAGCGGTACTTAATATTCATTTGGTACCCATTGCAATAACATCAATCTTACCGTATTCTCCTGGTATTAATATGGATGTTCCGCACTTAATATGTACTTCCAGTGGAATTTCATTGTAATTGAGCACTAAATGATGTCTACTTATGGCAAAGTGGTTCCAGAGTTTTCTGTAATAAATAGGTTTTAGGGGGATAGAGGGTCCAAAATTCATCACTGAGTCTATACTAGACTCTTTATGCTCTAATTGTCATTGATGGTCTTTATTGTATTCTTTCTAGACAGTTCATAATTACTCCAGATGAACAAATGATGATTTGTGAATGGAGTAAGACATTGACTGGATTATGTAGTGCCATTGATTTTTCCTTTTTAAATGCTCTGGTTTCACAAAACACAGCTGCTCTCTTCTGTATTTATGGGTTCTACAGCCACAGATTTTTCCAGCTATGGATTAAAAGTGTGTGCGTGTGTATGTGTGTGTGTGTGTGTGTGTGTGTGTGTGTGTGTGTTTTATAAATTGCATGTATACTTCTCACATCCAGACTTTCTTCCTTGCCATTATCCCTGGAACAATCTCACAAAGCACTTCCATAGGCTAGGTGTTAAAATCTATAGAGAATTTAAAGGTTATAAGTGAGTGTGCGTAGGTTCCATACAAAAGGCATCTTAAGATTTTGGTGTCTGGAGGAAGTACCGGCACCAGTCTCCCGAATGATCCCAAGGGGTGACTCTCTTTTAAAATGATTTGACTCCTCCCTATACACTGTCGCTATTGCTGTGCATCAGAATTATGACAAGGTGACTTGTGCAGTGAGAGTGATAGATAAGATGTACTCATGAAGTGCTGACTGTACTTTAAGCACCCTGCTAAGTGATATGTAGTTAGTATCCCAAAGGAACCCCATGGCAACATCATAGTTCCAATTGCCAGCTTAGTTGGGAAATAGGGAGATAGAAATTTAATGAGCACTTGATAGTTTTTTTTTTTTTTTTTTAAAGTACGGAATAAAGTTTATTCAGGTCATGGGAGAGTTAAGAGGGTGGTAGAGACAGAGACAGAGGCAGAGAGAGAAGAGAGAGAGAGAGAGAGAGAGAGAGAGAGAGAGAGAGAGAGAGAGAGGGAGGGAGGGAGGGAGGGAGGGAGGGAGGAGAGAGAGAGAGAGAGAGAGAGAGAGAGAGAGAGAGAGAGAGAGAGAGAGAGAGAGAGAGAGAAGTAGAGGAGTAGAGGCCGGCCATGAGCACGTGGGACAGAGGGGGGAAGGGAAAAGGAGCACTTGATAGTTAAACAGATCCAGAATTAGGTTTGAATTTAGGTTGGCTTTAAGTTTCAAAGTCTGTGCCTTGGCACACGGTGCTAGATACCTAGTCTGTGATTAATCACTACAAAATTCTCAGTAAGCAGTTGAAGAAAACTGTGGATTTCTGCACGGGAGAATTCCTGTCTTTATCATAAATAGGATAAACACATGGCAAGTTGAAATTTCATTAAGAGGGCTTTACTGAGAGGTAAGCCAAATTCAGAAAGACAAATGCTATGGTTTCTCTCATTGGCAGACGTTAGCTTCAAACTTTCAGATGAATGTTCCGTCTGGAATAACCAAAGAGGTCAGCAAAAAGTAAGGGAAGGAGCTGAAGTTCCAAGCAAGGAGAGATAGAACAAAGTGGTATAAAGGCCTAAAAAAGAATAGTGGGACAGGAAGGGTTAAGTGGGAAGAGGGTTGGGAAGACAAGGCAGAGAAGGGAATGGAACTAGTAAGTAAAACTAAAGTTATATGGAAAAAATATAGTTATATGTACTGTTATAGAATCTTCCTAAAATATACAAATACACATATGCAACAAGAGTTTAATTATAGTTATCCTATAATGGGGTAACAATATCCCCATGACACACTATAAAATAACAAATAAAAAAATCAGTGCAGAGGGACAGAAATGTGTTACCTCATTTGGAGTTGTTGGCTAGAGATGTCCCATAGATTCTCAAACATTGTAGGCCACCACCATTGCTCCTGGTCGCCTTCCAGACTTTTTTTGGTAACTTCTATTGCTGAAGATACCGATGCTTGGGTCACAGAATGTGAAGAGATCAAGCTGGTACTCAATTAGAAGCTTAATCCTTACTAGATAGCTTTGATAATGCTGGAGCTGCTATGCATGCTACTAGAGGATAAAGTATATCACTAGTCTTACCTAACTGTGAACTTGGTAAGCTATGAGAGCAATTGTGTAAGACATTGGCACAATAGTGAATGAATATTCTGGGAGTAACCAACCACTGTTAGATTTAAGGCCTGCTCCACAAATTGAAGCCCATAATTGGCACCATTATTTAGGGTCAAAAACATGTGGCTGAACAGGACATAGGCCTTGGGGAAGAGTGTAGTACTATTACATCTCTAAATGGGCACTCTATTAAGCTGACTCTTAATGATTTATTGTTATGCCCACAGATTAATTCTCTCAACCTTCATATTTTTTTTTTGCAGTAGATGACAAATGACATAGGCAATACTTTTTGCAGTAGATAACTATTGATCAACTCCCAGCAAATGTTGGAGAGCAAGAGACTGTGGTGTGTTCACACTTAGAAAATAGAACATCTATATCCCACCTCCCATAGCTCAGGGATCATCCAGGACAAGAAATGAAAAGAGAGTAAGAGTCAGAGTCAATGAAAGATTACAAGGAAACAAGTGTTTTCCAGACACAGCAGGACAGTTGCTCATATGAACTCATGGCAGATATGACACCATGCACAGAGACCTGTATATGCTCAAGGGAGACAAAATCCAAGAGTGGAGAGGAGAGGTGGGCACAAATGACAACTTCTAGCTAAGGAGTTCTTGACAACTGCTGGGAAAGAAAGGGTCAGCATTCTTAAAGCCGTGACCCTAGCATGCCAAGCACATTCTAGGTGATGACCATGCATTTAAGAGTATATGGACAGCAAAATGGTACTTGACAGGTTTTAAAATAAAAGAGGATACAATGTTGGATGAGTAGGGAAATCTATAATGAGTTGAGTCTGATCCTAGACCTATGACATTTGCAAAGAAGAAGAAATGAGGGGAAAAAACAAAGACAGAACCTGATGCCCTTTACCTCAAGGAAGATGGGAATAGCTAATATCTGAGGAGAAAGCAAGGAACAGACACAATGAATATGTGAAGGGAGTCACAGGGAATCAGACCAGGTGCTTACACTGTCTGTGTACAGAAGCAGTTTCCCCAGACATCAGTCAACACTCGAATCACCCACAAGGCTAACAGAGCAGGGTCTGAACTCTGGTCCACACCTGTCTTGCCCAAGGTTTGTGCATTTCTATAAGATCGGGAGCTTTTGCCAGTCCACGGCCTTAGTCTGTCTCTTCTGCAAACTCAATGGACTTAGATGGATTGAACTCCATTCACTTTTGCATGGCGAGTCTTTCCTCAAAAGAAACAGGTTGCAGAATATTATATACACATAGATAAAAACAGTCTCTGGTTGAAATGGGCACTGACATTCCCATTTGGTGGGTGAAAAGTTCTCAGACCTCTTGGCCCAGATTTCCTAAAACCATGTTCTATGGCTCATTGAAAGATTAGAATACCTATGGACCTCCCCCCTTAGGTTCTTGTGATGGACTCTCCATATCTACTCAGTAGAAATTGGTCTCTCTTTTGAATGGGTGATGAGGCTTTAAGGGGTAGAGCTTAAGGCTTTCCTGGGAAATTGCAACTCTTTGGGAAGATGCTGTCCAGGTAGACTGTAGACTCTCAGCTCTCATCTGTTCTCTACCTCTATCATACCTTTTGAGGTCTGGCCATGGGGTAAACAGCTTTTTCCTCCAAAGATTTATTGTAGTTATGTACTGCCATGACATAGGCCCCAAACAACAAGGACAGTCAAATGTCCATGAGCCAAAATTCCAAAATGGTGAGCCAGAATAAACCCTTCCTTCAGCACACTGATTTCATCAGTTATTTGTAGTAGTGGCTAAAGCACACAAACACACTGAGAACCACTGGTGAATAGAATTCCTTGAGCACCGGGCATTGTGTCATTGACCAGTTCTTTCTGACATAAGGCTTCAGATGGATGGTTTGCCTAGGTAAGGCTTCTGTTTCGGATCAACCTCATTTTATCTTACAACTATTTTATTCCTCTTTCTAGTCCTTCCATGCTCTTCTTAAAGATTTATTACTTTATTTTATGTTTAAGAGTGTTTTCCTGTGTGTATGTAAGTGCACTACCCTCATGCTTGTGGAGGGCAGAAGAGGACCCCAGGTTCCCTGAAACTGGAGCAGCTGTCAGCTTCTATGTAGATGTTGGGGCCCAAACCTGTATCTTCTACAAGATCATGTTTCTCTTAATTCTAAAGCATGGAATTGTGTGTTCAACATGATTCTATGAGTCACTTCAAGTTCCTTTATTGTTTTGTTATGGTGGACTAAAATTATTCAACTGACCAACCAGTATCAAGTCTCTGAGAAACTCTTGGGCTGGTAGCATCGCTCAGTATCAGAGCACTTACTAGAATGTGCAAGGCTCTGGGTTTGATCTTCAAGACATGTACTCACATAACACTCCCCATCCATCAATCAAAATGACAGAAACAGAATCCCTAAATCTTTCTTAATTCCAGCCAGACAGATGCACCATCTGCTTGTACAAACTTTGCAGCTTGCCCCCCCCCCCCCAAGTCAGTTCTGAAGAGAGGGCACTGTTCTCCACACTGAATTTTTTAGGTGAGGAAACTTCAAACACTGGGCAAGAGTTGAACTGAAATGGAAACCTGCTGTTGGATTTGACCTTCACGCTACACAAACTTGCACACACACTTAGTAGGTCTTCAGCTAACCATTAATGAACGGTTGCCAGAATCAAACCATTCTATAGAGACTTTACAAGAGGCAGCCACGGCCACTTAAGTGTCCATGAGAGGAAAAAGCAATTCTTTATTGTTAGTGCCAACAACTTGGATAATATACTTTTTATCTCTTCTCATAATGATAATGTAGATAAATTTTATAAATCAAATCTCTGCAGTAAAAAGGTTAATAAGTTTATGCTGTGTAATTGAAAGCCATATTAGTGATTAAAAGGATTTTATATATCAGTTTTCTGGGTCACCAACTAATTATTTTCAATGGCCAGTAATAAAACACGGCACCATGCCTGACTAGACATTGCAAGCCATCAGATGCTAAATCATGTAGAAAGGACCACCTTAGGTTCGCTGGGTTTTCTCTTGGGATGCGGAGCCATTGAAATCTTTACTGTTTGTTTTGTGTCGAGCTTACAAGGTGTTCTGAGGTTTCCTTTTACTCAAAGTAAGCAAGCTTACTTTGTCCTCCCAAGTGGAAAAGGACATGACATGCTCCTGGGAACCTCAGATAACTATAATCAGTCATATTTAATGTCTCATCCACAACAGGGTCATGGCTTAACTGTGTAACATACTTGGCCATCTTTGTAAAGAAAGGAGTATTTTCAAAGGAAGGAGAAGTCTGGGGCTGGAATATATTTATGTTTATTAAAATGTCTTTAAAATGTTGCAGGAAACGTAATGCTAGACATGCGCTTGCTAGAGGCCACTGAAGTATTCCTTGTAAACTTAAAGGTTCATGATGTGAAAACTGAGGCTTAGAGTCCACAGAAGTCATGGCTAGAATGCAGCAAGCTGATGCTTAAACATGATTTTGTCTGACTTCCCACCCAGGTAAACTGTTGTGATGTATGTACTCCTGGTTTCATGCAGTACCGTCTCAAATTGTAAGAGCACAAAGACAAAGTGCTTATGATGTGGTTTGAACTTGTGCGTCATTGAAGCTCTGTGTATGCAGGGGGGAAGCATGGCTACCGAATTGTATGAGAAACCATTTCTGTCGTAGGTAAGTGATGTGCCCTGGACACTGTAAGACAGGGAGGACATGCAGAAGACAGAGCTTTCTATTTGGAGGTTGAATGAAGGTAAAGAGAATGAAGATAGGGAGGAGGCACTGGTGGGGGGTCCTGTTGTCATTTTTGCTATTAATCCTTAAGAGAGGTTCTGATGTATTATTTAGCCAAAAAAGCTGCCACTTCTAGAGCCATGATATAATTGTTTGTATAGCTGAAACCAAAGCAAAATATGAATTTTGGGGCTTAACATTTTAGCCAAATCATTCAAGTGTCCCTTGTTTGACACTTGAATGCCTAATTTTGCAGTGTGATTGAGAAAAATTAAATTTGGGAACCTTCTGTATATTTGAACAATTCTTTTGTTTCTCTAGTTGTTTTTCAGGTTCTGAAATTACCTTGCGAGGTAGGCAGTATGTCGGGTCCTCTGTGCCTCCTCCACTTCGTGTGTGTGTGTGTGTGTGTGTGTGTGTGTGTGTGTGTGTGTGTGTGTGTGTAGTCAGGGACAATTTGTAAAGCCAGTCCAATGGAGCTCTACAAAGGCTGTGAATGGTGGGTGCAGTAGATAGTTTTAATCACTAAGATTTTTTTTCCAAAGGAAAAGGCTTTATAGATGAAACAAAGGATGGGATTTGGAAGGTGGGTATCATTGTCTTTTTAAACTTGAGGCATTCTTGATGTCTTGGTCAAGACATCATCACCAAGAAGCAAGTTCGGGAGGAAAGGATTGATTCAGCTTACACTTCCACATTGCTGTTCATCACAAAAGGAAGTCAGGGCAGGAACTCACACAGGGCAGGAACTTGGAGGCAGAGGCCATAGAAAGGTGCTGCTTATTGAATTGTTTCCCCCGACTTGCTCAGCTTGCCTTCTTATAAAACTTAGGACTGTCGGCTGAAGGATGACATCACTCGCAGAGATTGGATATTCTGAGTCCTCCCTGTGGGTATGGTAATTACATCTAGGTGCATAGGTACCTTGACATGTACAGCTTAGGGGCATTGATCTATGGTGAATAAATAATTGCTTGTATCTCCCATAAATGTCTATGTGGAATGTGTGGACAGCTCTAGGTGCTTCTTGAATGAAGTAGGAGATTAATTAACCCAACTATCCTAGGACTCAGAAACATGCAGGGGAAAAAAAGCATTGAGTCTTCTTGGGGTCCAGTGGAAAGATTCATGTTGCAAGGAAAGGTGTCTTCCCACATTTCAAGCATCCTTGATCCACTTTTGGCAAGCAATTCTCAAATCCCATTAACTATCCAACCATATCTCAGAAAGACATACTGGAGACAGAGCGAGGAATAGGAGATTTAGGTGGTGAGTAGGTAGAGAAGTATGGAAGAAAATATTTAAAAGCCCACAGACCAACACACATATTCCTGTTTATATGAAAGCAGATACACTTCAGAAGGCTTGAGGTACAAGAAGTGTTTGTTTTAATGAGAGGTATTTTTTGAATAAAGCCACATTTATATATCATCTTTCCTCCTGTTATGCCCAGGCACTGTAATTAGGCCTTGGTGACTCACATGGAATCTGTAGTTGAAGGTTAAAAATCAGAAGACGGTAACTGAGCACAGGGGTAGGGAAGCCAACACTGCAATCTAGCACCCCAGGTTTCAATGGTGGATCATGTTGGAAGAAAAATTCATCTCTGGCAAGAATATTGTTGACGCTGAGAGGGAGTAGGTATACTATAGGAAGGCAGAGATTTTTCCTGAGAAAGATGATAAAAATGGCATTTGTCTTCTCTGTTCCTTTCTAAGGCTTCTGGGAGCTTTCACCGTGTTTCTCTTTTTTTATTTATCTGATGAACACAAGTACTCCAACAAGAGAAGGGTGGTGCTGGATCTACCTATTATAAATGCATTGACACTTGACTCCTGTGACTCTCTGTCTCTGTGTATATGTGTGTGTGTGTGTGTGTGAGAGAGAGAGAGAGAGAGAGAGAGAGAGAGGGGGGTGGAGGGAGGGAGGGAGGGAGAGGGAGGGAAGGAGGGAGGGAGGGAGGGAGAGAGAGAGAGAGAGAGAGAGAGAGAAAGAGGGAGAGAAAGAGAGAGAGAAAGAGAGAGAGAAAGAGAGAGAGAGAGATAGAGAGAGAGATAGATAGATTTATTCTCCACACTTTAACCGGTTTCTAAGTTAACTGCTACTACACACTGCACAAAGAGACTTCTCTCATGAGATCTGAGCGTTGCACTCATCTATGGGTATAGAGATACACATTTATAGGACAACTGATACCAAGGCCATTCAATAAATGACAGTAGTAGGTTTACCCTGGAGTCTGAGCTCCCAGACATGGGTTATTGACTGTATTTACAGAACCAGGCATACATTTCTTCCTGTGGAGTAGGCCCTAGATACAATCAGAAAGCTGTTGGTTACCACTATAATGGTTGTACCACTGTTGCACCTGGAGCATTGCTTTAACTTGCGTGGTTCACAGGTAAGTAAGGCTGTTGATGACTTTTCTTCCACAGCATCCTGTATAGCACTTAAGGAACTGTGAATTATAGGCAGCAGGAGGATACTTGCCAGTCATTACTGTACATATGTGTGCAGGTACCAGTGATGGATGTCAATTTTCAATTGCTCTCCATATTAATTAAAAATAATTATTTAAAAAACGAGTGGTAAAGATCAAAGCAGTCTCCAAGGCACAAGCAGGCTTCACTTGCTCCTGTTGGATCAACATTAGAGTAATGATTAAGTAAAAATTCCTGATTTATGGGTTATTGTTTCCCTATAAAAATGTTTTTCAACATTTAACCCCAAGCCAACATTTTGAAAAATGAAATTCTGTCTTAGCTTTATTCAATATAATGAAGACAGAAAAGCTAAAAATGTGCCCACTGAGGGGCCACTCGTATCCTGACAGCATGTCTTTTCTGGACACTGGCATGCATGCTTCCAGCCAACTATATGAGGTGAATAACTTGAAAACACACACTGCCTGTCAAAAAGATTTCTAAGATAAGACACAGGAATAGGAGGTGACTAGCACATTACTGAGATGAATCCCCAATATAAATGCATTACAGAAGTCAAATACAGTCCATTCTAAGGGGACTGGCTCTAGGACCTCCTTGGACGCTGAAATCTGTAGATGTTTAAGCCTCATATATAAAGGCACATTATTTACTTGTAACTTATGGGCACCTTCCTACATACTCTAAGTCCTTGCTAGATGAAATATAATGTCTGATATGGTAGAATATCTGTGTATTAAACTTATGGAATGACAGTGAAATGGCCTGCACTCATTCAGTACAATCACAACTGTGCCTGGGTGATTTTCAGTTTGTACTTGGTAAAATTCATGGGTATAGATGGGTTAACTGCTTTTTACTTTAATTCTTACTTCAGTGGGGTTCAGAGTCAAACTCATGTTATTCTGCACGAGTCTGCACTTCACCACATCATCCTTCTGTGCTTTTCTTTGGTGTCTGGTTTTGCTTTTTGGGAAGCACAACAGTTCACTTGCTCTGGCTGTCCAGTTATTGACCCACACCAGTGTCTCAAGGGTGCTTGTGGTGTGGTGTCTGTTTCATTTTTCAGAGGCTTCCTGGTGGCTACTTATAGTGCAAGTGCCTTCAATGATTAACAGTGACTTCCAATGACAGATAAAAACAAACTTTCAAAATGAGTGCTATTTCCATTTTTCTAGACAATTCAGATATTAGTAGACATGTATGGCTCACACAAGCTTGTGTGGTAGTAAGTGCCATCAGAATTTCTAGTCAGGTTGTACTGTCAATTGTCATTTCCAACCTACATTTACAACTTTCTTTTTTTCTCTTTTTTTGTTAGACGATTTGTATTTACATTTGAGATGTTATCCCTTTACCCCACCCTGCTCCTATCTCCTCTCCCCCTCCAGTTGTCTTCACAAAGGTGCACTCCTTTCTGATCCCCCTCTTCATCCCATTGCCTTGCCATTCCCCTAAACTGGGAAAACGTGCCCTCTCTGGAACAAAAGCTTCTTCTCACATTGATGCCAGACACTGCTGTCTTCAGCTACATATGCAACTGTATCAATAGGTCTCTAAAAGGTTGCACACAAAGGTTGGCGTTTTACTCAATGGGAGTTTTGGAGGGGTTAGTTGGTTGATAATGTTATCTTCCCATGAGGATGCAACCCATTTCAGTTCCTTAGGTTCTTTCTTTAGCAACCTCATTGGGATCCCCGAGTTCAGACTAATGGTTAGCTGCAAACATGCTCAGCTGTATCTATATGACGCTAGCATAGTCAGTGAGGGGGCATCTCTGTCTGGTTCCTGCCAGTAAGTTCCTGTTAATGTCATTTTCAACCTACATTTATAACTTTCTAAAAAGCATACACTCATTTTTTTTAATTGTGGATTTGTGTGCATGTGCCTATGTGTGTGTGTGTGTGTGTGTGTGTGTGTGTGTGTGTGTGTGTATGCATGTTCTTGCCTCAGCATATGTGTGGAAGCCAAAGGACAGCTCCTGAGAGTTGATTCTTTTTACCATATTGGGTCTCTGGAATTGAACTTAGTTTTTCAGGCTTGGTAGCAAGACTTCTTTTTACCCACTGACATATCTTGTTCAGCCCTCTTACTTACTTTTAATGCACCATAAATCAAATTCTTTTCTTTTTCTTTTGGCAGAAGTAGGGTAGGCAGGTATGCATAAGCAGAGAACATCTGAGACCCAAAACATCTCCAACTTTTTTGCATGAGTTAAGGGTTCTGGCTTGGAACTCTCCAAATCCCTGGGTGGCTACAAGGTAGTAGTAGTCTGGGGTCTCTATGATGTGAAAGGAAAGGACTGGCCTCAGTGTTGGGGACCAGGATGTCCATGCTGGCAATCAGCACACATCAAACTCCTGAAGAGGAACTAAGTAATATGACCCCAAGGGTCAGCATTGACTGTCTCTTTTCATCTGTGCCAGATTTGAGCCTCGCTACCTGATTCTATTTCCTGTAGGATGAGGATGGCAGCAGTGAATGGGACACTGATTGAGGGAGTGAATGAATGAGAAAAGAAGTATACCGATTTTTATTGTCACTCTGTGAGAAATCCATAATTGAAAATTTAAACCATGCCCAACTCCCCGGGGCAGGTAGTTGCTCCTGATTTACTGAAACTCAGGTTTTGAAAAGATGAAAGCTGCCTGATTTTAAATTAGCTTTCTTTGTGCTTTGGAAGTCACCTCCACTACTGGTCAGGATGGTGGGGACTGAAAGAGCCCAAAGCGTCTATTTAACAGGCAAATTTATTTGGTGTCTGGGCAGAATTCTTTGAGGGTTTATAATCTGAGAAATAGATTGTAAATCTTCTAAATTAGTGGGGCCATGCAACTTGTCCGAGATCAAACAGTCAATGAATGACACTTGAGAAGTCTAGTCCAGTTTTTTTCTCCTGACAGAAAATGGGTTCACTTCTGGCAGGCAAGTTGTCCTTGTAAAGGAACCCTCAGATTTTGGAAGTTCCAGATAGATCTATGAGGGATGAGTGAGGAACCATATACCAAGTCGGTCCTGGTGGCCCGGGGAGGGCATTACTCCCAGAGCTGTGTTTCATGATCTTTACATACTCAAGAACTATTTGAACACTTTGTAAGAAGTGCAAACCTTGATTAACTCAGTCTGGGATGAAATCTAAGTGTCTCTTGATTTATAAGAAGCTTACATGTGGTGCATTTGACTTATTGCTATAGGGACCAGTCAGTGACCTGTTGGTGGCTTTATCAGGGACAGGGTTGATCTGGTACATAATCATCCGATGTCCTGCAAGCAATTGTCATCACTGCTGGAAACATCTTAAGCCACAGTTACATGCACATCATAGTAACTGCTACTCTTTGGTGAGTACCTGCATCTAGGCACTCACCTCATTCTGAGAGGTTCAGAGGAAAGGACAGTTTATCATAAGGCACAGACAAACTTCAAAACCCCAGTGGGGATTGAAGCTAGACAGAACAATTTCTCTTTTGTTTCTTGTTTAGTTGCTCATTCAACTGTTGCTCATCAAAATTGCCCTCTGGTGGTGACCCTGACATCAACCTTTATACAGTCTAGCAGTGCGTTTTCTCATGGCCAACTGCATCTACAAAGCCCAGACACTCTCTGGTCTAGATTCAGTCTATGATCCAGGATTGGCTTAGTGCCAGACGGGAGTGTCGGGAGGCAGGATTCTGGTTGGGGTCAAGGGCTGTTGAGACTGAGGGACTCATGGGTTGGGAGAAACATGATCGCTATGCCTACTACACCAACTATTTCTACTCTTTTGCATGTCTAATGGATGAAGCAATAGTAGTTCAAAGATACCCTGCCTAACTTAGCTGCTTAGTGGGGGGAACTGACGCCCAGCCTCTTCTATCTATGCTGTGGTCTAGGTTCCTCCTATTAAGTTATACCTCATGATTTCATGGGCTCCATTGAAATCTGCCTCCTCTCTTTTCCACTCTCTTTAAGACACCAGTTCTGTGTTAATATTCCCCCAGGAAAACTACAATCGAAGAAGGTGATGGGTACGCCTTTCTGGGGCTCTTTTCAACTAAGCCCCCATATAAATTCATTCCACGACCTTGGTTGAATAGCCAATGTAGAAGGAGGCATAACATTAAGATGAATAATTTCCTGAGGCTCAGACTTGGGCTGGACCAGACAATCAGATCACTAAGTGCTGGTTCCCGGTGACTTTCAAGCATTTTGGGTGCCCCTCCCAGGGTTGGTGATGTACTTTGTTCTATAAGCTTCCAGATAGACTATGACTCTGTACAACCTATTTGGGGCTCCACCATTTTTCTGTGGGATTGAAGGCCCAGGGAATTTTGTTATTCATTGATGTTAATGTCACAGATCTAGCGTGTATGGTACTTCTGGATCCCCCATGGTGCCCCTGCCTGTGTCCCCATTATATGCTCTACTTTGATGGTCTACTTATGGTGCCTCAAGCCTTACCTACAGTTACAGTTGTGCTTAAATGACTAAATGAGCCAGCTGGGTAGAAAGTGAAAGAGGAAATGGTCACCCTGTTTGAGTGAGCTGCTCTTGCTCATTGTCAGTCCCAGTTAAGGTGAACAAATACGGTGACTGAACCCTGTCTATCTAAGGTCCCATGTCTACAGCCAGGATAAATCAAAAGCTAGAGAGTTGATTCTGATGAATCTGTCCATGAAGTCCAGTGCAAATTCTATCATCACAGTGACGGCATTTATGGAAAAGATACACATGAAATCGGAAAGACTTTTATTCTGGATTCTAGCTACATATCCAGAGTAGAACTAACTGGCTCTATCTTTTAACTTCTCTGTAAGAAGAAAGATGATGGAAGAATGAAAAGGTTGCCATTCTTCAGTAACTGCCACATTTAAACCAGTAGAATCTCAGTTAACGACGGCCCCGCTTTGCTTAGTGATTATTTTCCTAAGCGTAAATTCTGATGCCTCCAGCGAAACATGGTTCCCTTTGTTAATTGCAACTTCACTGGCCTCCCTGGGGGTCCCTCCTCTCCTGCACCCTTGTAAAAAGTGTGCATGCCTGTGGCTGTCTCCACAGCCTTTGAAAAAGCCGTATAAAGGGCCCCTTTTGACATTTCCCCCCCCCCTTTCTCCTTTCTAAGTTTCATTGAACATTAAAAGTTTTTATGAGTAAGGAAGAAAGGCATCTTGCCACTTGAAGTTAAGGTGTGATTCAAATTACAGGATGGCAGAGTCCATTTCTAAAGTGGTATTTAACAAGTTTCACAGATATCTTCTTTTATAGGACACTTCTACTGGTGCAGAGACGCAGAAAATGCGACAGATTTTTAGAAGTCTCTATAACTGCCCTTCTGCCCCAATTCTGCTTGTGGCATAGCCTGAGCTACTCACTGTTTCCTTCCATCACCCTCTCTGTGTGCATGGATGAACCTCATGATGCTTAACCCAAAGTGAAGTTCGAGTAACCTTCATTAGTACCTTCTCACACACAACAGGCAATGGAGATTGGTGAGTACCCAGAGGGTCCTGCCTCAGTGAGCCAGGATGTCAGTGCCTGTTCTTGGGGTCACTAGTGTCATTTTGTGCTAAGCAGAATCCAGGCATTTTGTTCCATATTAAATGAGAAGAATCCAGGTAGCAATTGGAACAAACTGGCATGATCAACTCTTGCAGGCCGTTGCCTCTGAAAGCTCTAGGTGTTTTCTCAAGAAGAACTAACAGACAAGACCATAACCAGATTGCTTCCTTATTAGCTGAAAGGGCAGGCAATATTATTGAGTCAGAAATTAAACAACAACAACCACTTCCACCAATGTTAAGCTGCTGAGCTTCTAGCTGCAGGCTCACAAGGGAGAGCTTGGGAGGTTTCACTCTCCCTTTCTCTCTGGAAACATTGCCCTTTTGCCTTGGGTTTAACTAGCTTATTAATCTGGACAATAATTCAAAAGTGTTTTTTTTTAAACAGGAAAGCCGATTTATCTTGTTTGATTTTATTATTATTATTTGTCAAATTAGCCAGATAATCACCTAATTGATGGTTTTCACTTCACAAGTTGAACCAAGTTGGGTGCAGAACAGATTGAAACTGTATCTGTCTCCTGCCAATTCCAAGAGGAAGTTCTTCCCCACATACTGTAGAAATGACTCTGCTCCATGAATAAAGATCTGGAGAGGAGGATGAAGGACAAGACTGGTGAGAAAATTTTTGTGGGTCTTTTTTTCCCATTTCGCAGATTATCATCTCTATAGAGGGTAGGCAGTCTCTCTGATTTGACCAGTATCGAAACAACTTCTAGAATTAATAACAACCCCCCCCCAAGCCTACTCATCCTTCCAACCGAGACAAAGCACAAGGGAGACAAATTACATTTTAAACTCACAAGACAAACCCCTTCCCTCCCGTTAAAGTCAAGCAAATCTGAGTTGACTTCTCCCATAAATTCAAGAATAGAAAGTCATAAATTGAACGTGCGAAGGACATCGCCTCTTCTCAAGTGATGTTTCCCTGCCTTAATGGATTTAGCTGTGGCAGGGAGTCAGAGAAAAGCTGTCTTAACGAAATCTTTGACTGATTATGCATTTTTTCCCTATTCATAAAAGAAAGATTCATCATTCCAATTTGTCAAGCTGGCGGAGTTCCAATTAATTACACCCGGCCGAGCTCGGCTCACGTTGTGCCCATGTCAGACCTAATCTAGTGCCTCATTTGCTGGCCGCCCGATGAAGAGGTATCAGAGGTTGTGTTCCTTTAGGTACTTACTGTGATGGATGCCCCATAGTGTGGCTGGTGGCAGAGGCAGAGCCCAGGATGTGCCTTTCCTTCGAGCCCAGCACTCCTGGCTCCTGTACTAATTGAGGGCTCATCTGTATAGTGGATGTTGTGGCAGACATGGCTGGGCCGAAGGCTCCTGTGTCATGCAGATTGTTTAAATATCTCCACGGGTCCTATGTTGCTGTCAGGTTTGTCCTTGCAAAGTGGAAGAAGGAAGGCGACTTGTCCTCGAGCTTAGTTTTGGAGCCTTTTAGAGGCTCATGTGTGACAACGGGAGGAAAAGGCAGACGCAGGTAGCTGCCACAAGGCTTTGTAAGCATTATCTATAGATCCTCTTAGGTATGTGAAGGTAATACCATACTATTTTGGATTATAGCAACTTTGTTTTCGTGAGTTTATCTTGCCAGGCAATGACCTGCTAATGAATATCATTCATCATGAGGCTTTCTAGACTTGGCTATGACTTTTCTGATGTATGGGTATGCTAATGTTTGATTGGGTGACTAGGGCCAAGCTCTATATTGCCATACTTGTCTTTAGACCAACTGCTATCCCATTTTTGATGAGAAAACTTAAGTCGGAGAATTTAAGTGGTGTACTCAACGTTGCCTAACTAGTAGATTGTGAAAATGAGGTATATCTGACTATGGGATTTGAGCTCTTCTAGGACATCGGATTACGATCTAGTTACTTACATGTTATACCTCTGTTCTTCTATTATTCAACTTGACCAACCCTCACCTTTCTTTGTCTTCCATGAACGTAACTAACCTGCAAACCATAGCCAGAGGCTGCAGGAACCTGCTTGTAAATCAGGCTTGTGAGTTGAGCTTGCAGAGGACTATTATGGTGTCTGCTACAGCTGTGTCTTCTCTAGGTCATAGACTGGCAGGCCTCAAGGAACACTAGGGATGATGCTTGTGCATGGTTCAAGATCTACTCAATGGCTTCATTCTTCCTGTTTCTCTAGTAACCTTCCTCCCAGATCTGTCGTCTCTCCCTGAAGACATGGAGTCTGCATTTCCAAGTGGCCATGAAAGGGTGGTAGATGGATCTCAGAAAGTGTTGCTGGCTAGTTGGCTCTGCACAAGACAAACTTTAACCCATGGAGGAAATGGAAACAGCAGAGAGCCAAGTGGATAAAGACCTCCTTAGGTTTTGCACTCATGGACTTCACTTTGGAGTCTCCTCTCTTTGTTTTCCATGCTCGGAATAAGTGAGCACATCTGCTTAGCATCAGGCTAAGAGTTCAGGCTTTTAGTTGATAACTGACCAGCCAGTTATTGCTTTAGAGCTTAGCCTCATTTTAGTTTTGAAAACCTCCTTGCTTTCAAAAGGAAGTGTTGATATCTTAACCTTTCTATTGGGATACTAAAAGAAAACTCAATGTCTTATTACTATAGCCTTTTAAAAACAAATCTTCAAAAGGGTGGTCTTGTTTTGGAAAGAATTGAATTACATTAAAGAGCAACATGTATGCATTTCTTTATTTCTGAGTAAGGGTTTCATAGCCCAAGCTGACCTTGAAGTCTATAGGCATGGAATAAACTTGAATCCCTGCCTCCACCTCCCATGTGATGGTATTGTAGGCACCCATCAGCTTGCTCAGCAGAAAGATCAATTTTCAATGTAAATAAGCATTCAAATGCATTAATATTCAGCATTCACATCCTTTCTGAGTCCTGAAATATACTGTGTCTTACAGTTATCAGAAACATATGCTGCTTTTCAGCAGCACTTTATAGACAACTTGTTCAACAGAAGGTGCTGGCATCTCAATATGTTTTGCTTAGTTTTGGTGTTTGCCATTGTGAAGAAAGAATGAGCCTAGTGCAGTGGCGAGTGTCCTCCTTCTGAATGTAAATGAAGACACCGTCAACATGTGTCCCTTGCACCAAGAAAAGAAAAAAAAAAAAACACCAAACAAAAGAAACTATTTAATTTTCTAGCTTCGAACTAACTTAATGATGTTTCTGTTGTGGAGTGGGGCTCTCTACTGGGATAGAACAGATGAATTAAACCCAGATCATGTTTCTAAGAAACTTTCAGTGTAATAAAAGGCTTTTGTTGACAAGGTAGGTTTCTTCATAAGAGTCAGTGATACTCTCATGTAGCTGTATCTGTGGAACCTTATTAACTGTGAACAGTTTCAGTGCATCCATATTTGTTGGTAAATGCTTGTCATTCTAATCCTCCCTCACCTAGCTCACTTCTTTCTGCTATGGACCAGTCTCTAAAGCAATACTGTTTCTGAAGGCTAGGGAATCCACTAGCACTACATGCATTGTCTGATATGAATACCTAGAAAACCCGCGCTTCACTATCTGTTAATTATTTGAGATGCTGTTGCTGAATGAAAAGATGCTATGCTTGTTCATGTACTCTGTTTAATTTTATATGTCAACTTGGCTGAGCTAAGGGATATCCAGACAGCTTTTAAAAACATTTCTGTATGTCTTTGCAGGTATTTCTCGAAGAAGTTAGCATTTTAATGGGTAGACTAAGTAAAACCTTATCCAATCCATTGAGAGCTTTACCAAAAGAAGAATAAGGAAGATTCCTGTTTGAGCTAGACTGTCTATTTCTCTTGCTTGAAAGACTCAGGTATCCTGATCCTTGGGTTTTGGGATGTCAACAGAGACACTGTCAGACTTCTTGTTCAGACTTGAGCTATACTAACATCTTTCTTGGGTCTTTAGCTTATCAATGACATATTGTGGAAAGTCTCTGCTTCCACAATTATGTAAGCAAACACCCTCTGTTAAGTACATCCATGTATTTATCTTTTTATTATTGATTCTTTTCTTCTGGAGAACCATGACTAATAGATCACTCTCTACCCAAGACTGCTGAGCTGCTTCTTGAAGGAAGAATTGTTTTTCTTTGGCGTTTGTTTGTATACATTTTGAGATCCGGTTATTAGCTGCTCATTCAATTACAATTACGATGTCATCCTAATGAATGGATTAACTCAGCATTATGAATTGTCCCTCCATATTTATTTTTTTTTTTACAGAAGTATGCTCACATGTATGTGTGTTTGTGTGCAGGTGTGTGTGTGTCATTCATTAAGTGCTGTCCACCTTGCTTTGCCCTATCCCTCCCCTTTTCTTGAGACAAGCTTTCTCATTGGCCTGGAGCTGGCCACATGGGCTAGGTGAGCTGGTTAGCAAACCCCAGGCATCCACCTGTCTCTGCCTAAGCACTGGGATTACAGATGTGTGCCACTAAGTTTGCTTTTGTTTAACACGAGTGTAGGAGATTGAAGCCAGGTACTTGAACTTGCACTGTAAGCACTTCTCCAGTGGAGCTAGCCGCCTGCGTCTTGTTATCTTGAAAATGATGTAATCTACTACTGGTGAAGCTACGTCTACTTTTTGGGGGCTGAGTTTCTTTGGCATGTCCTTTTAGTTCTTCTTTTTAAAATCTAGATGTATTTTTATTTTAACATTTAAATTTTTTTCTTTTGATGATAGCATATAGTATGGTCCCAGCTTTCCAGCATCATCATCATTATTATTATTATTATTATTATTTAATGTATATCTATATTTCAAAAGGGGCTGTCAGTATCCTTATGTTTAATTTGCTATTTAATGTGATTGGATTAATTTTGATATTTTTTCACTTGCATATCAGTTTTTTAACACTCTTTCTCTTTTCTTACCTTCCTAGATTATCAGACCCATTTTAAGCTGTACACAGAATACATAGAGATTCCACCCAAAGTGGTTCCAGTCTTCTCCTAGTTCCCCAGTTCTTCAAACAACCTTGAAATGTGGATTTAAAAAAAGTGAAAAATGAGGTCTTGAGAGATGTTTCTGGGCTCAGAAGCACTTGTTCTTGTAGAAGGACCTGAGTACACATAGGTGGTTCACTACTGTCTGTAACTCTGTTCTACAGAATTCTCACCTCTCTCTCTGTCTTTCTGTCTCTCTGTCTCACTGTCTCTCTCTGTCTCTCTGTCTGTCTCTGTCTCTGTCTCTGTCTCTGTCTATGTCTCTGTCTCTGTCTCTCTCTCTCTCTCTCTCTCTCTCTCTCTCTCTCTCGGACATTCTCTGTATTTACATTTCAGGTGTTATCTCCTTTCAGCCAAACCCTTCCCCCATCCCCCTCCTATTGCCTACAGGAAGGTGATCCCTCTCCCAACCTCCTTCTCTCACCTCAGTGCCTTGGCATTCCCCTACACTAGGAAAATGAGCCTTCACTGGACCAAAGGCCTCTCCTCCCATTGATTTCAGACAGTGCTGTCCTCTGTTCCACATACACCTGGAGCCATGGGTATCTCCATGCAAACTCATTGGTTGGTATTTTAGTCCCTGGGAGCTGTGGTAGGTTTGGTTAGTTAATAATTTTGTTCTTCCCATGGGGTTGCAGACCCTTTCAGCTCCTTCAGTCCTTTCTCTAGTACCTTCATTGAGGCCTTTGTGTTCAGTCTGATGGTTAGCTGCAAGCATCCTCCTTTTTATCAGCGGCTCTAGCAGAACCTCTGAGGAGGCATCCATATCATATTCCTGTCAATAAGCACCATTTAGCATCAGCAATAGTGCTTGGGTTTAGTGGCTGCATATGGGGTTGATCCCCAGGTGAGGCCGTCTTTGGATGATCTTTTCTCCAATCCCTGCTCCTCTATTTGTCCCATTATTTCCTCCAATGAGCATTTTGTTCTCCCTTCTAAAAAGGACTGAGGTATTCACATTCTGGCCTTCCTTTTCTTTGAGCTTCCTAATTTTTGTTATTTATTTCTTGGGTATTCCGAGCTTTTTGGGCTGCTCTCTGCTTATCAGTGAGTGTATACCATGAGTGTTTTTTTGTGACTGGGTTACCTCACTCAGGATGAGAGCTTCAAGATCCATTCATTTTCCTAGAAATTTCATTAACTCTTTGTCTTTAATAGCTTTGGGTAAACGTACCACAATTTCTGTATCCATGCCTCTGCTGAAGGACACCTGGGTTCTTTTCAGCAATGCCATTATCTGGCTACCATAGGTACTGCACACACTTGCACAAATATATAATAAAATAAATATATAATAAAGTAAAAATATAGGCAGGCCAAACACCCATACGCATAAGATTAAAAATGAATAAAATCTCAAAAAAGTTAAAACTATGAAAAATAAGTGAATGTACATCTCAGACAACAAGTCACATGTAGGGAACAAACTGCCTGCCACAGTAATTGGAGGAAGACCATGAGAATAGGCGTCACTTTGCTGACTTACATCAAATTTACCATAATTTAAGCCTACTTGGATCTGAAAGATTCCTTGTAAAATCATAGACGTCTGGACTGTTTAAAATTCAGTCCATCTGAGTCCCTGAATTACATTAGCCTGTTGGGTTTGGTGTAGTCGTCCAGAGGCACGGAGCACCTGCCTTCATAGGCCAAGATCCTGCTGTTTAATTTGAGACTTTCCACTTGTTCGGTCAGCATTGTGTTCTAGGTTTCAAAGTTTAAAAGGATCAATTAGACTTCTTTATACAGAGCCTGTTTCTGAGATGCATCTTTTGGAGGAAGTAGAATGTGAACTGATGTAATTCACACATTTGCAATTCCTATCAGGTAAGAGGGTTGGATGGAACACACATACATATATACCTGTGCATGTGCATGTGTGCAATCACCATAAAATTGTAAACCATAGTATATAAGCAAAGGACTCATAAAAATGCCTAAACAAAGGTATTTAAGACAAAAAGTCTACAAAAATGCCATTGAGTTCATTTTTGTCTTGGCCATCTAGTGCTGGGCGTGAGGCCCAATTAAACATGGTGTATATACCCGGTGATGCTCTAGTGTAGAAAACAAATTTTTCCTTTGCAAGCCAGTGTTCATTGTCAATAGTTTCTTGGTTAGGGGTGGGAGCCTGTATGCATTGATACCTCTCAGCACTGGGTCTCCTTCAGGCTTGAACCTATGCAGGCACTGAATGTGCTGCCAAAGACTCTGAATTTAGCCCTGAATGGGATGATGTCTTCCTCGAACTCTTCCTTCCCCTCAAAGCTCAGGTTTCTATGAGGAAGAGGCAGAAAGATTGAAGGAGCCGGATGGGATGAATTACTCCAAGAAACAGTGTTTTCCAGACACTACAGGACAGATGAACCTTGCTTTGTGAGACAGTTCTCTCCCTGACTCGAGGATTGTATATTCACCCAGGTTTGGTAGCTGTGAGTTCTCAGCATCTTCCTGTCTTTGGCTCCCTGAATGTTGGTACTACGAACCTATATCACTGCACCTGGAGTTTTCTGTGGGTGCTGAGGATGGGTCTTAGGTCCTTGTGATTGTGTGGCAAACATTTTGCAAGCCACCTGAGATATTTTCCTAGTCCCAGTTCTCCAAATTATTCTTTCGTGAGTGTTTTTAAATTGTTAACGGAGAAATTGCTCTTCTGTCCTGCAGGCTGAAGCGGAAGAGCTGGTAACTGCTGAGCAAGGGTTTTGTACAGTGGGCTTCACACACATCTGCGTTACATTTTCCCCACACGCACACAGCATAATTAGTGGAGCTATTCCCACCTTATAGCTGAGTATTTGGAAAGATTAAGTTACTTGGCTGGGTTCAGTTAACAGCTAATTGAAGTATGAATCTAAAGTTTTCTATTTTCAAAAAGTCTTAGTATTTTTTTTTTTTTTAACCAGTGACCAATAGGACATTTTGGTTGCTCATTACTTCCATAAATATATACCAGGGAACACAATATGAATAAAAGTTTTTGTCAAAGGATTTGAAATTTTCAGGTACAGAAACCACACAGAGGCACTGGAGTCTCCTCAGTCAGCCCTGTTCCTGTGTGCCCTCTCTTACCAGGTCTTCCTGTTAAACCTTGGTTCTCTCCAGCTCTGGGGAGGAAGAGCTGCTCCTTCTCTGTAGATCGTTGCCATGTCTTTTAAACAAGAGTCCTAGACAGTCATCAGAGCTGTACTAGTACAGTTTTGGCCTCTCTACTATCCATACACCCGTAGCAGCACTTAGTTCCAAGAGAACTTGAGTTATCTGCTTATTTGACACTTTTAAACATCTGAATGCCATAAACCACTCTAATCAAATTCTGATCAAAGATGAAGATATGCTAATGTGTCCTCACGGCTCTTAACTGAGCTGGACTTGATCGGATGAATTTACATATGGAAGGACGGAATGAGAGGCCCAGAACATGGAGACACTCCATAGTAAGGTGGTTTTCAAAGCCATGTCTCAGTTATTGTGCTGCTAGTGAGTTCTTTCAGTAGAGCTTCAACTTCTGTTCTTCTTACTGTCTTCAATCAAGACCCTTAGGGAGATCGTGAGACCTAGCTATGTGCCAGGACGAATTTAAATTAAGCATAGTTCAACAGGAGGAGGAGACTACTTTTTAAAAATGATTATCTATCTATCTATCTATCTATCTATCTATCTATCTATCATTTATCTATCTATCTCTCTGTATGTATGCATGCATGTGTGTTTGCCTATAGTCAGCCCATACATATGTATATGTATGTATATGTATATGTATGTATATGTGTATATGTGTGTGTGTGTGTGTGTAACATGTGTGCCTGGCACCTTTGGAAGTCAGAAAAGGTCATCTGGTCCTCTAGAACTAGAGTTACAGAAATTTGTCAGACTCTATACAGGCAATGGAAACTGAGCCCCAGTCCCCTGTAAGGCCAATGACTACTCTTAACCACAGATCCACCTCTCCTATCACAAGAATTAAGTTCATATCCCAGTTTTTCCACTCACCGAGTTCTGTGTCCAAGACAGCCTACAAAATGGCTGTCATTCTCCGTCTTATTTAATAGACAAACGAACATCATACTTAATGGAGGTGAAGGTACGTAGGGAGCTGTAGAAGTCCAGAGTGAGTGAGTGTGTATTGTTGACACTGGCACAGCCCATGAGAACCCCAGTGGCTCAGCCCCACAGGAATAGCAGAGCCTTAACCCCTGGATCTCAGGAGACATGAGAAAAAAATTGGGGCTGGGGGAATGTAAGTGCACGGTGAGTGACCAGTATGTACAAAGACTAGTAATTAGAGCTTCCTTCTCCAAGATGTTTACAGCCTAAGACTGCCCAGGCACCTCCTATGAAGACTAGTTAACCCCTCCCCTGTGAGATATACTTAATAAACATGCCAAGGACCCTGGTTTTATTGATGGATGGTCCCCCAGTAGATTCTGTCTTTCCTGTCTGTGACTCTCTCTCTCTCTGTATGTCCTTTCTTTAGTTCCTCAACTGTCCTTAGTCAGGTTTCTAGGACCCAGGACTCATAGGCTAGGACAAAAACGACTTCAGAGAATCGGAAATGTAGGGCAACAATAATTAAATTGAAACTATAATCTTCCCAGGTTTCTCTTAGGACAGTAGCTGTCAAGTGATGTCCTCAGACATGTCCTCAGGTGTCACTTTTATGGTGAGCTTTAGTCCCACTCTTGCTAGAGGCTTCCTTTCTACCCATTTTTCACAATCAGACTTTTATATTGGTGTAGTGAAAACGTCTTATTAGAAAAAAGCCAAACAATAGGCTTCTGGCACTTAGACTGGAATGGTACTTGTTTTGAATAAAGTTCCCGATGGTACTGAACTTGAAACAAACATGAACTCCACAGAGAAGTGGCTGGCCAGGTACACATGCTGATAAACCTGGAGTGGGAGGGAAATCCAAGCATCCACCAGGGAATATACACAGGGAGGCACAATTTATAAGTGTAGTTCTTAGTTTTCACGCTGCTTGGCAGGGGATGTTAATGACCTCTCTCAGCTATGGAGGGGAAGGGGCTCAGTTAACTAAGTGGATGTGGGCTAGGATCTAGAAGGAAGGATGCAGGAGCAGTCAAGCACAGCTGAACACCTGTGTGCTAATTACCAAATCATTTCCCTGCTCAAAGGAACATTTACGTGGGTCCAAGTCTCCCTCACTCCAAGTGCTGAGATCTTAGTGATACCTTGCCTCTCCCAAGATGCTCTATTTCTGCCCAGTTTCTACAATTTTGGAGGGGCAAAGATGTCTGGTGGAGAAGACCGATGGTCATGGAGAAAAAGGAAGGCTTTATGAATTTGGAAAGGGGTCGACGCCTGACCGCTCTGTATCTCGGTGTTGATTTCCTCCTTCCTTCCTCAGCTGTCAGGTACAAGGCAGGAATGTGGGCAAGGTCCCCAGAGTGAGAGTATACACTGTCTCCAGGATCTGAATATGCAAAGCAGCCCATCCTTCAGGCTGAGCGACTGAAGCAGCCAAGAAAAGCCACATCAGGATGAAAGTGTCAAGGATGGGGGGACCCATCTAGGTGGCCTCTGGCTTCTCCCACGGAGGGCATCTGAGGTCACCAGCTGACTCGTCGAAAGCCGCTTTCAGCAGTAATCATAAAGACAGCGTCCTGGAGATTCTTTTTTATGAGGATGCAGGGCACCCACAGACATAAAAAGGAGAGAGAAATGCTTGTTAGTTATGGCGAAGGTGAAAGGCTTAGAAAACTGATTAGCGCAGCGGTGTGGTCAGATGGAAAGGAAAGCTCAGAAGCATAACCGTTAATTGGGTGCTTACCTACTAATTTGAGCTCGAATGTCAGCAGCGCACTCCATTTCAAACCCGGGGTCAGACTTTAACGCTACATCATAAATTACGTAAAGGCACAACACTAACAATTAGATAATTATGGAGACCCATGCTGTTGCAATTTAACTGGGCAGGTTCAGGGCAAACATGACAGGAGTAGCTTAACCCTCACACTGCTGGCAGAAGATTCCCGGCTCAGTGACTCAGGATGCTCCCATTGGCTGGATCTCAACACCTACGGGTTAAATCATTTCTCTCCAGTAGCTGGCTTTGTCAGATGACCTGAACAGACGCAGAAGAAATATTAGAGAGGTGTTAATTATGCTTTAGAAAGATCCAGCCTTTAAATCCACACCAGTGAAAGCACCTGGTGGTGGGTTGGGTTGCAGCTAAACTTTAATCAAAGCTTTTTTTTTTTTTAAAAAAAAAAAAAAAAAAAAAAAAAAAACATGAGACTTTCTGTAGATGGAATGTGTGAATGTTCAATCCTAGCTCTCCCACATTAACATATGCATCAAAATAGAAGTCTCAAGGTCGATGTTTTATTCTCCTTGTACTCTTGCTGGCAAACTAGGGCCCACTGCAATCAGCGATAAAGACAGACATATCCCCCACGAATTGCAGGGCTGTGCTGGGGTTTCTGGGAAGTGTGTCACTCACTCATTGTTTATCAGTGGTATTGAGAAACTCTGTGTGCTAGAGGGGGTGGGGGATAAAGATGTCGTGAGATAATCATCCAAGTATCGTTCTGACTACCCGGTAGGGACCAGAAGCTGTGGAGGGTCATTTCACATGCATGTAAAATGGGATGGTTGGGTCCTCGTTGACAAGGAGAGAGTTTGAGAAAGGGTGGAACCACATCATGTTTTCCCTCCCTCCACAAACTGTGCAAAGGGTGTTTTGGAAGAAATAGATAAATCTAAGCATCCACAAAACTGATGGAGGAGGGCTTGTGTCTAAGGGGAAGAAAGTAAAATGATAAACAGTTTCATTGACACTCATGCATATTGTCTGCCAAATGGAATCACATCTTAACTATACAAAAATAATATTAAACAGTTGAATTTGAGTATGTGAATAGTTGTTATAAACAGATCGGCTTAAACTGTCTTTTCTTATTTAAGAAGCTAGCATGTGCTATGTATTCTAGATTCAGGGACCATAAAATTCAGGAACATTGGTTCCAGTGGGCGTTCCATTTGCTTTATGTGTCAGATAGTGGATTTTCTTAGGGCTTTGAGGTGCTGAGATCTATACCAGAGGGGCATGGCTCAGGGACAGAACCCGGAGCTGTAGAAAGAAAGGGAGCTCAGACAATGACTCCTGTGGATTTACCGTATTGGCATCAGTAGTAAACCACAAAGGAAACTTCTTTGTAGTCCTGCTCATGTGGGTAGATATATATGTATACATATACATGCATATGTATGTGTTTATGTGTGTGTGTGTGTGTGTGTGTGTGTGTGTGTGTGATTTGTACGCATGTGTATTCATACCAGCAGGCATGCATAATGGAAGAGGGTACATGGTAGCACGAGTTAGAATCAAATCTTACCCCTAGGGAAGAGAGATCTACTTCCTGGTGGGTGAAAGGATGGGGCTCCCAGTTAACTCACCTTTATTCTTTGAGCATGAAGCTAGGACTGATCTTTCAAGGCTAGAAAACAGTCTGGATAGTCAGTGTTTCATACAGGAGGGGAATCTTGTCGGATGTCCTTCTATGAGGCAGTCATATTGGGGGTAATTTAAGGCAGAGCGTAACTCAAGAGCTTTTGTGTGAGTGTGACACAAGGAAAGAATAGCATTCCCCTCAAGTCATCCCTGAGCAGGAAAGAGTCATCATGGAGACCAGCACTCGTCATCTGCATTATCTGCAGCCCCTTTCCCTCCCTCATTGGTCTGTCCTTCTGTGTTCCATCGCTGCTTGAATAGGTTGTTTCAGGATTAATATTTAACAAGCCCACTATATTCCAAACTTTCTTAAGCTCAGAGCACCTTTGAAGCCTGTTGGTGAGTGCTGGTAAATACTTGTGAATACCCTTGTTGATTACTAGAGATCCAAAAGAGATTTGTTGGCATTTTTTCTAGGGTTCTGGTATAAATTTTTTCTTCCCTTTCTCCCACCTGTTTTTGGTTTCTCTTCCTTCTTACCTCCATTTTCCATTTTCTTTTCTTCTTTCTCTTCCTCCCTCCCTTCCTTATCCTTCCCTGTCTCTATTACCCCTTCTTCCTCCCTACTTCCCTCATTCCCTTCTTCCCTTTTACCTCCCTCCCTGCCTCCTTCCCTTCTTCCTTCCAACCTCTTTCTACCTCAGGGTCTCACCATGAGGCTCAGGCTGGTTTAAAACCTGTGATTCTCCAGCCAAAGTCTTAAAACTGCTGGGATTACAGATCTGGATTACACACCTAGATGGTATAATGTTTGCTCATGTGCTCAAGAACCTGTAGTGGCCCAGATTCTAAAACATGGGTTAATAAAGACACCGACTTCATTTGCTCGGTCCTTATCCTTTTCTTGGCAGGGAAGTGGTCCTTTCTGTCCTCACAGCTGTAAGGAGGGTATTAAAGAGACAGCTCATTTTCAGTGTTTTTGGCATCTGAAAATTTAGCTTGTAGTCAAAATCATGTAGCCATAAATAATAACAACAACATATGGGGTATTCCCTTAATCATAGACTACCAAAATATTAGTGAACTATTAGTTTTCCTTCTTTGACCTACCCAGGAATGATACTGACTTTAAAGTTTGATTTACTGTACATAGAGATAAGTTAGTCACTTACAACCTTTTGTTGTCTTTGGGAAGTAAGTTCCTGGGAAGGATCATAATTTCAATACAAGAAGCTGTATTTATATAGAAGTACTGTGTATTGCTTGAAGACTCACTTCTTTATCCATTTATACTAGGTCTTTTCAGTGAGCTTGTTTGCTTATTCAGGGAGCTTATTTAGCTATGTAGATTATGTTTAACTAATGAAAACATAACGATGCCTATTGTTCAATATACTGGTTACTCCCTGTGTGTCAAGCTGGTACCTAAGTTACTATACACTTGTCTTTCCTAACCTTATTTTGCCATAAATGATGCTGAAGACTAGATGAATAGTTTTTCTTTCTTAGCATGGCCATCCTCTCATTTCTTCTTTTTTCCTATTTCTCTTCCTACCTAGGAGGTAACAAGGTATACTGTTCTTAAGTTTGCATTCTGCATGTAATGCAGTGCCTTCCAAGATGTCTCTTCAGCATGCCAAGGGTCACCTTGTTCATAATAAAAGTGGCTTCTGTTCTGTAGATGGACCATTGTTTGTGAAGCTGCCTTTCAAAGATGGATGTTTAAAGACATTCTAAACTTACTGCCTTTGAAAACGATACCACAGTATCACGATTCTTGATGATAAGCATTTGTGCATGGGAGGAGATGTTGCAGGAAATGTACAGTATCATGTCAAAGGCATACATATTATGAATTTATTCTCCAAAGAGAGAATTGGCAGTAATTCAGCTATGGACACGAAATACTCCTCCAAAGATATCTTGAGATAGATCTTGATGCAAAGAAGCTGTGCTCAGATGAGGAAAGAAATGAAAGAACACTAAGGGAGAGAAGAACTGGAGTGAAGCTCGATGAAGTCATGCCACTTACCAGATAGAAAGGCTGTCTTGTCCTGTGTAATCGCCAAGTACTGGAATCGACAGGGGAATGACAGCTTCAGGCAGAAACATAAGGGCTCAGTATACAATTTTTGTCTCTTAAGGTGTTCAAAAAATGTGAAGCTCATTGTTTCATAGGAGGCAAGACCCTTGTTGCTCAATGTGTTCAAATCAAGGCGGATTCTGTTTGGCTCTATGGTAGCTGTATGTGCATGCTTGAGCATGCAGATGTATTTCCATATTTACCTATGTGTATGCATGTGCCTATGTTCATATGTGCTTGTGTTTGTGAATGTCTTCATATGTATGAATGTGAAATACAGATATGTGTGGATGTGTGAATTTGTATAAGGAAGCTACACGAAACTATTTGCAAGTGCCTGAGATATTGACTTAGTAAATAAATCAAAATATGCATATTATAGCTCATTTAAGATGCAAAGTTTTGTTTTCTCCAAAGTTATGAATGTAAATCTTGATTGTCACCTTGATTCAGATTAAGCAATGCATAGTGTAACCAACCATTCTTTGACTGGATTTGAGTTCTTGAGTAGTATTGTAAACCTAGTCACACATAGCTGGGGAAGTCATAGGTCCTAGTGGGTAACTGAATACTGTTATTTAGCTAAATTGGCAGTGCATCACATTGTTTTGTAAATGTTTATGTTTCTACAAATTTATATCCTTAACCACAATCAGAGAAACCCTTTTCCAGTGTTAATATGGTGAGAGTGTACAAGGTAACGAAAGATAGTGACCGATGAGGGCTCCATCTGCCTTAAGTAAAACATTCATAACGCATATTCCAAGGCTCAGAGAACACTGAGGAGGGGAAAGAGGTACAAAAAGGAGGCAAGAGCTGGAAGAGTGGAAAAGGGTGGGGAGATGGCATCTGCTATGAAAGATACAGCCACTACAATTCTGAACTCACAGGAGCTGTGTGCAGGTGCCTGTAGTGTATCTGCACAAGGATGGACCCATTGGCAGTAAGCCATGATTGGAAGAGGGACTCAGGGGTGCCAACCCTCTGTGTGCAGTGCTTTGTCACTGATGGATTCAGGGAGAGGTAGAGTGAGTTTTCTTCAGTTGTGAACCCAATGGTGAACCTGCCAGGTTCCAAGGACTACTTTCAATTCAGTGATCACAGGGATGACCTCTGTTTGACTAAATTGATCATAAAACAGTGTCATCTGTTCTTAGCCTGGGACTGGGACTGGTAGGAAGGGTTGAGATAATACATTGGGGGAGGGAGAGAAAATAATCAAAATTATAAAATTGTCAAAAACCAAACCCAAACAAAGAAAAAATTAAAATTAATTAAAGGCAAACACCATAAAGGAAGAGGAAAGGTAGAGAATCATGAAAAGGAAGAGGAAGGGCAGAGAACCATCTAGTTGCTCTGAGCAGTAGAATAGGGAGGAAGAACTTGACAACCATAGATTGCAGAACTCATGCCGTTTCTGTGCTGCAGAGAAGATGCTTTTCACAGTATGAACTAACTATCAAGGAGGACCCACCAACCCCAATGCCAAACCCCTATAAGGAGCCTTGTAAGAAGTGTGTCTTGAGTGAGAAACATGTAGGTTGCAAGAATGTGCAGCTTTTGCCCCAGTTTATTTCTCCATTTACCAAATGCATTTATAGAAACCACATAACAGGTCTTTGTCGAAAGAAACAGAGAGAAAGATGACTAAAGCCATTAAGAGAGCTCAGAAAATGGGGTTTATGCCAGTTACATACAAGGATCCTGCATATCTCAAAGACCCTAAAGTTTGTAACATCAGATATTGAGAATAAATTTTGTAAAGTTTCTGACAAAAAGAAAGAAAAAGAGGAAAACAAAAGCACCTAGAGGATTTCCAAAATCTACCTTGGATGTGTGTGTGTGTGTGTGTGTGTGTGTGTGTGTTTGTGTGTGTGTGTGTGTGTGTGTGTGTGCGCGCGCGCGCACACATGCACATCTGAGTGTATCTCTGTGTGTGAAAGTTTGTGTGTGTGTGTGTCTCTGTGTGTGTGAGTGTGTGCATGTATGATTACATTTCCAGAGGCAATTTGATTATGAGATTCTGAATTCATCAATTGGTTAACTCCTTAAATGACTCATGACAGGGTAGCCTTGGCAGGCATGAGAGAGGGGCTTAGTTGAAGGAAGCCATTAGAGGCCAGACTTTGGTCATATCTTGGTTTCCCTCTTCTCCCTTTCCAATTTTCTGAGTTTCCAGTTCACAGATAAGTGAAGGGCAACGCTCTGTTCCCACTGTCATGATTCTCTGCACAAGTGCAGGGACCAGTCAGTCTTAGAAACCATGTGTAAAAAATAAACCCTTCCTCCCTCAGGTTGCTTATGTCAGATGTTTTGTTCCTGGAGATATAAAGCTGAGGAATCCAACCTCTCCATGGTAACAAAACTGCAGATTCCTGACTTCACTGACCACCCTTAAGTCACTTACTATAAGGCAGACACAGCACAAAGCTGTAATGGATGTGCAGACGGACAAGGGTCTCTGAATATATAGTATACATAGGTTCAGTGGCAACACAGCAAGGCAAAAGATGGTACAGTGTGGGATGTTGTGAGTAGCGATTGGTCTAGGCTGAAGTCTGGAGGGTTATTGGTCACTTAATATGGATAAATTCCTTGGTTAGCATGGGGGGAGAATGACAGCTAAGGAAGTGCAGGTGTCTTGGGGTAGGTACTTCATGTATGGAGCCTATGGAGAAAACAGGTGAAAGAAATTCTCTTTGCCAAAGATGTGGGGCTTCACTTTAAGATTGATGACACTTGTAGGGTTCTTAGTAGGAGACATCCATTAGATGTTTGCCCTGGTATTATGGCTGAGAGTTCCCAGTGGTGGGGTTGTCAGATTACAGGATATTTAGCAGCATCCCCGGCCTCTCTAGTCATTGGTTACCAATATGATATGCACTATCAAATGTCCCAAGATAGGGAATTAAAAAAATTAACTCCAGAGAGTACCAAACATCCCCCAGGGAGCAGGTGGTGAAGTGAGTTGCTGCTGGTTGAGAACTCTGGTCCTTAAGGGCTAAAATAAATATTTTAATCTGAATTATATGGGAGATAATGGTGGACATCTGGTTAGAAAGTATTAGGTAGACTTGGCAGGTTTTGGGTAGATGTGAAAATGAGGCAGAAGAAAAGAGTCAAGGATGAATCTATTTTGAGATTTAGCAAACTGAATTGTGGAAGTTAAGAGTAGTTACCTAAGAAGATTGTCCTGAGTAATGATTTTTTTTTCCCAATTTGAGTCATTTGGAAAGAGGGAACCTCTGTTGAGAAAATGTCCCTACCAGATTGTGAATCTGTGGCACATTTTCTTGATTAATAATTGATGAGGGAAGGCCTGGCCAACTGTGTGTGGTGTCACCCCCTCCACTCCCAGGGCAGGTTCTTGTGTTGTACAAGAAAGCGAGCTGAGCAAGCCATGGGAGCAAGTAAGAAGCATTCCTTCATGGCTTCTGCTTTGTGTCCTACCTCCAGGTTTCTGCCTTGAGTTCCCTCAGTGGCAGATAGTAACCTGAGGGTTGTAAGGTAAAATAAACCTCCTCCACTGCATATTGGTTTTGGTCATTGTGTTTTGTCATAGAAATAGAAACCTTAACTAAGACAGCAATGAATTCCATTTTGGGGAATCATGACTTTGAAGAGCTTGAAGAACATCCGAGAGGGCATGCATGAATCATGGGGTTCAGAAGAGTCTTGGACAGGCCCTGACTCAGAGTTTAGAATGCAAAAGGAAGCCATTGACCCATAAGGGTTGATTGAAGTCATGCCCTTCTTGGCTCATTAATAGCATCAGAGATTTGGAAGTCTTGGGTACGTTGACCAGTCATAGTTCTTCCCATCCCCGAGACAAAACAACTGGTGGGAACAATTTCCTGGAAGAAAGTATTGTTTTAGTTGATGATTTCAGAAGGTTTTGTTCACAGTTATCTAACTTCAGACACTTGGGGAAAAACTGTGGAGGAGGAAAACATAGAGGAGAAGTTCTCACTTTTTGATGGATAAGAAGAAAAGAGTGAGACCAAAAGGAGGAGGGGATAATATACTATCAAGGACCTGCTGCCAGTGACCTACTTCCATCAGCTGGTACCCACCACTTAAAGTTCCCAGAACCTCCAAATATAGCACCCTAGTTATCAATCAAATATTGAAAACCTGAGCCTGTCCTTGTCGTTCTAAAACTATAAAAGTACCCAAGAGTTTGAGACACCGTGTATAGGAATGTAGCCAGCTGTGGATGCTCAACACTGCCTGGCCATCCCCAATGGCTACCACACTGGGGAGAGATCCACATGGCTTCCCAGCTAAGAAGGGAAGGCCCAGCAAGCCTGACCTTTCTTGCTCTCAGCAGCTGAAGTGCTTCTTAAGTGATGACTGAATGGTGGAAGCTATTACTCTAACTGTAATTTGTAATGGCTTTCTATCGCTTTTGAGAGAGCCAGGGCTCCTTGGGATGAAAGGTGACTTTTAAAAGTCAGTAATTATACTTCCAGTGAAAATGTGTCTCTGGCATGGTGCATAACTACAGTATGCAGGGCATCCAAGAATTCACTCCTGGACAGGGCTTAGATTAATCATGGTTTCAATGCCCAGAGAACATGTTCTCAGTAGTTAACCATCCTCTTTCCTGCTCCTTAAACTGGGGACCTTGTAATCAAAAAAACAGACACACCCTCAACCATAGCAGGCTGCTGTTACTAAATAAAAAATTATAGTTATTATACACAGACTTCATACAGAGCAAAGTCTAGTTACAACACATCTGGTAAACTCCATTAAAGAACTGAGTTATGTTCAGCTTGTGTTTTAATTAGCCTGTGATAAACAAAGAATCAAAGGCTATTCCACCCTGGTGGTTTTAATATTTACGACTGCCTTTACCTGTGCTTACACACAGGTTTATGGAGTGTAAAAAAAGGAAGAGTCCAAGTGGTGATGTCTAGACCATTTACTGTTTGTAGATCAGTTAGGAGGCTTGTTTCTAGGCTAGCCAGATGTGTGCACTGTTTTTCAGAGCTCATGATATGTTGTGTTTTCAAACCATTTGGGGCAAAGATAGTCTCATCATCTTCAAGGACAGGATTAGATATCAAGATTTCTTGGATTTCTCTGTAGCTTGTAAAGCCATTTTAAGAACAATGTAGTTTTTTTAAAAAAAATATATTCTATGAGGTGATACCCAAGCAAATCTCCATGCTTCTGATTGATGACAGCTCCCAGGATCCAATGACAAAACATTTCTTTCAGAGTGGATATTGAACCCCTAAACACTTCCATCTCTGGTCCACCTAACCTGTCTCACAGTATAAACAAGTGCTGAGCAGATCAATGTGAAAGGTTCTAAGTAATTTTGCTATAAAATCTTCCGGAGGTGGAGATGTAACTCGGTTGTAGAGTGCTTACTGAGCATCCACAAAGCCCTGGATACCACCCCTAACACTGCATAAAGTCAGGCGTGGTAGTTCTTGCCTCTAATCCTAGCCCTCAAGAGGAGACAGAAGAATCAGAAGCTTAGAATCATCCTTAGCTGCATGGAAAGTTCAGGGCCAGACAGGGTTACACAGGACACTGAGAAACACAAGGCCCTTTGTTCTTTTGAAAAAATCTGTCACATGCATACTCTAGTTCTGTGAGTTTCATGTAAAGAATTAAGTTATATGCAACCAATTTCTAGTGGTGTGAAGGAGTCACATGCCAAGCCTGGGAAACTGCTTGAGAGGAAGTCATCTCTAGTGGTTCCTGAACGTTGGGCTTCTTGGAAGAACTCACACACCCATCTCCTTGATGCTCTAAGATGACCCTTGTTGACCACCACACAGGCACTGATGTAAGGATTTGGATCCACTTTTTTATTGCTTTCTTCCCAACTACTTTCCATATTCCTCTTTTCCTTTAAAGAGACCCAGTAAACAGGCAGAAAATGCAAAATGCCACTCTGTGTGTGTGTGTGTGTGTGTGTGTGTGTGTGTGCATTGTCATCGACATTCTCACTAAGGAGTGAGATACCACAGCACCCAGACACATTCCTCAGGATTCCTTTAAATTCCTTTTCTTCCCTGTTTCCCCAGAGGAACCATTCTGGATCAAATCAGATTCATTTCATAAACAGCCGAGACAGAACGCATTTCCTCTTACTTCTCTGAGATACCTCCATACAATCTTATTGCACGTGGATGTCCCATGGCTACAGTTCTTTTTTCTTATAAGGGGAATGATATTTCTTTTTGGAGAGATGGTTCCCTTTGTTCAGGTTATTGTTGTTGGAAGTTTACTTGTATATAGTTTGGGTCTGTTGTCAGTAAGGACCGAACATTTGCCTGCACTTGGTGCATGCAAGCATTTCTCTCCTGCCATATCTGGCTAACTGGTGGGCTGACCTCTGACAAACCAGGGTACTTTTAGGATTTGAAGATTGTTAATAAAGTCAGGCCTGACTTAGTCTTTAGGCATCGTCTGCACTTGCACAGTTGCAGGATGTTTGCCATAAGCTTTGTCCCTGATGATCTCCCAGTGTTGTCTCTTTGAAAGCCAGTGCACACAATCAGCTGTCTGATGTCAGTGGGACACACCGTCCATTGGACCTGCAACTCACAGTGTGTTTCCTGTATCTGCAGCCTAAGCACTCCCTGGGAATCTGTGAAAGAGGTTCATTTGATGTTTCTCCTAAACCTACAGTCAGATAAAGGACTTATCGCAGCACCGTGCACTTCAGAGGGCCTCTGGAAAAATTCTCGTGCCTACTAAAAGCTATTCTCCATCTGCATCATGTATCTCAGCATCCACAGGAGACACACAGAAGGAAATGGATTTAGTTATTTTCCATTCATCCAACCAGTTCTTGCTGAGCTCTGCTCTGCTCAGCATCTGAAATGTGAAGAAGAGTCGGGGACTGTCCTTGAACTTAGGAAGTTCAGGGTCAGCAAGTGGATATTGTATGAGATGATGGGTGCCATGGAAACAGGAGAAGGGCAACAACCACTTCTCCCAGGGAGCTCTGAACATGTTCCATTTAGGAAGTGATCTGCACATTTCAATACTAGTTGAATTAAATAATCAAGTAGCTTCCTAAGGAGCACCAGTTAATGCTGGTGGCTGTTTGCTTCTTAGATGTGATAGTGTGTTGATTTGCATTACCTAACTTCCGAGACCAGGTCTTTAGGACATACAAGACAACCACTAAATGTTAAAAAATACTTTTTCTATTTATATTTCTTGGGCATTGTGTATTCCATACCGCCAGCCTTCAATTATGAAGTATCTGCTGCACAGCAGGAACTCTTCTATCTGCTGAGTCAAGGAGGTAAGTAGAGAGACTCATAACACGGATGCTGCCAATAAACACAATCTCCTTATGTCTCTAAGCTTTAATGTTCCCAGTGGTTGTAGCTCTTACAAATCCCACCATATTTCTGGTGGCCGCAGTCTCTAGATGATGGCTAGTATTAACTTAGTTGTATTATTGAACAGTTTGAACACTTGGGAAGAGCTACCCAAATAGCTGTGGGGCTGTGCCAGACTATGTGTTTGACCTGTCTGATCCAATGGAAGATGGCCATGAGAAGGCTCTTCTCAGTTCTTTGGGGTGTTTTATATGAGGTAAAAAGGGTTCTTTGATGGCAATATATAACACACTGAAACCAGACAGATGAAAGACAGTCTTACGGTTACTCACACACAGGAATGACAGGATGCTGCCAGCAAGAACCGCAGAGGAGACTGCCCCAGGGACAGACTAACTGAGGCTAGTTCTACAGGGTTAGCCTCTGTATGGAAAGCAGGGTGGGGCTGACAGGGCTCATGTGCTTCAAGAGGGGGGTGTGTGATTGGAAGGCATGTGTGGGAACTGAGGTGTCATGGCCCCTGCTCTGGCCAGTGACCAGTGCCAGTACCTGGCCCTGGGCTAAGCAGAGCAGGTGTACAGTGGCCTGGAAGTATGGTAGTTAGGAAAAGGAAGTGGTAGAGACATAGTCTTAATCAGTTGCTTTGGATGAAGAATTGGCCAGTCTCAAGTCAGGGCCTCAAAACCAAAAGAAGACAGCATTTTAGGACAAAACATTGTGTTTACGAAGAAAAGACCATGGCATGGTGAAATCTCACTTTGCTGCAGTGACACTTTCACACAGCCTTTAGCGGGGGCCTCTCATCCCCCATCACCAACTTTTCTACTTGTATAGCAGGAAGGTTTTGAGTGCTTCTGAACGGAAGGAACTCTATGCTGCTTAGCAAGTTAACAGAGATTACACACAGCATTTTCATCCTATTGAAGGAATGACACAGGCCCACAGACCCTCAACTTCAAGTTACTTCAAGTGATCGAAGTTAGTGTCGAAACATTGGGGTTTGGCCAGATAAACACTCTTGATTTTCATTTGAAATAAAGCAAATCTACAAGACCTGGCTGCATCAACTAACCATGCTCTGGCACAGAGCCTACACACCTTTACTGGGGAACGTATCATAGAGGGAAGGGGCCTTTTTGCCTATCGAATGGCTTCCAGTTAATGCTAGCAGTGCTCCAATGCTTTTTCTCTGGGGCGAGACAGTGTGCCATCTAGCCAAGCGAGAGATGGGAGCAATGCCCTGAACAAACTTGGAATCCATTTCTTCTTTACTGGAAGTATGCAAGAATCAGGAGGAGGGGGGTTGAGTGTGTATCGAAGCCTCCACTCCGAACTCTGCAAACAAAGAGATTTCAGTCCTTTTTACTCCAGCTCTTGTAAGGCCACAGCTCTGGCAGCCAGCTGTGCTCTTGAGTGCTCTTAAATGTGGCAGTGTGGCTGGACTGGACATTTCGTAAGGACGAGTAGGTCCACGCAGGCCTCCAAACTGTTCCTTTCCCGGTAAAGCTTCAGTCTTGCTGGACCGGCCCTGAGATGCAGATCTGAAGTTCATTAAGGACTGGATTGCATCTATATTTAAGACCTTCACGTCCCAGGAGGCAGGAGCGGAGGAGCGGTATGTTATGGTAGGTGTGCTGTCTGGAAGCCCAAGCATCTCCACCCCTCCTCAGTGCTGTGACATAATTCATTGTTTGTTTGTTTGTTTGCTTGTTTTAAATAAACCAACTTCCACATTAAAAAACAAAACCAAACAAGACAGAAGCCATCACCACTGTGTTTATTTTAGCACGTTTATTATTATTGTTTTAGAAGATGAAAATCAATATCCTCCCATGCACAGCAATTGTCCTGGGGGATGGACTATAGGAATCCTAGTTAAATTGCTGTTAGTCTGTCTGTGTGAAAGAAAAGATGCATGTGTGTGTGTGTGTGTGTGTGTGTGTGTGTGTGTGTGTGTGTGTGTGTGTGTGCCCAAGTGATTCTGAGGGATAATTCTTTCTGCCCTTTGAATGAAGACACTCTCCCACTCCCTGTCTGACTCTTATGCTTAACTTGGAATTTCATCTGATCTGTGTCACCAACGTATCCCTACAAGTGCCCGGCATGACTAGGAATGTAGGATGCAGCTCTTCAGGCTGTCTCTGAGAACTTCAGGTGAGACTCTTGGCCAGCAGGATACTTTGAGATTATGTGGAGGCAACAACTCTCCAATGTCAGTGCTTCACACCACTACCGTCTCAATGCTTACCTGCACTGCATGTCTTCTGATGGTCAGCTGGGCCCTCTCTTCATTGGGATCATCCTGAGATCTGCACAAAAGGAGACCCTCATGTCACACTTGCCTATGCAAGGGAACAGCTATGGAGCAACTGAATTAAGCCTTAGTCTTAATGCTTTGTCTTTACAGGGCATTGGTTACTTACATTTCATTGGCCTATACCAGACACATGACACATGCCCAGAAGGAAGATAGAATCAAATTGTTTGTGAACAGTTCTCAGGATGACTTTAATGCCAACACCAACAAATTGGAGCTTAAGCCCCAAAGGCCCTACAAGATATCCTTTTCTGGATTATTCCCACTAGTCTTGAATTTCTGAATGAGTTCAATGGTCTTTTCTCTAGCGGAGGGGCCTTCTATGTATACTGTCTCTTGGGAGTTTTACTGGTGAGGGGACCTCACTGAGTCTTGTGGTCACTACTGCATTTCTGAGTGTCTCTTGCTCACTTTAACATCTTTGACCTCTTGGTGAGTTTGAAGCTAGGGCTCCTCTATCCTTGTGAGCTATGTGGCCTTGGTTAAGAAGGTCACCTAGGTCTCTCTCTCTCTCTCTCTCTCTCTCTCTCTCTCTCTCTCTCTCTCTCTCTCTCTGTGTGTGTGTGTGTGTGTATCTCTGTCTGTAAAGCAGGACTATTATTCTTTTTGAAGAACCTGGATTGTGGAATGAATGGAATACAACACAGTCATCATCTATACTTGCTCTGTAACTGTGAACCAAGACTATGTATGCCCTGGCAGTGTTCTGACATAGGGTGCTGAAAAACTGAAGGAAAACTGTGTGTGTGTGTGTGTGTGTGTGTGTGTGTGTGTGTGTGATCTGTTGATTATATATAGAAAAAATTATTAATTATGAGCACAAATCTATCTATATATCCATTCATCTATCATCTATCCGTGTACATATTTATGCATGTATATATGTATGTATCTGTTTGTCTGTATATCTATCTATCTATCTATCTATCTATCTATCTATCTATCTATCTATCTATCTATTGATCTATCTATCTATCCTGTTTTGCTTTGCTTTTTGAGACATGGTTTTTCTGTGTAGTCCTGGCTATCTTGGAACTTGCTCTGTACACCAGGCTGGCCTTAGACCCAGAATCTGCCTGCCTCTGCCTCCTGAGTGCTGGGATTAAAGGCACGAGCCACCATGCCCATCTTCTGATTAATTTCTGTTTAGTAGACACAGCTGGGCAGAAGAAATCTCAATTTAGAAAATGTTCCCATCAGATTAGCTGTAGGCATTTTCTTGACTGGTAATTGATGTGGGAGAGTCAACCCCACTGTGGGTGGTCCCATCCATGGGCAGGTGGGTCCTAGCTGAAGAACAAAGCAGGCTGAGTAAGCAGTTGGGGGACAGCCAGTGAGCCGAGTTCCTCCATGGCCTCTGCTTCAGTTCCTGCCTCGACTTCCCTGGTGATGAACAAGAAGCAGCAGGGTTAAACCAACAGTTTCCTCTCTAGTTTGGTTTTAGCCAATGTCTTAACATAGAAATAAAAAACTAACTGGAACACTGTGTCTATATGAGGATTCTTGGAGCTAAGTCATTTTAAAAAAGCCTTCCAACTCCAGTGGCAAAGAAGATTATTTATAAATTGCTCAATAATATCAGTAAGGTATTTATTTAAAAATAGTTTTTTTTAAAAAAAATTTTTATCCTTTCCCCGCTTCTAATTTGCTGGCTGGAGTGTATCTCCTTCTCCTTCTTTGCTTACTTTAAATTATTTATGCCCCACTTTCTATCCAAAGGTCTATATTTACCCTGCCAAATATTATGGGATAGCCTAAAACTTCAGGTATCTCTGGGCTATTTTGAATTCCATATTGTGTAGCTCACCTTTTCAAATGAATGAGTGTGTGTCTCCGCAGCATCTAGCACTTAGGAAGTCCTTGCCACCTGGCCCCTTCTTCTTTCCTTTGGGCTCTCTTGGGGGACACTGGACCGCCACCTCCCACCGTTTAAACTCAATATGCTAGATGGAATTCAGAAACATGTTGCCTGTCATTGCCCTTCATAAAATATTAGCGTCATTGTGGACAAATGGCGGCAGAGGACATCTGGTTATTTTCTGAGTTATGGCGACAGTGCAAAGTAATGGCTCTTTGAAGAATGGCTAAAGGCGTTCGAGAAGAGTGGGCAAGCAGGATCCACAGTGGGGTCAAGGGAATGCCTTGCTGGAATCTGTTATTTGAATAAGAAAACAGAGAGTGACTTTCTTAGAAATTGGTTTGTTGAATGAAGGCAAGATGTTACAATTTTATTAGCAAACTGGACAAGGTCCTACAATGTAATCCAGGATGACCCAGACAGAACTCGCTGTGTAGTTTAGCGCAGCTTCTGGCTCATCTTCCTGCCTCTGCTTCCTATGTGCTGTGAGCACAGATGTTCATTAGTGTGCCTGGCTTGGTCTGGTATTTACGTATCATTAGGCTCTTTTAATAATAGTACTCCATTTACTAGCTTAGAAATTCCTTCTGACAAACACTTGCAGCGACAACCATGAAATGAAGACAACAACAACCTGAAATCTCAACTGCTGCCTAATAAAATTCATGGGAAGATACATACGAAATGATCATCCCAGCACCAGAACAGCCTTTGTAAAGTCTTATTGGAATAAGCCAATATTTTTTAACCTGCACAGCAGAGAAGGTCCTAAGGGCATGAAATACCAGTGCCCAGGGTCTGGGACAGTCTCTCTCTCCTTGTCAAACGAGTCAAATGGAAGGTACCATGCTTTCCTAGCTTACACGTTCTTGGGGTTGAATCTGTGCACCCCCAGTGTTTTTGGAATGAACCTCACTGCTGGTAGGGGTAGGATTTGGGTGTATGACTCCACTCACACCCTCCCCACTGGCTCCTTCTTCTGCCCGAGACAAGACTATCTTCAACTCATCACGTCTGGCTGGTTTAGCATGGGAGCTGTCTGGTATACATCTCCAGACATTTTATGGACCAATAATTTCCAAGGTGTACATGGACGCTCACAGCCTGGTAAATACCACTGGCCACCTCCCTGGACCCTTTTCCGTAAAGAGCTGCATCTCTGGTATCTCCTTTTCTCTAAGGCTGGACTTAGGACTACCACACTCCTAATTATCCATCCTGCTCATGGAATCTCTGCGTGGGGTTCTCGGGCCAGTCTTTGATGGAGGGTTTGGTGTTGGGCTGAGGGGTAGTCACTGGCTTTGATTAATAAGCTTTGATGAATCAAGATAAAACGAGGGTCTTGTTTCTTTCATGGCACACTAGTCTTTCAGACCAAACTTAAAGGTGAATTGTGGGAAATAAGTCAATTTGACCAAAATTTACTCTGATTTCTGTCTCAAATCGCTGTTGTTTGATCAAGTAAGGACTCAATCAGTGATTCAGTGGAGTTTTTTTCTTCTTTGTCTTTTGTACTCAAAACCACATTAAGTTGATTTACTGCTTCCCCTCCCCAGCTGATGAACATCACCCATGAGGACCAGATCACTCTACAAACATTGTTTACTGCCCTGCACAGCTCAGACCTTAGCCAGGAGAAAGCATCCCTTGGCACTCACAAGAAATAGGGGAAGTCCTGTTAGACACCAGCACACTATGTGCTTTGCAACCGACCACAAAACGTGTGATTCTTTTCTTTAATTAAACTCACACTTCTCTTGGGGGGAAAAAGGAAAGAAAGGGAAGAGGCCACGCTTCAAGTGATAATTGTCTTTTCTTTGATTTTCAAAAGTAAAAGAAATAATGGGAAGACAGAAACTCACCTAGTCGATAAACTAGCCTATTGTTAATTGCCCTCGGAACACACACGTGTATTGATCTGAAAATCTTCTAGGTGCAGTGATTGACAGCAGTGAATCTCTATAGTTTAGTCCCAAGGGACAAGGGACATGGTTTGTGGGTAGCCTGAGGCTAACAAGTAGGGCTCCTGGAGAAGTAGCAGGCTCCTACCAGTAGGTGGCAGAAGAGTTCCACGGATGGAAACAGCTGCGCCGAACAGTCCTGACTAGTCCAAAGTTAGGAAAGACTGCAGAGTTCCTGACTTTCAAATCCACTTCCCAAGGGGCAAAGGAGGTCTCCAAAAAAAAAATCCAGAAGATGTTTTCGGCCACACCGTACATCCCGTTTTGCACTTGTTTCATTTGGTTAGGAAAGGGTAATGCCGCTTTTAGATTCTTCACACACTTCTCCGTTCCTCCTCTTGTCTTGCTTTCTTTTTGTTATATTTATAATTTCTCTCGTAGCTATCGTATCTACGTTAGGTATAGGGCAAAGTATAGCTAAGTGGTTTTAAAAAAAGAACCCACAGTTGCTCTTTTGTGGGCTGTGACTATGACAGGAAAGTCTCAGATTTTTTTTTTTTTTTTAACAACTAGTCTGTTTTATTTGGAAGACACTCAGGCAGTTGATTATGTTGCTTGATTGTTAAAAACGCATCCTCATATAGATACTGCACAAAAGACATAATACAGAATAGGGTTCAAGGATATGTAGAATGATATATAGAATGACGGACTATATAAGAATGATACAGAATGAAGTCGGGCTTCCCTGTGCTCCTCAGCTCATGGAAGATCTGTCAGTACCAAACTGTTGAGACACACTCATTCATTCGTTCACTGATGCCTTCATTAATTTCCCCTTTATTTTCTTATCTCCATTTCTCCTTGCTTTGCCCCCACCCTTATCTTTACAAGAGTTTGCATTTCACTAGACTGTCCTGTTTAGCATCAGAAACTACTGTAAAATATGCATTGTTTTTGGGGGCTATATTTCGAAATAGCCTTTCTCCTTTCCCCATAGTCTTTAGAGGTCTGTTCACGTTGGTGTGCATAAACTTTCAACCCTCCTGCTTCTGGCTCCTGTGGAGAGGTCTTACCTGGC
Organism: Micromys minutus; assembly: GCF_963924665.1. NCBI lineage: Eukaryota > Metazoa > Chordata > Mammalia > Rodentia > Muridae > Micromys > Micromys minutus. The sequence continues at coordinate 70,040,220 of NC_137972.1, forward strand.
ATGGTATGCTCTCCACTGCCCCCTAGGGATGGACCCCTGAACTGCCCAGGGCTCTCCAGAGACCCAACATGCTGTTTACTGAGATTCTCATTCTTCTGTTGTTTCCTCCGGCTCTTCAGACTCCAGTAACACCCACTATACCTTATACGTCGGAACCTTCCTATTCCGTGATTTCTAAATGTTTTATGAAGTCTTAAAGCCACTGTGAATTTTTCTTAAGCTATCTTTCTTTGCTGTTTGTTGCTTATGTGGAAAAAATTATCTTTTCTTTGTAAGTGACTTTCTCCCTGAGAAGCTTTTTGAGTGATGGTGTTGGTCACAACTGCATATCTACTGGCTCTGTTGATTTTACTGGTAAGGAACACATTCCCTGCGATCGATGACCACCTGCTTCTTTATCTCAACGCTTCTTATTTATGTATCATTTCTTAAAACATGAATCACTTTTAACAGCATCAGAAATAATAAATCTTGTTCTGTATCCAGTTGAAGGAGATATCACATTTTTTCATTAATTCTGAGGTTTATATAAGCTTTCGGTATATAAACCTTGTCAACTTAAGGAAGATGCTCTCCTTTCTGCTCCTAATGTGCTAAGGTGTGCCCGCGTGTCTACTGAGATGATCCTATGATTTCTCTCTTATAGCTTACTAGTGTGGTACACACTGCATCCACACAGTCCCCATATATGGTCCCCTTTTTACATTTCTAGAAGAGATGCCGTTTTAGTGATAGAAAAGCTGAAAAATTTCAGAAGTTTCTAGAATTAACATATATTTTATATACATACATATATATATATACACTTACATTTATGTTTTTATGAAGTTAATCTTTTTCTGTGTTAAGCCCTGAATTAGGGTACTGGGGCTATGTTTTCCGCTCTGTGGATAGTCCGTCTTCTCAGCACAAACTCTGACCAATAGTGGCTTTCACCGTGTGGTCGAGTGCACTGCGTGGCAGGGTCTTTGAATGAGGTACCGGATGTAGGACCTCTGTTAACTTTGTGCTCTATTTTCAGCGGTCAGTTCTCAGGCCATCTCCTGAGCGCTGCTGGGTACACACGAGGGAGGAGCTGCATAAAACAATGTACAGGTGAATTTGGCCTCCCTCAAACGGTGCAGCTGATAATATGCAGCTCTCTGTGGTTGCTTTAAGAGGATTTGGAAAATGCTGGCATGACTCGGGTATTGCTCACATACTTTGATCACATAGGCAGCCATAAACCATTTAGAACAATATGTATTTGGCAAAAATAAATATTTTAAAACTCTACCTGGCCATTATTGAAATAATGACAATATATTTCTTCTTATAAATTTTTTTTTCTGAAAAAAAATCTGAATTTAATACAGTCATATTCATGAAGGAGGAAAAGACACACTCTGAAGAGCGTGTCAACCAGGAATGCAAGAAAAAGCTGCAGATGCAGATTATGTAAGACTTAGGCGCCCATACAGAATATTGGATTTCATCTACAGTCAAGGTGGTTTTTAACCTGCAATATTCTGGGAGAAAATAACAGCTTTGGATACCTGAGATGAAGTAATTGGATTTTCTGATTTCTCCTCTCACCTAATTGAACGTGCAAATGATCTGCCTGCACAATGAACTTGTGCCCGGGTCTCTTCTCTCCTGCGTTCATGTGGCAGAAATGTGTGCATGTGCATGAATTTGCACCAAATCACATGGGATTTTCTTTCCTGCAGTGAAATCTCAGGAGCCCTCAGAACACACACACACACACACACACACCACTTTTTAATTGGACTACTTATTACAGCATTCTCATGGTGGTCCCTGGTACTTTGTTTAACTCAACACAAAAGCAGGGGACAGAGATCAGGTGGTACCGGTTAAACAGATAGCGTCCCAGGAGCATTAGTCATGCATCGATGTAGAGGTTGTGGTCAGCGGAGGCAATATTATTATGTGTAACTATAATATTTGCCTGTGTGTTTCTAACACCTAGCCTTTCGGATGTTGTTGATTTCCTCTCAGCCCCCACCCCCTCCCCACATCCATACAGTGAGGTTGTTAAGTACAGGTTGGACTCTGATCCTATGGGAAAATCTTTCTGTGTCCCAGAATCTTTTGTAGAGATTTGCATATCAATGAACATCACTCTAGACTCCCATATGAGCTTAGTTTACACTACTGGAGCAATCTGGGTTCATGGTCTCAGCTCACTCTTCATCGCATTAAATGTCAGCACCGTCGAGAAGGTCTAACAAGTCCGTGGGGCGGCGGTTCTCGAAGCCCACGGAGAGTTTTCAGGGAAGGAGGGGATGTCTACATGAGCCTTAGAAGGGGTCTAGTTGTGGCCTAGAGAAAAGGGGATAAGTAGGCTGTAGGATGGGGGGATGTAAGGTGAGAGGGTTAAGATCGTGAGCGTAGGAGGCATGCCGGGAAAGAGAACACAGCAGAAGGATGGGAAGCAGAGGATCATGGGAGAAAGACGCATGATGACTTTATTTTAATGAGCATCCTCATGTCTGCAAGCTCTACTTCTGTGTGACCCTTTGCCCTTGGTCGCTGTTGATCTGTGTAGCTGTCTCATTGGCTGCTCTCTTCACAGAAGGTTAGAGAGAGGTCCATCTCTCTAGAAATAAATGCACCTAAACTCGGGGCATGTTTTCATGCATTAGGGTAAATTCTTCCCTCTGGTTATCCCTTCTGCATTGGAACTTTATCATGATGGGAATTTTATAGGAAACTAATAAAGAAATAAGTGTTCCGGTGACCCTAGGGTTTGCTGAAGACTCAGGACTCTGAGACTCTCCCTTCTGGTGCCGGTTTTTATGTGCATGCCTGAAAGGATACTTAATGATAATGGTGTCACACCAAGTGCAGGTCACTAACAGGCTTCGCTTTGGAGGAAAAGGCAGCATATTTTCTTTTCTCTTTCTTTTTTTTCTTACCACTTTCTTTTTAAGAAAAAGAGGGATACATATAGAGATTTTTAAAGGCATTTTGGCGTAACATTATATGAATTTTTGTCAGTACTTAATTCTTTTAGAGGTTTGATAGCATGAATTGAAATCCCACTAGTTACCATAAGCATGAAGTACATGTAGGACACAGATTAAGCATAATGATCTGTGAATACCAAAAATTGAAACTCCAGTAGTGTAAACTAAGCTCATATGGGAGTCTAGAGTGATGTTCATTGATATCTTAGCTCTTGGATTATTAATGACTTAAGGTCCAGGTGTACCACACTCTGAGAGGGTGCTATACATTTACTTTTATCCTAAGAAGGACTGAGGCTTTCTTTCTTTCTTTCTTTCTTTCTTTCTTTCTTTCTTTTTGGTCTTTGTTTTTCTTGAGCTTCATATAGCCTGTGAGTTTTTTCTGGGGTGTTCAGAACTTTCTGGGATTAGTATCCAGTTATCAGTAACTGCATATTATGTCTTTTTTTTTCTTTTTCTTTCTTTCTTTTTTTTTTGTGACTGGGTTATCTTACTCAGGAGGTAGTAGCTTTTCATTTGGAATTATATCACTTAGTTTTCTATTCAAAGACTAAGAATTCAGATGATAAAAATTGTGACGATAAGGCTATTTGTGAAATCTGGCTTCTCTGGCACTTCATAGCACACAGAGTATGAAATAGAATGCAGGAGTCTTGGTTTACAAAAGGCACGGAGTCCCTGGGACTGAGGGAATACAGAAAAGGAATTTGTATCTATTGAACACCTCTTATATCCCTGGTGCTGTAGAGACTTCCTGTCCATGCTCTCCTTCAATATTTACTGTGATCATGTTGGGACTATTTTCCCTCGTTCTGGCTGTAGAAATTGACTGCCAAGATCCCTGATTTAATGCTGGACAATAACAAGGGGTTCTATCTTTTCACTATTATGTGTGCACTGCGTGACAGTAAAGCAAATGACAGTGCAATTCACTCCCAGCCCCAAGTCATCCCACATGAATCTTGAACTATAAAGAGCAAAGCCATATGAGGGAAGTCTTATTCACCATTGACGCCCTAAATCCTAGCTTTGGGTCAGTCATCCATGGTTGGAAATGATGGGTGGATATCTGAGAGGAAGCGCAGGGACAGGGAGGAGAGTTAAAGAGAGCAAGGAAAGGGTAGAAAGGAAGAGAAGAAGGGAAAGGGGAGATGGAGATGAGTGCAATCACACCCCAAACTGCAGCCCAGGAGATGGCTAGTGCAAATGAGCACAAGGCTTGATGAAGTAGTTCTTGCTGGTTGGTGGGACGAAAGCCAGATGTCTTACTGCATCCAGAAGTCAAGAGGAGGGTTCCGAGACCTCTGCTTCTAGATGAGACCGAGTAACATGGACCAGACATATCTTCCTCCTGAAACCAACTAAAGACAAACCACAAGTAGATTAAAGTGTAAGGAATTAGGCTGTCTCTTTATTTTCTGGTGCTGGAGTAAGAATTTAGGCCTTGTGTTGGCTAGGTGAGAGTTCAGCCACCAAGCTACACATTTAGAGAAGAGTATGATTTTTCCAGAGCAGTGAGCAGACACTGGTCCTTGAATGGGAGAAAACAAACAAGAGGAATCATGTAATTACTCCAGCCAAGGGCCTTCAGGGCTTCCAGGGACATTGCAAAGAGGGGTGAGCTTGGTAGTTTTATATGTTTGAAGAAATGACAGAAAGGGTGAGCAACTAAAGCTTATATAGTAGATAAATAAAAGGACAAAGAGAGAGAGAGAGAGGGAGAGAGAGAGAGAGAGAGAGAGAGAGAGAGAGAGAGAGAGAGAGAGAGAGAGAGAGAGAGAACCACCAAAGTGTGTTGTAGACCTGTATGAGTACCCTTTGAGGTTTAAGTTGTAATCCATCAATATTTTTAAGTGAGCAAAGGCATTTGCCTCAGAGCAATCGCAGCTGTCCCACAGAGCCAAGAACAGTTGGTGTTATTCCCAGCTAGAGTAGAAGACTTCAAAACTACAATGTCATAATACATAACATTCAACAGTATTCTGTGTTAGTTGTAGGACCAGAACTTAAGAGTATTTATTTAAAGACCAAAGCATGGGCTAGATAGATAGGTGGCTTAGTGACTAAGTTCATTAGAGCTTCTCCAAAAGACTTGCTTTCAAACCCCAGAACCCATATAGTTGCTTAGAACAACCTGTAACTTCCATCCAGGGATCTGATACTCTTTTCTGGTTTTCAAGAACACCAGGCATGTAAATAGTTCATAGATATACATGCAGGCAAAACACCCATAGTACAAAATCAATGAAGTAAAAATCCAAACATATCTGGCATCCACAACAGCTAAGTTTCTAATATTTGAAATACTCTAAAATAGCAATCATAAAAATAAATAAAAACAATATGATCTATAAAATAAGTCAGAAATCATCCAAATCAGACACAGAAATACCACAAGTAATCACCCAATTTCGTTTTCTCTTTTTATCTTTCAAAAACTCCACAAAAATGAAAATAAAAACAAACAAAAACCCAGTAAGACAAAATAGATGTCCAAACCAAACCAAACCAAGTCAAACCAAGCCAATTCAAGCCAAGCCAAGCCAATCCAAGCCAAGACAAGCCAAACCAAACCAAAGGAAACAAAATGAAACAAAATGAAACCAAATTGAACCAAACCAAAAGCCTCCCTTTGAGAAAACCCCCATAGAGTTGGTTTTGTGTTGCCCAACTACTCCAGGACATGGGACTTGTCTTGGATTCTGGTTGTTATACCTAATAACACTCTATTGAAGAAAAACAGTTCTCCCTTTTCCAGTGGGTAACAATGGTAAAAAGTTTCTTGATTAAGGGCAGGATAGCTATGTCTACTTTTCCTCTTTGAGTTATGGGCCACTGTTTGGTTTAAACTTCTACAAGTCATGTGTGTGCTGTCATAGTCTCTGTGAGTTCTAATGTATATCAGTTCTGTTGTGTCAGGAATACCGTTTCCTCGAATTCAGCCACCACCTCTGGCATGTGAGCCTTTAAATTATTTTGGAAATTAGACATTTATTGTTATCTTGTGCATTATTTCTCCATAGAGTCAAATGGAAAGATCCTTTGTAAGTTAGATGCTTCCTGGAGAACTGATACTTTGCAGGGGTTCGCATCTTCACTCTGTTGATGAGAAACAAGAATCTTGAAAGGATGAGTCATAAGCCTGAAGCTACAGTGTAGGGATGTGGCCCGATCTAGGGTTCAGAGTCATCTATTCTAACTCAAATAAACTAGGACCTATTCTATTGGCATCTGTAGTAAGTTTAGATTTTAGAATGGATGGAGTAAGACTCAGAAGCATGAGAGGCAGCTGCACACAGCCTTTGAAGTGGAGCTGGGCTAGGTTTATGTGAGAAGGGACGTTTCCTCCAGCATGAGAGAACTGTGTGAAGCTGCCTGTCTAGATGCCATTGCTTAGCGATGACCTAGAACGCTATGATGTGGTACAGAGAGCTCTGAAGAGCAAACAGCAGCAGATTGGAGTCTTACAGGGACAGGGATTGTTTTAGTGGTCAGCAGATGCCAAGAGTAGGTATATAAAATACCAGATAGATGCTAAATAGGACATGTTGACTTGGGTTATTAAGAGCTTATGTATTTGTAGGCTTAAATGTAAAAATATTTGGGTTTTGTTTGCAGCATGTGAATTCATTGGAAGCATAGAAACTTCAGGTTGAGACTGGAGATGTAGCTTGTCAGTAGATTATTCATTTAGCATTCCTGAGTCTCTAGGTTCAATCCCTAGCACTACAAAATCAATTAAAAGAAAATTCAAGTTTGAGCTTTGAACTTTTGGTCTTAATCTGCGGCAGAGAAATAATTAAAAATTCTTGCCTGTGCCCCTATGTAATACTGTCCAGTTTCTTATTGATAAGGTAGCTATTTGTGGTTCTATTTCTATGGGATGATCTCTGTCCGATCTGCCTCAAAGGACTGCAGAAGCTGAAGGGTTTTTCAACCCCACAAGAAGAACAATGATATCAACCAACCAGATCCCCCAGAGCTCCCAGAGACTGAGCCACCAACCAAAGAGCACATATGAGGGGACTCATGGCTCCAGCCACATAGTAGCAGAGGATGGCCTTATTGGGCACCAGCAAGAGAAGAGGCCCTTTGACCTACAAAGGCTCAATACCCCAGTGTAGGGGAATGCCAGCACAAGGAGATGAAAGGGAGTGGGTAGTGGGTGGGGGAGCATTCTCATTGAGGCAGGGGAGGAGGGAAGAGATAGGGGGATTCCAGAGGGGAAACTGGGAAAGGGGATATCATTTGAAATGTAAGTAAAGAAAATATCTAATAAAAAAGAAAGTTCTAGCAGAATACACTACTCTGTTTGAATCTCTCAAAGAGCACATCTTATGTTTTTTTTTTTTTTTTTTTTTTTGCATTGGGGTTAATTCCTAAAAGATTTTATTTATGTTTTTGACATTGTTGAGAACAGAGTACTTTTCCTCCTAATTTTTAAAATTCATATAGGGCCAGTGTGATACTAATTAAAGAAGCGTGGAAAAGAAGCTGCTGCCCGTCTGCTGGTGTCCACAAACTTCCCCATATCTGCACAGTTGTACAGGGACCATTTCCCCCAAAGCCCTAAAAATTGCTTCCCCTCACTCAAGGGTATGGTCCAAGATCCCCTGTGGATGCTTGAAACCACAGCATTCAGCTCCACCTATAACATCTGAGCTGGACCACAACCACATAGTAATGTTTTGGCCAACACTGGACCACATATGCATCAACAATCTTGTGTTATTGCATCATTTGTTGATGTTATAGCCAAGAGCATACTTTTCTTCTATTGTGTAATAACAAGTCGTCTAAAGACGTATCTCAAAACGTGTCATTATTGTTAAGTGATATAAAACTGAATTGTCTTATTTTGATACATGCACAATATGATAGTCTTTAATTTATTAGTTTTGGTCCCCAAGAGATTAATAATAATAATGATTAATAAAATAAAACAGTTGCTTTTTCAATATTTTTGTTGTTTATTAAAATATACTTGCATAGCATAATTTCTTCCTTTTTTTTTTGTCCTTAAATCTTTCCATGGATGGACCCTGCCTTTGCTCCCTTTCAAGTTCATGGCCTCCCTTTCCTTAGTTTTTCCTGTTGCATATATACAGAGGTGCACAATCACAAGAACACAACCTTCCAGACCCCCAAACAGTGTTGCCTATTGTGTATGACATCAGGGTTGAACACTTGGATGGGGACATCAGTCAATTCTACCACTCAGACTTCTTCAATGACAGTCTGTGACTCTGGTGATCTTGTATCTTCTATATGCTGGGCGCCTTAGAAAAAAACTTGGGTCTGCGATACCTCACCTCCCTTGGGGAGATATGTTTTTCATCCACTTTGAAAATAGAAGAAACAAAAACCTGAGAGCTAATCAATGGCACAAAATAAAGGTTCCGGCCTTTAACTGAAATCCTGTTTTTGGTCATTTAGTTTGAATCCACAGATGGACACGAGATAACATCTATCTCATTTGACCCCATACAAATGTAACATGACTTCCATGCTAGGTGAGCATCTCAAGGCTAAGCTAGAGCAGCCAAGTGACTTGCTTAAAGTCTAGAATCAGAACGTCCTTCTTTCTGAGCCCAGTGCCTTTCCTTGCTATATTGCCACACTGTAAATCAGAGTAAGCCTTAGAGTAAAACATGCTCTTTAATAAAACCTTGAGGATACTTCATGACTTTCACCGTAGAACTTGCCTTTGGAACATAGAGATGCCCCAGTTCTGTTACAAGTGACCCTGAATGCAACACAGGCTCCTGAATGTTCTCCTGGGGCTCTGGGGCCAGGACATAGGAGACCCTGAGGCAGACCAGCTGCCTCCCTGAGAAATGTCCCTGTTGCCCAGGGACAGCTGGAGGAAGTCCTGCACCTCACTACTTTGTCTTAAAGCTCAGAGCCATAGTGTTGAAGGCTCTCGACCTTTAACTGTGTAGGGACTTTATTTGCTGGCATTTCCATCAATGCAGAACAAATCAAATAGGCATTCTTAAGAAAACACAAACTATCCAGCTTCGTTTAATGGTCCCAATTGTGTGAGTTCAATATGTTTCTTTATGAGCCACAATACCATCCTATCAATGAGTCCCAACGATGAGAGATTTATATTTTAAGCCAATCAGCCATACGATTAGGAAAAAAAGCACCAAGGTGTCAGGTATCCCCCATATAAAACATCAGCAAGTCAGATTAAATGTCTAAAAGTGCTTCAAAAAATTGTTCCCATGTCACCAAGAAGCAGAGAGCGGAACTGCGGAGCATTTACAAAGCGGGAGCTGACACCAGGCATATTTGAGCACCATGAGATATGGTATCACCAGGGACAGAGTGTGAGTTTAGTTAATAATGAATGACATAGCCCATAAAATACCATTACACAGTGTTCAGGGCCCAAGAATGATGACATAATTATTAGGAGACTGGGAGATTAAGATACGATTTTTAAAAACATGACAGGGGAGGGTGTAATTGGGGAGACAAAATACACAGGAAGTTTGTAATTTACATGTCAAAATACCTTTTTCATGTTTTGATTGGATTAGACGCTGCCTTTCCACTCCATTTATCCTGACTTCAATTAGAGGCAGCTGAAATGACATCCCACGTTCATATTCTTGACACCCGCTGCTCACGGGCACTTTCTAATTCTAACCGACAGAAAGGGGGAAAGGGAAACTCCGTTTTGCCTCTGTCATGCACTTTTTACTTAACCCCTAATTTGCTTCTAAATGAGCCTGTCACTGAGGGTTGCAGGGCTGTGTACACAGGCTGCCATGCATGGTCTGGGTGGAGGCTTCAGCCATAAAACACTGTTGCTGGCTGATAGGGGACCCAGAGATTCCTGAGCAGCAGCTGCAAGGATTTCATCAGAAACACGGGTTTCCAGGGAGGAGGGTACTAGCTGAAAAGCCATGTCAGCATTCCAGACACACGGTATGTGGCTATCTTGTAGAGAATACTCCAGGTTGAGTTCGTGGGGGAAGCAAACATGCTCTATCATCGTTTGTTTAAAGTCCTAAAGTGACTGGATCCCAGGTCTCTTGTTGAAGTACCATTTCCGGGTAAGCCCATGAGCACTCTCCAGTCAGTAGGCTGAATAGAAAATGGCTACTTTTCCCAATGGGCATGGGCGGTACCAAATCTGTTGAGGGACCAAGTAGAAAAAAAGCAAAGCAAAGCAAAGCAGAGGTAGGTGAATTCACATTTCCTGTTTGAGTTGGGACATCATGTCCCCAGGCATGGAATGGAGTTCTTGGTTCCCAAGCCTTAGGGCTCTGATTGACTTTTACCACAGGTTTACCTCAATCTCTACCTTGTATGTGATCCATTGTGGCATTTCTAGTCTTCTTAATTGTGTGACCAGTTCCCATGTGTCTCTGTCTACGTAGCACTGGGTCTGTCTCTCTGAAGAATCTTCATACACATACTCCTTTACTTGCCCGAGTGCCTTTTTTTACTGGATTTCACCTGGAGGCAGGCTGAATGCATTGGGTGGAGCTAAGTCATAAGGTTTTCATTTTACTGCTTCTTTCCCCCATAGATGCAGTGGTCTATGACCTGTCTGAAAACCATTAGTGAAATATCAAGACGTGTGTGTGTGTGTGTGTGTGTGTGTGTGTGTGTGTGTGTGTGTGTTGCTCAGTCTTATATCTAACAACTTGAAGGCACTAAGTACCCAGCTGGTAATGAGCATTGCATACAAGGCATAAAGATATTATTACAGTCTCATTTGTTTGATGGAAGAGCTTTCTGATACGCTTTTTATCATCCTGATATTTTTCTCTACATCAGACGCGATGAGACTGCTAGAACTAGGCACATTTCTGAACATATTGGAGAGGAGTCTCCTATGAAGACCACTTGTGCTCTGAGTAACTGGTAAGTATGGGCCTACCTCCCATTTCTGAGGTGTACAGTTACTGCACTGAAGAGTAAAACTTCACTTAACCCTCAGGGCAAGTAAGTATCAGTTAATAAAAGCATCTAGCTCTCCCTCTGGGCTGCTGGCATGATTTCTCTTACCAGCCTTGCTCGCTGACTGCTGGTCAGCAGCTTTAAGCTGAATGCTATTCATTTGGATTGTTGAGTGGCTGGTTTTGTGAAGTTCTTAAGATGACAAAATGACACTGACCTTTAATAAGCGAAGCTAGTCGGTGTTCTAGGAAGACAAGAGACGGAGGAGGTTGGCAATCCCCGTGGCTGAATCTCTTTTGTCATTTGCTAACTGTTGCTGCTTTGGGCCAGACACATTCCTCTATGAGTCTAAACTGAAACTAAGGTAGTAGTAAGGCCTACTGTAAGTCGTATAAGTGATAATGAAATAAAGGATGTTCAGTGCTCTGCAGAGAAGTTGGTCTAGTGAAGCACAGTTGTTCCCTCTGTGTACAATGGGGACTGTCTGCATGGCCAGTGTAGATACCACAATGCAGGCTGTTCAAGACCTCCTGTAAAATAGCATAGTATTTCTACATAGCCAACACATATCTATACATGTACTCTAAGTCATCACTACATGGCTCATACCTACTGTCAAGATAACACGGTAAGCATAGTCGATATACCATATTGTTCAGGAAACAGCCACAAGAAAGGGCAGGCTCAACTTTGTGTTAATTTTCAACAGACTCCATTGAGTCTTTGGGGATGGGGCCAACATGAGCTGATATTGAGGTCCAAATGTACTCAGTAAATTTTAACTGTCATTATTATTTTATTTTCAGCCTTTTCCCTGACCACTCATACTGGTCATTAGCTCCACCCCCAGTCACAGAAATTAGCATCCAATGGTGGACTTATTAATAAGAAACTTTCTCAGGTAGCACAATTTCAACTGTTTTGTGGACTTTAATCTCTGCATAAGGGCATCCTCTCATCACGGTCACATGATTTTGAAGACTAGAGTCAGAATTGATACTCAGATTTTAAAAGCACAGGGTCATAGCAAATCTTCTCTGACCCCAACTTCAAACACAAAAGTTTCTAGGTCAGATATGCCAGGAATGATGTGGTGAATGGCCAGAGTGAGGGAGACAAAAAGGACACACTATGCAGTGTTCTCTAGAGTAACAGAACAGAAGACAAATATTTCTATTCATCCATTCATCCATCCATCTACCCATCTATTCATCCACTCACCCACCCATCCATCCACCCATCCACAGAGATTTATAGTTTTATTTTAAAGGATTCTTTCAGTTAAGGCAGCAGAAGTTCACATAGATTTGGTGTTCTTGTGCTGGTTCTAGATCCACAATCTGGAAACTCAGTCACAGTTGCTCTGATGACTTCTTGAAGCAAAACCATTCTTCGGAGAGTTTCATCCTTTACCCTTAGGGCCTTCAAGGTTGGATGCAATGTACTTGTGCTATAGGAGTAATGTGCCTTACCCAAACTGAGCCATCTTAAATATTAATCATATCTGAAAAAAATTAACAGCAAGATGAAGACTTGTATTTGATCAAATAACAGGGAATCATGTCCTAGCCAGGTTGCACTTAAAACTAACCACCACAGGAAGATCCCCCAAGTTGGCCTACGAGTAGCCTTACCAATATTTATTCCACTTAATATTTTCCCCTGATTTGGCAGAGGAGAAAAGACAAACTAAGGGAACAGAGGCTAATGAGGATTAAAATTGTCCTCCAGCTTGAAGTTTGGTCACCGTAAAAATATACATCATTAACCACTGGCAGGTTTCCTCTCAAATGCTGCCCAGACTTCATTGGTACTGTTCAAATGGTCTTTGTTGACAACAGAGAAATTGGATCAGAACATGTAGTGTACATGAACAGCATTTTCAGACATCCTACATGCTGTCAATGATTTCCTGGGTATTCACTGGCTCATAATTTTGACAGCAGCAAGTGCTACACAATAGAAATGCATTGGGTGTCTCTCTGATGGCAGAGAAAAGGGGGGTTGTCTATGCGCAGGAGATGACTCAAGACTGCCAGTCTTGCAGACTCCAAGCTGAGATAAACTCTATTTTGTTTTAAGTGCAGTCACAGAAGTTGTTTTTAACAGTGAGTATCGAGATGAACATTAAACTTATTTCTGCTTCAAATTCGGGTTTGATTTTATTTTACTCACTGAGACTAAGTGACTGCTGTGTAATCTCCAATCTTCATTGAAAATATCCATGTCATCTCCCTACAGGATCTTGTTCCCTGTTCAAGTACCTTTGTGTCAATGAGCCATTCTACCTTCAAGATCTGTCTCCATCTAATGCTCAGGTAGGCATCTGCATGCTGTTTTCCATTGTAGTCAAAAGAGCCCTTCTATACAACTTATATCTCCTGTGTCTTTAAATCCCGAAAACCATCCTTTCACATATTTTAAAAAACTATGTTTTTAATTAAAATAGAATTATATTACTTTTCCTTCTTGTAGGCTTCCTTCCAACCCCTCCCACCTACCATTCCAAAAGATCTTTCATGATCCACCAACTCTCAAGTTGATAGCCTTTTTTTTCTTTGATTACCATTATACACACTGTGATGGCTTGTATATGCTTGGACTAGGGAGTGGCACTGTTAGGTGATATGGTCTTGTTGGAGTAGGTGTGGCCTTGTTTTGGTAGGTGTGTTACTGTGGGTGTGGGCTTAAGACCCTTATCCTAGCTGCCTGAAAGTCAATCTTCCACTAGCTGCCTTCAGATAAAGATGTAGAACACTCAGCTCTTCCTGCACCATGCCTGCCTGGATGCTGCCATGTTTCTGCCTTGAAGATAATGGACTGAACCTCTGAACCTGTAACCCAGCCCCAATTAAATGTTGTCCTTATAAGACTTGCTTTGGTCATGGTGTTTGTTCACAGCAGTAAAATACTAAGACATATATATATATATATATATATATATATATATGTATATGTATATGTATATGTATATGTATATGTATATGTATATATGTGTGTGTGTGTGTATCTGTGTGTGCATAAATATTATGAATACAGCTTGCTGAGCTTATTTTTGTTGTGTATATATTGCTTTAGGGGCGACCACATTACATTGGACAACCAATAAGATTGTCATCCCTGGGGTGGGCTAATTCTCCTTCTCCCAGTATTCATTACATGTCTGTAGTTCCTTATCTAGTGTAGACTGCAAAATCTACCCCTTCACATTAAACATGCACTGACATTGCCATTGAGGAAATATTCTTGCTGCAACCATTTTTAGAAGAGATCAATTGCTTCATAGAAGACTTCCTGGAAGTCAACGTACAGTCTTTCTATCCACTCTTCCATGATGTTCTGTATCTGAGCCACAGATACAGAATCTGTGATATAAATGTCCTGTTATATTTTCCTATGATATTCTCTATTTGCTATAAAGAGAAGCTTCTTTGATGAGGGCATATCTGTGGGCATAATAATAAGATTTAGAATATAGTAGGGAATTATGCTAGTCTAGCAAAGTGGTAAGAGTATGTCCTTTAACAGACAATGGGTAATGAAAATGTGGTACATATACATAGTGAAGTACTATCCAGCTAAAACCTATCCTCAACACTTCTCAGGTGACCAAGAACCTAAGACTAGATAGGCTCATCAGTGGATCTTGAGTCCATTTAGATACTGGTTGGTTACACCACAAGCGTTGTCTTGTTGCACTACCACATCTTGCAGGCGGGACACCATTGTAGACTGAAGGGTTTGTGGTTAGATTGGTACTTACCTTTTTCCTTTGGTGTGAGGATATCTCCTAGTACCAAACTAGTTGTTTGGGAGTTTTGATGGGGACCATTTGGTCTTGATTATATGTAACCATTTCTCAGAACTGGAAACTTCATTTGGTGATGAGAGATGTCCAGTGGGAGCTCTGTCTCTTTCATTATTTGTTGGTTACATTTAGATCACTGTTGTGAATTTGGTCTTTATGTGCATGTGTGTGTGTGTGTGTGTGTGTGTGTGTGTGTGTGTGAACGTAACGTGTTCTGCATTTATATAAATTTTCCATGCTTTATCTTTTTTTCTTTCTTTGAATCTTGTTGTGGTTTGTATCCTTTTATTTTATCTTATTATTATTAAAATTTTTAGATGTCTGTTTGAATTCTAATGAGAGAGACAAAGAAGGGGTGTGGATTTGGATGGGTGCAGAGCTGGGGAGGATCTTCAAGAAAATGGAGACAGATGCTGTAACCAGAAAATAATATATTAAAGATACATTTTCAAGAAAGAAAGAAAAATGTTTACATCATGTTCAAAAAGGGAAAAGAAAACCTCATAATCTATATAGTAGATTCTATTCACCATAACTTTCAATAGACCAGGGCTATCAATTCATTCACATGGCTCCAGACATCTCTGGAAGAATATATGTTAGATATAATGTAAAATGAACAATTGACTTAGTTTTGTATTTTAAAGCTGATAAATTTTAGAGTCAGTACAGACTGAGTAATTGCTTCCAGTTTTTTTTTTTTATGTTTGTCCTGAAAACTCATAGCTAGGATGCTCTGAGTGGTTTGGATTTTACATAGTGGTTGCCTGTGGATACAGGAAAATGAAATAATTGAGCACCCATGTCACTTATAAAGCAGTTTCCCTACAAAATTGTTCCTGTGTTAGTGTTCTGAATGTGTCTTCATGTCTGTACCCTTATTTCTTACTCTGTAAGTATCTTTGAATCTGTCTTTCTATTTATAGACTATCTGCCTACCTACATCTCTCTCTCTCTCTCTCTCTCTCTCTCTCTCTCTCTCTCTCTCTCCTTTCTTTCTTTCTTTCTTTTTGTTAGGGTGACTAAGGCAACATATAAAAGACAACATTTACTTGGGGGTTGGCTCACAGGCTCAGAGGTTCAGTCCATTACCATCAAGACAGGAACATGGCAGCATCCAGGCAGGCATGGTGTAGGCAGAGCTGAGAGTTCTACATCCTCATCTGAAGGATGCTAGTAGAAGACTGACTTCCAGGCAGCTAGGATAAAGGTATCAAAGCCCACACTCAGAATGACACACCTACTCCAACAAGGCCACACCTACTCCAACAGGGCCACACCTCCTAATAGTGTCACTCCCTGGGCAGAGCACATACAAACCATCACACTATCTATTTCAGAAATGCTCTCTAGGTGTCCTGTGGTAAGTAAAGTTGAGATGTAAAATTAATCCTGACAATTCCTAAGGGGGAAAATACAAATTCTGGGGGTACAGATCATGGTACTAGTAATACTAGTTTTATTTTTATTTTTTCAATAGTGGTAAATGAAACTGGAAGTTTATGCAGGCTATGAAAGTGCTCTATCACTGAGTTAGAGAAGCATCCATATATTATTTGTACTATAAGTTATTGATTACCAATTATAATGTCTGCTCCAAAAAAAAAAAAAAAAAAAAAAAAAAAAAAAAGAGCCGAGTCCTGGACTTTTGATACAGCATCCATGAGTATGTTGTTAATGACCTAACTTGTCTTTGGGAGAGTGTGGAAACAGAAAGAATTTGAGCCTTCCTTCTAAAAGAAAGCCTTATAAAAATGTAATTCAAGCCCGCTACATTTCTCTTCATTTTTAGAAAGATTTCCAAACTTCTCTCTCTGAGCCCTTTCATCTACTTCTTTATCTGCAGACAACTGTAGGCATCTAGTCCCACCTTTTAACTTCCCTAACAACCACTCTCAGCTCCTTTTCTAGTGAGTGACTTTCTCCCTTAAGATGCAAGCCCACAAAACTTAGGGAGGCATAAAGATGGGTTTTGAGGAGTAAACCAAAGATGCTGAGAGTATTAGAGTTGATTTAGTGCAACATTAAAAGGCTGGAGAAAGGGTCTCTTTGGAAAGATGCCTGGTGCTTTCTTATGCTCATGAGCTCCTTCCCTGGGCTGGACTGTAGATCTCAGTGTGGTGCCTGATCTTATCTCACTGAGTATTTTATCAGGAGATCCTACTTGTCATATGTCACTGTCCATAGAGTGTGGCTGTTATGAAGAAAGCTGTTCAACAGAGATGGCTCTTAATCTGCTTTCTGAAGACACGTTCCTGCTCTGAGACTAGGAATCGCTCAACAATTCATGTATCGACTTGGGGACTTGGGAGATTGCTGAAAGTTATACGCCCTCTAAATTACATCTCCTTGGTCAGGGTTTCTAGTTCTGTGACAAAACACCATGAATAATAGAAACTTGGGAGGCGAAGGCTTGTTTCATTTCTGTTTGCACATCACAGTCTATCATCTGGGGAAGTGAGAGCAGGAACCTGGAGGCAGGACCAGTAGCAGAGGTTATGGAGGAGTGCTACTTGCTGGCTTGCTTGCTTCTGGCTTGCTCAACTTGCTTTATTGTAGCATTCCAGGATCAGCTGCCCAGGAATGCCGCCATCCACTATCATCTGGGTCCTCCTGTATCAATCGTTAATTAACTGGAGGTTCCACAGAGATGCCTGCAGGACAATCTTTCGCAGTCAGTCGAGAGCCTCTCTTTCCAAATGACTAGTTTGTGTCAAGTTGACATAAAACTAGCCAGGAAAATGCTGTTTCCCCCACTAGTCACTGGGAGAGTGTGTACAATTGCAGACATGAGCTCTGATTCACCTGGTGCCCCATATAACATGTGTCCAGGTAGAAGCTCTTTAATGTTTCTTAATGAGAAAGATGTGCCATTCCTATCAAATATCTAGCATATGAACCTTGCTTCTAATTTGGGAATTTCTACCTCTTGCATAGGCCATATTTCGAGGCAGAGAGCACGTGTTATAGTGAGGCATAGCTCTAGCTTTTTACTTCCCCTGAATTCTTTGTGGCTATAGTACCACCATTCATACCCACATGTGGCAGATTTTGGTGGATTTAGTGAAGGAAGTAGGGACTTATTGGAATTCACACTGGTAAACATGGGCAGTGGCCATATAGGCTTTCGAGTCCACAGCAGGTTCAGGCAACTGCACAGTATGTCCAGTGTCCATGCATCAGTGGTTTGAGCCACAGTCTGAGTTGTAGTCGAAGAGGTTGTGCAGGAAAGGGTGAGGCACTGCTGTGTGAATGTGAACAAAGGATACAGGACGGGGAGGTTTTATAGTGTGCCATTGACAGCATAGTCTTCTATTGTACTTTACCTCAAGTCTTCATGGATAGGTAAGAGGAAAAACGGTAGGAGGAAGGAGGAATTCAAATTTGGATTGGTCATTTCTTTGCACCATACAATAGGAGCAGTTGAAACACAGGGTTAGAGCATAGCCACACCCTTTAGTGAGAACCCTGAAGGAAAGGATGGAAAGGAAAAATTTCTAGTGGGAAGAGCTGTGAAATCTCAAAGTTCAGCTGCTTGGATGAGAGGGAGCTTGAAAAGCCTTCATCAGTTAGTGAATTTAGCTAAATGCTCAAGGTCATGATAGGATTGTGAAAATATAAACAATGTGTGTGTGTGTGTGTGTGTGTGTGTGTGTGTGTGTGTAATATTAGAGATATAGGCAGTGTAAGGGGATGGTGGAGGTCCTCAGAGAAGGGGCCCAGACATCATGATATTAGTATCCATATGAATGCACTTAATGGCTTCTCCACTGCAGAAAGAAGAAGTCAGTTAGGAAGGGGAAAAGACTCTTCTACACTTAGTGGATGTGGATCTCCCAGCCAGTCCAGAGTTTTCTCAGTGACTGCCTGAAGTCAGTGAAGCACACATGACAGAGGCGACGTCTGGAGTCAACAACAGAGCCTTTCTTTCTTGTCAGATGTCTTGGTTATTGTCCCAGTTGCTCAGTGTGCAATCAGAAGGAACAATGACAGGTCAATAGCCTTCACTTAGTTCTACACTGGGGAAGAATGAGGTGGCCACTTGCCAATGACCACACTAAGCTCAGTTTATACCTGGGGACCCAGGATTACAAGTAGAAGTGACAGCTCTCACTGGGAAACTCAGTTGCCCAGCTGTTGCTTCCTGCTCTGCTGGCTGGAAAGCCTCAGCCCCTCTGAAGGTTAGTGTTAATTTTCAAGTTGACAGAATCTAGAATTAATTTGGATATAAGTCTCTGGCTATGCCTGTTGATTGAGATGAGCCACTCAATGTTCATTCCCTGCCTGGGATCCTGAACTGTGTTAAGTGGAGGAAGGCAACAGAGTCTGGGCATTCTCATCTGTCTCTGTTTCCTGATTGTGGATACAATGTGATCAGCTGCCTCAAGTTCCTGCCGCCTAGACTTGCCTACCATGAAGGACTGTTTTCTTCAATGTGAGCTAAAATAAATAGCTTCCTCTTAAAGTTTCTTTTATCAGGGTCTTTTATCAACGCATCAGGAAATGAAACTGAGACAATATTCATGAAAGAGGTGCTTCCTCTGGTCAGCATGAGAGTGGACATTATCTAGAAGATTAACCTTGGTCTTTTGACGAAACAGGCAGAAGAAATGGTGGGATAGTGTTTGCTGGCGGTGCTTGGGTTCTTGGGTGCTTCTAATTGTTCCTGTGGAATCTTCATTCTGGCACCTCTTCTGACATCACAGGTATGAAGCTTTCACAACCTCTCAACTTACCAAGATTCCAATTCTTCCATGATATTCTTACATCATCTAGAGTTAGCACAGACCAAAGAAGTGACTGTAGTCTTGTCTGTCTGAGGATCACCACCTCTGATGCCAGGCACATGCTCCAGGTGTAGGTTTAAAGGTTCTCACTCCTCCCCTCATCTCCACACTTTTCCCTGAATAATGGAAAGAAATCAGGTTCTGTGGTTAGATTTTTATTGTATCTTGGAAAAAAGTTGTACTTTATCCATCAAGAAGTGGCTTTGGACATAAGAGCTTCAAATTTGATAAGAAGAGTATGCACTGAGGAGGGAAGATACTGGTGTTGGACCCCCGGAAATAAGTGTTAGCATTTCTGTCTACCCAACATCTGCAAGTTCTTTCCAAGCTTTATAGTTCAAGATGAGAGGCAACAAACCAGCTATGGTAACTGAAGACAGCTTCCCTGCCTGTCTTTCCAGAATAGATATCACCTGTGTGTGACCCTGAATCTGACCAGCAGATCCAGGACAGAAGTGGCACATGAGAAAGGAGATATCTTAGCATTTAATTCAGCAAGTATAGTAGCTGTTGCTGTAGTTAACACAGCTTCCAGAAGGACCCCCCCACCCCCAATTTCTGAAGTGTCCTCCTCAAAGAAAGGCTATTCTATTCAGTCTGCTCTACACTTCTACATGGCTTCTTGCTGCATAGACCCTTATGGTGACTCTTGAGAACTTATAGTCTTTTGATAGACTTTCTTATAGTTTGCTTAAGGCAGGACATACATTAAGTTTTGATTCTCATACCTCAAATCTTCCCCACTCCCAGAAGCTCACTGGCTGCTTGACAACAAAGCTTTCTCATGGATCTCAGCTTCCTTGATTTCCCCCTTGGATTCTCCACAGGAAATATGCGAGATATGTGTGCCAGGAAGGCAGGAGAACCTGTTGGTCATTGACTTGACCATGGGAACAGGTCCAGATCTACAAGATCTTTCTTTTCTAGACTCCAGAGAATGGATGAGTTCAATCAAGAGCCTGAGCTGAGTCTGTGAACTCAGCCCAGGTGCTTCGCCAGCATGTATGTTTGTGAGCAAAAGTATTTGACACCATGAGCAAGAATGGGCACTGCTGGCCCTTCAGGAATGCCGGGAAATTCAGCGTGGTATCCTGCCTAAGCACAGAGGTTCTGAAGAAAATAGGAATAAAAAATATGAAGGCCTCCAAGAAAGAACAAGTATGCCTGAGACGTCCATCCAGTGGGTGGATTGCTTCAAGATGGAAGGTCTAGGGGAAATATTCACAGGAGTTCCAATGGGCTGCACAGTATTTTGGCCACTGCTGACAAAGACATGATTTCTCTTCATTTCTATCTTTATGTTGCTGACAACTCTCTTCATTGTCTTAAATATGGATTGCCAGAGTCAATTAAATATGTGAAGGGAACGATGCATATTTTGGAGGGAAGTAATGATTGTTATACTATAGAGTAGCTTAATGAATACATTAATACATGATCCTTTGCTATGGTTTTCTCTTAATAGCCATCAAAATCTTTATAAACCTACAGCACAATACATAACATCTCGTTATGAGATTTGCTATTTTTTTAAATCAATGCATACCTAAGTTATTTGTGTCAAAACTCATTTATTTGCACAATAACATGGACTGTCAAACCTGACATCCTGCTAATAACATCCAGTGCATTTGCATATTATTCAAATATTTCCTTTTATGAAACAGGGGATTTTACTCACACCGCTCTGCTTGCCTGTGCAGCATGCATTTGCACATTAGCTCAGTTCACACCGCTAGAGAAGGGTTACCTGTGGCAACTAATTATGCCATCCTTTATGCATATTAATGAGCCTTGTGAGGAACCATTCTCTGTTCTGCAGTGAGGAAAGGCAATCCCAGCCTAAATGGGAAACTGATTACTAGGAATGCCAATGTTGGAGAGCAGTTTTTGATAATTTTCCATTTTTAACATCTCTAGGTATAGTCATTTTTTTTCCTAATGCTTCTCTAACAAATTACTTCACACTTAGTGGCTTAAAAGAGCAGACTTATCATCTTACTGTTCTGGAGGTCAAAAGTCCTGGCTGAGTCTCTCTGGGTTCAAAGGAAGGTGTAGGCAAATTGTGTTCTTTTCTTAAAGCATAGCTGAACTCTCTCTCTCTCTCTCTCTCTCTCTCTCTCTCTCTCTCTCTCTCTCTCTCTGTGTGTGTGTGTGTGTGTGTCTTTCTTTGTCTCTGTCTCTCTCTCCCTGCGCCCTACCCATCTCCCTCTTTCTGCCTGTAAATTGGCTTCCTGAGGCTCATATAGTCCTTACGCTTCCAAGCCAAGAAGGGACAATGACACTTTCTCACACTGCCACGATTCACAGGTTATATACCATAAGTATTTACACTTTTAGGGACACAGGGATTAGATTAAGCTTGTACTGATAATTTCAACACCTTTTCCACTTTAAGCTCCTTCCATACCTACAAAGTTGACTTTACTAGCTCACACTCCCTGGATTGGGAGGTGGATGTCACAGGAGGTCCATTATTCTGACTGTCACTCTAGATGAATCCAACTCTGCTTGAAGGGGCCAAAGAAAGTGTTGAAAGGGATATAGAACTTCCCTCCTGGCTCCTGTTCATCCTCTCTTCCTTCTTTCATTGGCAGTGTGTCTGCTTGTTGCTGTAGGCCATATCCTCTATTTTCTCTGCCCTTCCTTTACTCCCTCTATTCCTACTTCTTTCTCCTTTTGGTTTTCTTTTCCTTTTGTGTGTGGACATGCACATGCAGAGGTCAGAGGATCACCTTGGATGTTATCTTCACCTCACACCTTATTGGAGCCAGAATCTTCTTGCTTTCTCCCCTTCTCTCCCAGACTCCCACTAGGAGCTCTGGTATTAGAGCTATGGATCTGGTTTTATGTTGATGCTGGAGACTCAGACAAACAGGCTTGATTGACAAACATTTTTACTGACTGATGATTGGGCTATCTCCCAACTCTGTATTTTTTTCTTAAGCTCAGAAAGCAACAACAGCAGCAGCAAAAACAACAACAGCAAAGGCAACAATATACAATACCTTATTTGAACAGTGTGTTTCCATCTGTCTACTCTGTCCCCGTTTCTTCTTCGTGTTACTGGTCTCGAATTTATGTTTTTCTTACTACTAACAATAGCTCAGTTTTATTTCAGCCTAGTCATACCAACTGTCTTCATTTGTCCCAACAGAGACAAAGCAAGAGGACCACAAAGACATGGAGCACGTAATAGGTGCTTTGATGCCATATTTGCCTGCCCAGGAGACACCACAGTCATCCAAAGAACCTCCCTTATAATCTATGATGGCTTCCTACATTGTTTTTAGCTGAAGACTATCCCAAACTTGATGGAGGAGAGAAGGCAGGATCCAGTATTGAAAGTGCTAGAAGAAACCTGCATCTACAAGGAACATAGGTTTGTGAAGCAGTTCAGATATCCATCTACGCTGACTCCTACTGATAAGAGTCATCTGGGTTCCAGTTGCCTCCTGGGGTCATCTATTCTGCTAGATTCCATGTCCCACTCTTCAAATCCTTCACAGATTTTTCCATGCAGAGTTGCTAAAAGAACATTTTCTCACTTTCGTAGTGTCTAGATAGCAATAATTAATTTCATGTGCCAACTTGCCTCGGTTGAGATGCTCAGATGGCTGGAAAACACTATTTCTGGATGTGTCTGTGAGAACGTTTCCGGAAAAGATTACTATCTGAATCAGACCAAGGAAAATATAGTCTGTAGGGTTTGCCTAGATGGCTCTGTGGATAAAATGCATGATGTGTAAGCACAGAACCGGACCTTAGATCCTTGGCACCCATGCAAAAGCTCCGTGTAGAAACCTGCATCTATGAGCCCACTGCTGAGGAGTGGAGACAGACAGATGACAAGGGCTCACTGGCCAGACAACCTAGGCAAAATGTTGCAGTCTAGGTCCCAGTGAAAGACCCTGCTTCAAAGATAAGCTGGAGAATAATAGAAGAGAGCAAGTGCCGTCTCCAGTTTTTACACACAAAGATGAACAGATATGTAACTTATGAGCATACACAGGCACACCTCTTCCCCAATCAACTGAAAAGAAAAAAAGAGAGAAAACAAACAAACAAACAAACAAACAAACATCAATCTACTACAGTGTTGGAGTCAGCCATTCATATTCTCCCACTGTTGAATGTTAATCTGTCTCTCTTCAGGATCTGGGATTTACACCATTGGCATTTGGCCTTGGTCTGTCTGAATGATGTCCAGCTTGCAGATGGGTTTTTGCACTTCTTGGTCTCTATAATTACACGATCTAGTTCTCAATGAATCTCTTCCATGCCCTTTTCTTTTCTGCTAGTAAACTAGATTGATACAGCATAAACTGCAGAGAACATCAAATCCAGAAGAAGCCCTGAGATCTGGGAAGGTTCACAGACAAGAGTATATGTGCAGCATCTCAGAGTGCTCTGTGCACAGCATTGCAGGGCCTGTCAGGGGAGGCTCTAAACAGGCTCTTTCCTGCCTCCTCTACCCTCTTTAGCAAGTCCTTTCCTTTGTTACTTCATTTTAAATTGCATTACAAAATTACCTGTGCAAAAACTGCTCTTACTTGACAAAGGCCAGAAGCCTGTGCGTCTCATTTCTAATGTTAGAAGATAAGAAAAGAGGGGAGGAAGGCTGGGCAGTAACTGGCCCAATTCTCATCGAAGACCAGAAAGATAAACTGGCAGGAAGGACTCTGCATCTTTATCAGGGACAGTAGTAGTCAACGTCAAAATTCTTTACCCACACATCTGTGACATTCAGCCCATTTTCTCTTGAGGCTGGTCTAGTCACTTTGCCCCAGGTGCAGATTCTAGCCGTGACACCAACCACCTGACCCAACAGAAGAAAATCCACACTGCTTGCCACTCCCCAGATGCTTTCTCTAGCTCTGTGGTGCAAGCCCAGGAGACATATGCTTTCATGGTAGGAGACCACAGCTGCTTGTGAAGTAACCGTTGTCATAGCAAACTGTAAAGCTAATCTGATTTCCAAAGTATGGCTCAGTATCTGCTGAAACACTTCTTGAGCTTGTCAGGATCTGGAGTCTACAATTATTTTAAACCAAGAAAGTCATAAATGCTGGCTCTCCACACAGGGCCACCTAAGGATGACAGAGCTAGTCTTCTTACTTTAAGGGGAGGCACTGAGAGAAGCTGAGGCTTGGTGGAAGAGATGTAAAATCAGCCCCATTTGGGTAGACAACCCCTTCCAGCTGCTGCTGTCTGAACTCTCACTTGGTTTTTGGAGCTAGACAAAAAAGCTAGACAATGTCTTTAAATAGCTACAGGAAGGGAGACTAGAGCAGGTATTCTCCATGGTGTTGGTGGTGTGTGGGAGTATGTATCTTGGAGTACAGAGTGGAAAGTAAATTCAGAATTCAGTTATTTGGAACATCAATGCAAATTTGAGTGTCTCGGCTGGTGAGTTATGTAGGGCAGCTCAGACTCTCAGGCTTGAGGTACTGAAATTTTATGTTTATTAAAAGGGGGAGTGGGTTTAAGAAAGATTGTAGACACCTTCGGGGATGGGAAAAAGGGACAGTCATTATGTTATTATCTGGGTTAGAAGTATAATGTGAGGGGAAGTTTTAGGAAAAGGAGACTGGAATAAGCCTGGGCAACCTTGAAAACTCAGGCTAGAAGAGAGCCCCACTGTATGCTACCCAACTCCTGAAGATGCAAGGCAAGAGGAGCTTTGCACTTAGGGCTAGGTGGCTGAAAGGTGGGGAACCCATTTTATCCACATGTATTTCTCTTATTTATTATTTTATTAATTTTTAATGACTTACTTTTTTATTTTTATGCTCTTTGGTTATTTTGCCTGCATGCATATCTGTGTAAGGGCATTAAATCATTTGAAACTAGATCACAGATAGCTGTGAGCTGCCATGTGGGTGCTGGTCCTTGGGAAGAGCATTCAGTGCTCTTAACCCCGGAATCACCTCTCCAGCCCCTATAGTTTGCTTTTCTAAATTTGTGAATTGATTCATTTAGTCCATAGAGAAGAATCTAGTGACCCAGACATTGTGCCTGGGTCTGGGGACTATGCCAATGAACTCACCCATTGCACTGTCAGCAAAAACAATGCTCTGGGGAATCCCAAAGTAAGAGAAAATGGTGAGTCATTGAAGTTTGTAGAAAGTCTAAAGGAGTGAGGATTACAGGCAAAGCAAAGATCTTGTGAAAGTTTCAGGCAAGAAGAAACACGGAACACTGAGTGATAATAGTAAGTATTCCTTTGGCTCAGACAACAGGACAGTGGCAGGAGGTGGGCTGAGAGATAAGTAGAGCCTTCCTTAAAGGCTGTGTTTAGCACTTTAGGCTTGCTTTTTAGGGCAGCTGGAGTCCATGAGACAGAGAAGTGATTGTTAACAATAGCTAACATCTGTGGTGTGATTGCTACCTGCCAAGTTCTTCTCACTGAACTTCTAGTATTATTATCTGACCTGCCCTTAATGCCGCACAGTTGGAACAGCAATCCTTGTTTAGGAGATAGAAGATTCATTGTTATTTAGGTTGTAGCAGTGATTATTTATGTGTTTCAAACAATGAAACCAGACTGGAAGGTGCCACGTGAGCAAGTCTACTTAGTGCAGACACAAAAACCTACTCCATGAGTGCCAGCTCTTACAGTATTGGAAGGTGTTATGCATGTTGCCAAGGGCCTTACCCAGCTTTGAAGCCTGTGAACCTCAATGATGACTAACCCAACTGACATCCCCAGTGATGCAATAGTGGTTATCGTGGTGATAGCCAACGGCTGTCTAATTGGACTTAAGGCCTACTTAGTAGGAGGGAACATTCCTGGTACTGTAGACCAAGCCAAGTATCTGTGGCTAGAGAGGACATTTAATCCTAGAAGAGTACCAATAACAACCATTTTGCTAAATCATGTAGCTTCCATCTGCTTTCTAAATACTCCTTTATATACCCATAAGTATGTGTAGCTTTCATTATTCATCAAAGATGTCTTTTTCATTTTCAGAAGAAGAAGACTATCACAGAGATCCACAACTACTCAGAATGTAAAGAGTGACTTACCAGAGAGCTCATAGCACCCAGTAGGACATTTATAAGGTAACCACTACAACCAAGGCTCAGGAAGAATAACAGAAGGGGTAGATAGACTTAACCAAGACACTCTCTTTCAACAGGAATTGATTACCTATTGCCTACTCTTTATCTAGGGGTAGGAGCATGTAAATTTTCTCCTGTCCATGTTGGCCTGTCTCCAAGTTGTGTCATTATGGTGATCTTGTTCCAGCAACCCTATTGCTGAGTGTTTATGGGTGTAGCAGCTTCCTTGACATTTATAGATGACACCATCTCACAACAGATGGCTTGTTATAATCTTTCTTCCCCATCTTCTATGCTCCCCCATGAGTTTTAAGTATAGGGATTGTATTGAAGATGTATTGGTTTGGGTCTTGCAACCCACAATCCATTATTTTCCTGAATTTTGACTGGTTGTCAATCACCATAACAGTCTTCATCTCTTGGACCAAACAAGCTTCTTTGATGAGGGATGAGAGCTATGCTTATCTGTGGTATAAGAACAAATATTTAGAATACACTTATATTGGCTTCAGAAAATGTCAGTAGTGGGTTCTCCTCTAGGGTCTATAACCTCAGCAGACATGCATAGTTGACTAGGTTTGCGGTGCCTGGTATGACTTCTTTATCACTGAACAGGCTTCCTAAGTTCAATTAGATAGTTATTGGTTGACCCTAAGACAAACATGCCACAGTTGCATTGGAGATGCCTTACTCATCCAGTCTTTGTTGTGGTTCATAGTTATAAGTTATGGA
This sequence comes from Micromys minutus, assembly GCF_963924665.1. Classification (NCBI taxonomy): domain Eukaryota; kingdom Metazoa; phylum Chordata; class Mammalia; order Rodentia; family Muridae; genus Micromys; species Micromys minutus. The sequence goes on from NC_137972.1 coordinate 70,067,504, forward strand.
TTGATTGTTCATCTCTCTTGACAGCTGTCACAACAATTTCTGAGACTATGGAAGCCAGCACTCAGGAAAGAGGTGTCCAGGTCACTTCCAGCTTGATTACTTGAAGACTTATGTCCACTTAAAGTTGAACATTGAAGTCCTGGTTTCTTGAACAGTAGGGTTAGGAATTCTTAAACTTTGGATCATAACCCCACTTGGGTCCTGTAACTGAATATGGAGCTTATAAGAAATATGATAACAGTATATAATTTTTGAGCCCACTATGACCCCAAATCGATTCAAACCCAACACATAAATTATCTAAGGGGATTCTATCATGCTTGCCTGTGTTGGACCCACACTGTCCCTGTGACCTGAGCCCCAGATACACAACACATGCATGTTGCACTGTGAACTCCTTGAAATAGCAACAAACTCACCTGGAACACTTTAGCTTAGATTCAAGACTATTGTATGTTACAAATAACAGTGCTCTTATTGTATATATGAAGTTTATTCTTATACAAACATAGTGGAAAACAAAGATTTTTAATGTCGCCCTGCAGTTACTTCAAATTAGTACATCTTCTAATTATGTTGTTAGACAAGCATGTTCATCTCATTAGTGTGTAAATTTCCTTTACTATTCTGTATGTAATGTAAATACTAAATGTATATGCATACTAAATATTCTTTAATAAATTCTTTACTATTTATTATCAGCAAGTACTTACTTTGTATATCTATTTTAAATACCTCTGTATTTAATGTTATGTAAAACATTCAAACCAAAGTGGGTTATCAATGGGAAAAGTTCAAGGAAGTCTTTTTAAGACTCTGTGATGTTCAGTTGTCTCATTTTTTCTATGGCATGCACAGTTACTGATATGTGAGGTCTAAATTTATTGCCTAAGAGAGGACTACAAAATAGTGATGTGCTAAATTTGTAACTTCTTTAATGGTTTTTAATTGGACTTCTTCAATGGCTACTTAGTTGTTAGTTAAGAAAAGACAGGATGAATACCTAATTGCATTTGTATCTCTTTTAAGATCATGAACTGATTTCTGTCAATCCCTGAAGATAAGTTATTTCCCTTAAAATCATTGTAAACTCATGGATGTCATATATATGTATATATGTGTGTGTATAGGTATATATGTATGTAACTAATGTATATATATATATATACATATACATATTTATGTATGCATATATATGTATATTAATCTCATATATATGAGATTTGTTTGTATCTGTCTCTTTCTCTCTGTGTGTATGTACATATGGCTGTTCATGCTCATGTGGAGGCCAGAAGTCACCTTTGGGTGTTTTCTTTCTTCCAGCACTTGGTAAACACAGTCTTCCATTTTAATCATTTGTGATGTGACTGGTAAGTTATAGTTTTAATTGTAGTTCCTTAATTCTTTATAAGATTTTTGGTACACTTTATTTGTTTATCATCTAAATTGGGTGCATGTTGTTGTATTGTTTAATCTATTTACTGTTTATTTATTGACTTGACTGTCTTTCTCTAGTTAGATTGATTTATTTTTATATTGGACCCAGGCTCTCTGACTTACAAGTTTCTTTCCCTGATTTCTTTACTGTGTAACATTGTCTTTTGTTGAATAGAAGTTCTTGATTTTTCTGCAGGTGAATAATAATCTTTATCCTTAATGACTAGTGTCTTTTATGTATTTTTAAAAAAACATTTACCTATCAAGAAGTCATTAAGATTAATTACTGTGCTGATTCCACATTTAAATCAGTATTTCAATTAGAATTTTTTGTCTGTGTGGTAAATTAGGGGTCAAATTACTCTCCCCTCTCCATTAATATCTAATTTTCAGTTTCTTAATCTGAAGAAAATCATTAGATACATTCTTTATCACCTTCTTGGATCCAGGGACAAAAGAGTAATTCTAGATGTTGACCCACTTCACTGGTTTATATCTTGTGCCAGAATTTTACACTCTGGTGGTGGCTTTCTGTATTTTCAGGAAGACATCTTATGATCTGTGTTGTTCATGCTTTTCTGATTTTTTCCTCTGAAACAAAAATAGACCAAAGTTTTGTATTCCATAACCAAAAGATTAAAGTTAAGTGTCTTACCATGGTAAAAGATACACCACTTCTCATTTCTCTCAGTTGTTACTAGTGGTGATGTCTTAAGTAAAATAATAACCCATTGGCTCATTCCTTCGAAGCAAACATTTCGGACTCTCCAGAACAGGTGAGTGAACATTTTTCATATACATTCTTTGCCCCTTTATATGAGTTGCAGGGAAACATAACATATCTTTCTCCTGACATATCAGTATGAACACTGTTATTGTATGGACATGGAGAGATGGGGATGGGAAGATAATGAAATGTTCACATTTATTTTTGAATCATTATAATAGCTCATTGAGGAATTTGACACCTTTTGTCTTTAAAACTGGGTGACCCAGGAGTAATACCTGTCTCATCGAAAAAAAAATCCGATTACAGTGTTTTACCAAGACCAGTTTTCTTTTCCTTTTACTCCTCTATTAGGTCTTAGGAGCAGAGTCCTGATAGCCTGTTACTCTGAACTCTGTCTCCTGTTGAGAAACCATGTGTCCCCATATTTGACTGATCCACCCTAGCACAGGGGACTGCATCCCTAACTGCCTGGGAGAGAGCTCATAATAGCTGCCCCAGTTCCACTTTCCCCGCATCATTTCCACTAGTCTCATCTGCCTGCCTCACTACAGAAGGATTTTAGTTTGGAATATCATTGGCTTATTTGAGGCTTCTTTACCTTTCTATATGGTGCTCTATAAGCAAAGTGTTGTTGTTGTTGTCATTATCATTGTTGTTCTTTTTGGTTGTTATTTGCTTTGTTTTTTTGCAAGGTCTCACTGAGTAGTCCTGGATAGAACTTGCTATGTAAGTCAGGATGGCTTCAATTACACAGAGATGCTCTTGTCTACCAAGTTATGGGATAAAAGGTATGTGCCTCATGTCATCTTGAGATGTTTTTATATCAGTGCTTGTAGCCTAATGCAAATTAGCTGTCAAATACTTTGTAAGGATCTCTCTGCTCTCCCCAGATCAAATGGGCTACTCTTGTCTTTGGGTCTATTAACTTACCAGTTCATCTATCTATACATCCATCCATCCATCCATCCATCCATCCATCCACCCACCCACCCACCCACCCACCCACCCACCCACCCACCCATCCACCCACCCACCCATCCATCCATCCATCCATCCATCTATCCATCCATCCATCCATCCATGTATCCATCCATCCACCCACCCACCCACCCATCCATCCATCCATCCATCCATCCATCTATGTATCCATCCATCCACCCACCCACCCACCCACCCACCCACCCATCCACCCACCCACCCATCCATCCATCCATCCACCCACCCACCCACCCACCCACCCACCCATCCATCCACCCACCCACCCACCCACCCATCCATCCATCCATCCACCCACCCATCCATCCATCCATCCATCCATCCATCCATCCATCCATCCATCCATCCATCCATCCAATAATATACTATGCACCTTTGTAGGTATTATGGATGCTATGAACATAAAAACACCCAGCACATATAATTTGTCCTCGTTTCACCACCCATGAACAGTCAGACACAGGCTAGTAGAAAAGCTTCACTACCAATTAAGGGCATAAATGCATCGGAGGAGGTGCAACTGAAAAATTGGGTAGGCTGGAACTCCTCTTATCTGGAAACAAGGTGGATCAGTTAGAATCTGTTTCTGAGATACTGACAGCCTGCACTGAAGAGCTGAATCAAGGCAGCTACAGCGAGGTAGGCAGGATGGAATGGGCTGCAAGACTTGGTCGGGGGTAGAATGACTATCATAGTCTATAACCGATTGGCTGTTAACAGGCAAGGAGAAAGGGCAAGTACCAGTTTTCTGGGCTGCTGACTGGAAATGCAACTGTGGACATGAGAAATACAGGAGGGAAGTTAGAGCAAGTGGAAGAGCAATCTGTTGAATTGTTGATGTGCCTCTGGGACATTCAAGTGTATTACAAGGCTACACCATGGAGGTCAGCCGTAGCAGGGCAGTAGCTGAAGTCATTTTGTAAGTGTGAGAGAAAAGAAGAGGGATCTGACTCACTGTAGGACTTTGGAGAATAAAGGTCAAGAGAGACAAAAGGAAAACAAGAAAACAGAATACTGTCCACAGGTTTACACGTGGCCATAAGAAAAGATAGTTCTGTCGATGACCCCAAACATAGCAATACTTTGTGATCATTATCTTCCAATATTGACCTTTTTATTTGTCTCTTTCCTATAAATTATTGCACATGGTCTACTAATAGGACACCACCCCCCCCCCCTCTAGCACCTCTGTAATCATTTCCCTGCTGCAGGAGCCCCTAGGCACTAAATTTCTTCAGGAAGCCAGTGCTAGTGCTTTAATTTCTCAGTGTCTGTGAGAAGCTGTGAGTGCCTTCAATTAGTCACTCACACGAGGAGTATATGTTGCAATAAAAAATTTAAAAATGAAAAATGAAAGCTCCTTCAAAGTCCCACGGTAACCCCATTAGTGAGCCCCATAATGTGTCATGGATACAGTCATTTTGATTGTGTTGTGAAACCCTATTTTCCCCGTTTTTAGTCCATTTAGAGAAAGCTGGGCAACCTTGCTTCATTGATACTGTGTTTTTTGGTTCGGTTATAGTGTCTGGAACAATGTATGGCCTTTCAGGCTTTGTAGCATGCATAAGGGAGTGTGAGGTCTTTTCTGCTCTTCTCCTGCCCCTCTGACAAGCTCTGCTTCATTCCATGTTGTATCTGGCTTATGATGTTATAAGAACAAAATTATTGATTATCCACAATTTTCCTCTCAGACAAGAAAATGGCAAAGGGTGGGTCTCCAAATACCTGTTACTGTGGGAATAACTTGAGGCCAAAGAGTTGTTCGTGAACTGAAGCCTTTCACGTAGAAACAACCTAAGGCCTCCATGGGAGACCTAAAATGTACAGCCCAGAGAACTAGGGAAGACTTGATGGTACATTTCCTCCTGCTCAGGAGTGGCTCATCCCTCGTGTAATACACACTTATACTTTGGAATCTATACTCAGAGTTTACTCATGTGAGCATTAATCATGTTTTTAAAAACATGCAGAAAATACCTATATCAACATGTGACCAAATGTTGGAAAAGTTAGCCCAGAAACGTTAACACTATTAGCTTTTGTAGTCTCCAATAGTGTGGGGGTCAAAGCTGTAGATGATGCCAGTTTCTGGGTGTCCTTTTATTCTCCTTCCCTCTAATGCTTCTACAGCTATTACCATTGACCAAGTTAAACAGCTAAGGCCATTATCAAGTTCAGCAAGAACAGTTCTGCTGAGCCTTACTTGGGCTTGTGCTCAGAATTCCAACAGACAGTTTTGAGTAACTCTCTTAGCTTCAGAATTCTTCTTAAGAACATAAGAAGCCTTCCCAGATATGGTCAGCAGTTCTTAATTAGGAGTGCAACACGTAACTACCTAGAATATGTTTTTATTATAGGTCCCTACCTACCCTGCTCTAAGGTTTTTCTGAGGGCCACCTGAAATAAGTTATAACCGTAACAAAGGTACAATTCACTGTCCATTTGTATTGAGAAAATGAGTGTTCTAAAAAAAGAAAAGGATGGGAATTTTCCCAGTGTTCCTTGGCCTACTTGTCCATAGATGCAAAATTCGTACCCAAAGCTTAGCTGTGGATAACCCCAGTTGTTCTCTCAGCTCAGGAAATTGTGGGTCAAAAATTCAGTTAATCTCTGTACCTAGGTTCTAGCATGGTTATTTCAAATGCCTGGAGATTACTGGGATTACTTGTCTTGTAGCTTGGTGCTGCCTATCTTTAGGATCGCACTGACTTTTTAGAAAGCATATTTTTTGGGGGGATGGGCTGTTTACTTCTTTGCACATGCACCTGGTCAGACCTCCTCATCCTTATAGCTTGTGCTTCCTGATAGTATGGAAGTTCAGGGTAAATGGACTTATTGGAGCTGTCCTCCCCAGGTTAGAGGTTGCAAAAATCTATCAAACCTTCTATTGCCTGTCTTCATGAGTTTCAAATCATTGCATCTGTCATAATCTAATTTAAACCAGCCTACAAAAGAGAGATAACAAAAACTGTCAACTGCCTTTAATCTGTAAAAGTCAAAACCAGGACATGGAGGTTAGGTGTTTGATTGCCTTCCAAAGCCTTGCTTTTTCTCTCAGTTGCTTTGTCTCTGCCAGCACCTGTGTGTGGTGCTCACAGGGTTCCTCATTATGAGCAGGGCCCTGGGTCATA